>NC_022025.1:10142579-10144585 GCF_000317375.1 Microtus ochrogaster | reverse complement strand
GTGGGGATTTCCTAGTGGATGTGCTGGCTATCAGAACAGATGTTCGGGTTCACATCATCTGCCTCTCCTCTGTGCTGCTGACCTTTAACCCAACCTCACTGTGGATGACCACCCAGTGTGACATTCTCACTCTGAATCCCACTAGCCTTTCCATCCCTGACGACTCAGACGTTCTACTTGGCCTGTGTAATGAGGACTTCCTGTCTTGTTTTCTTTCCCATGTCCATAACCCCCTAAGTTTGTTCCCCAACTTGACTCAGAGTGCCAAATTCTCTGCTGCTCTCTTTAATTTCATTAACTCCTTCACTTCTTTTAAACATATTTGTGGCCCCCCCATGCTTCATTGCACAGGAAACTTAATTGTCTTTCTAGATTCTCTGGTATATATATTGACTCATTCATTCAGTGGTATTTATGAGTCTACTAGGGGAACCACATAGAAGACCCTTGTCTGCCAGCACTTTAAATCTTATTCTAGGGATCTCCATCAGGTATACAAGCTTATATTAACCCATTCTTTTAGCTGTGACAAAAAAAAAAGAACATTGCTAGGGTAGATTGCAAACAACAGAATTTCAGAATTTATTTCTTTTGGTTCTGGAGTCTGGAAAGGACACAATGAAAATATCGGCTGATTGAGTAGTGTGATTTCATTTTCAATTCATGCATAACATTTGATCCTGTGTCCCTACAGGATGAAAGGATACAAGATCACTTCCAGGAAATGGTTTATAAGAATACTAATCCCTTTTATGAGTGTTTCACGCTCATGGTACAGATATATCCAAATGTTTGTCAACTATTACTACCACATTTTTAACAAAGCAATTGTGGGAAGAAGCAAATATTCAGCCTTTTGTGCAACCCGAACACTCATTAGGTAAGTTTAATCTACTATATTCTTATTTTCATTGTTGTTATTATTTACCAACATCATTTCTTATAAATTAAACTGGTAGAACTTGGTGAGAACTTATGACTTACATGTATCAGTGATGAAAAGAGGTGAAAGAAAAGGTTGCCCCTTACACATGTACTATTGTTCAGCTGCTTAGGCATGCAGCAAAAGCCTAGGTGTAGGGGAAAATTTACCTGAGGAAGTGGAAATGTAATACATAGTTATGGAGAGACTGGGGTTGGGAATGGAATTGGAAGACTTAACAGAGAAAGAACGTTCAAAGGCAGGTAAGGGAGAGGATATGGGGAGACAGTGAAAACTGAAGGACACCTGAAGGGCTGTATGGAAACGTAAAACGGTAGAAGTTTCTTACAGTAAGTACATAAATGAAAGAAATCCAAGTGAAATCACCAAATAATGGGGAGACATTGCCCCAGGTTGGCATATCTTGCCACCACATGAAATCTCCTATGGCAGGAATGGGTTACATCTGTGTTAGTTGTTGGCCAAAGGGACCCCATGGAAATCTCTAAACAGCTCACACTATTGCTAAGACTATCAGTTGCTTTCTACAAACTGATGGCAAAGCCCTATTGCTGAAGACAACACCTACTTATCTTACTGAATAAGGAGAAAGAACTGGTGCCTAATTTGAGGATCACCCCTACTGAGTAGTGTGATGATGCTGGGTAATATGTATACAGCCAGAGGTGAAACATAAACACTAACTCTATCACAAACTCTGTGATCTACAATGGTGACCTGTAGTAATAAGAGTGGCGGGGCTGCATCCCCAGCACCCCGGCTGCCAACATGGCTAGCTTATGCCCTGAAATAATTACACGGAAACTGTATTCTTTTAAACACCACTTGGCCTATTATATCTAGCCTTTTCTCGGCTAACTCTTGCACCTGGACTAGCCCATTTCTAATAATCTGTGTAGCCCACGAGGTGGCTTACCAGAGAAGATCTTAACCTATGTCTGTCTGGAGTGGGAGAATCATGGCGACTCCCTGACTCAACTTCTTTCTCCCAGCCTTCTGTTCTGTTTACTCCTCCCACCTATGTTTTAACCTATGAGGTCCAAGCAGTTTCTTTATTGCTTAA
>NC_022025.1:10135064-10140924 GCF_000317375.1 Microtus ochrogaster | reverse complement strand
GCAGGAGCCAGACAGAGAGCGCAATGGCGGCACAGCCCAGAAAGCCGGCATTTTAAAACAGCCAGTTTTTTCCTGCTGCTGAGTCAGGAAAATTTCAAAATGGAAGACGCACCATTTTGCGCTAGCTCTGGGGCCGCCAGGTAGGAGCGGCACTCAGCACTTTAATTCTGAGACTGAGCGTGCAGCACAGAAATTCTTTTCATCCACGTTACAGCCAAATCTGACATGCAGAACACTGCACAGTCTGAAAACATGCCATGCCCTTCCGCCTGCCTAAGCCTGATTCGGCCGCCTGCACTGTGCAGGCGGTGAGCGCTGAGCCATCGGCAGGGTCTCAGAGCACTCTCCTTCCTATCCCAAGTGGGAACACAAACATTCAGTCCCATAAAAGCCATTGAAATGCTTTAAAGCCAGAGTTCACGCTGGCAGCACAGCCCCAAGAAGCTGCACTTTAAAATGACGCAGCGTTTTTTGTGCTGCTGATGCTGAATCAGGAAATCTCTCTACGGCACGCCACCAAGAAAGAGCAAAACTCTGCGTCAAACTCTTTTTTTTCTCTGTTTAAAATTAAGCTCTCTCAGGTTTTTAAGTGGATTTAGCCCATCACGTCTGGGCGCCACTCTGTAGTAATAGTGAGTGGCGGGGCTGCATCCCCAGCACCCTGGCCGCCTACATGGCTAGCTTATGCCCCGAAATAATTACACGGAAACTGTATTCTTTTATCCACCGCTTGGCCCATTATAGTGACCTGCACGATTCAGGAGCAACAGTGGTACAGAAGCTGTGGGAGTAACGAAGCGTCTTCCCCACTGATGCTCCATGTCATCAAAGCATGACATTGATTGAGGGACTATGAACCTGGGACTAGGTAGGTCATGACAGTAGGGTAAGAGGAACAAAATCTATTGCTCTGATAAAAGAATATAGCAACATTAGGACTCACATCAACAATCTTCTATACCCATGGATTAGTATCTTGCTCAGCTTTCATCAGAGAAGTTTCCACTAGCAGTGAATAGAAACAATTATAGAAAGCCACATCTGGACAATTGTAGAGTGAGAAGCCTTGCAAAACCCAGTCCTAAATGGAATGTCCTTTTCAAGCCTCTTCTCTCAAAGACCAGGGAACTCCATAAAAGCGTAGGCAGAAATGTTATAAGAATCAGTAGGGACAGAAGAAACCAAGGACACAATGCCTTCCAACTACATCAGGAATAGACATGTATGAACTCACAACAAGAGTGGTAGCTTGCAATGGGTCTGCACATGTCCAAGCTAGACGGAATTTTGACACAGAAAGGGAGAGATAGATATGATTTCCCGTCCCTAGGCAAGAAGATATCTCCAGTTGACAATGTCTCACAAAGGAAAAATCATTTTTTTTTTTTTTTTTTTGGTTTTTCGAGACAGGGTTTCTCTGTGGCTTTGGAGCCTGTCCTGGAACTAGCTCTGTAGACCAGGCTGATCTCGAACTCACAGAGATCCGCCTGCCTCTGCCTCCCAAGTGCTGGGATTAAAGGCGTGCACCACCACCGCCCGGCTTTCAATTTTCTACTATAGAGTTTCTCTGCATATGCAAACTACAATCGGTTGCTGATCAGTAGAAGGGCAGCTCAAACTTAACTTGGTGGTATTTAGGGAATTTCTTTTTTTATTTCACACTTCTTTGTGAGGGATATCTTTTTTTCTTAATCTTACTGGTCTTTTGCTTACAGATAATGGTTTCTGATTTTGTGTTCTTATGTGTTTTCTATGTGTGCCAATGTCTGCCTATGTATGTGATTCATGTGATTTTTTTCCCTTTTTTTCCTCTTTTTGCTTGTTTTGCTGTATTCTGGTTTTTTTGTAGGTTTCTATTTGCCGTTTTCTAAAGAGAGAGAAAGAGAAGGCATGGAGTTTGATGAATAGGGAAGTAGGGGAGAACTGAGAGGAAGTGAAGGAGGGGAAACCATGATCAGAGTATATCCTATGCAAAAAAAAAAAAAAGTTTGTTTTAAAATGGTAAAGAAAAAAATGCTTGGGAAAAGCCCTATAGTGATCAGTTCATTTATCTTACCAGTTGCTAAATGAAGCTAAGAGTGACTCGGGGAATCTGTAGAAACAGTGGGCTTGATAGAAATGACTTATGAGGAGAACCAACAGGAAATGCTCGGGGAACAAGTGCACTGCAGTCTGTAGTCTCGAGCTCCTCCACAGTAGCCACTCAGCGGTGCTGACAGGAGAACGGAAAGACTGGCTGTCTTTAATGTAAATCCCTGTGTGTGATGGATGATAAAAGAAAGGCTGAAAAGTACCCCCTCTCTCTTGATCTCACAGGCATGCCTCTGTACCCCATTTGCAAGGGAAGAATGAGAATAAAATAGTAAATATCCGCCCAAAACTGTAGCTGTTCTAGGTAAGATCCAAGTGGCCTCTACAACACTGTCAAGTTGTCTACCCTAGAGGCCAGAGGACCCCAAAGTAGGACATGATTTTACCGGACAGCGTTCCATTCCACTCTCTGTTCTTTCTTCTAACTTGCTGACTCTACCTAAGACTAAATCATACTACTCTCTTAGTTCTTCCTTATTCACAGAAAGAAGGGGCTTCACTTTACCTGATTCCTGAGAGCCGCAGGCTTGTGTCTTCGACAATTTGTATACTCAGACTGTATTTGCTGCCTTCCTGTTCTTGTGTCAGGCCATCTGGATGCACTTACTAATCACAGTCTCAAGAGGTGCGAGGAGTTAGGAGATCGGGCCTGGGAAAATACTGTCTCATATTAAACATTCTGTAAATCCTAATAGTTTAGCTCTCGGACATTTCAGAATGGAAGATTTTGTCTATAAGTTAGTAGATTTTTTTAAAGGGTTAAGAGACAGAGAGATGGGGTCTGGAAACCAAAACTAAGGGAGTGATGAGTATTTTGGGGAAAAGGGAGAGGATTCCAGAGAGAATTCAGAGTTAGAATCCAATATATATAGTAACACACTGCAGTTTGCAGTGCCACTTTGACAAACAAATCTATGATGAAGACGTGGGAAAGATGCAGGAACTGATGTGGTGTATACGTGGTGGAGAAAGACACAGCTAGAGATGTCACGGCAGTGATGGTGACAGGTGTAGGAGAAAACTTGGTGGACAGGAGGGCATCTTGTTGCTGAGTAGAGCTAGCAGGCTGGAGTGCAGCATCTGGGAGCTTGTATAGACTCTGCCCCTGATCATGTTGGCTCTGAGCAACAAAAGGATATTCAAGATGGAAAACAGCTTATTTTCTGGATTGGTACTACTCAAAAGACCTCCAGAGATCTTGCCGCTCCTGGAAGCCATGTTGGTCCATGCGATCCGTGCTACAACTGGAGTGGTACCTTTGTCTGTGGTCCATGATGCCACCCAGGCTGTGTTGATGCCCAAGATCCACAAGGATGTCTGTTTTCTCTGCTGCTGCCAGAGGTCATGTTGATGTCAATGCCCCACACTACCAATGGAGACCAGGTGAATGTCAGCTGTCTGTGCTACCTCAGGGGCCATGCGGATGGCCATGGTTCATGTTGCCACCTGGGGCCATGTTGATGTGCGCGGCCTGAGCTGCTTCCTGAGGCCATGTTGAGGTCCGAGGTCTGACTTCTGCCTAGGGCCCTATTGGTGCCTGTGGTCCTGCTGTCTAAGGGTGTTGTATGGATGTCTGGGGCCCATGTTACCACGGAAGGCCATGTGGCTGCCTGTGGTAGTCTGCTGCCTCCTGAAACTGTGTTGAAGTCCGTGAGCTGTGCTGTTACTAGGGACCATTTGGCTGTCCATGGATTTGTTACTACAGAGGCTGTGCTGCTGTTTGTGGTATGTTCTGCTGCCTGAATGCATGGTGTTGTCTGTGATCTGTGTTATTGCAGAGGACTGTGTTGATGTCTGTGGTCTGTATTGCCTCCAGAAACCATTTGGAAGTCCATGATCTGTGCTGTCACTGACTGTAAAGAACAAAAGCTTTTTTTTTTTTTTTTGCAGTGGTATTGATGATGGCAGACTCACAGTTGAGAATGAGAGACATAAAAGACTTCTGTGAGAACCTCTCTCCCCAACCCTACTACCTCCCAAATAAAGATAGTCTAGAGAAGAAACCATTGAAGAAAACTCTTAAAATTGTGATAAGGATGCTGAAGAGTAGCTTTTCACAGTTGATAGCTTCTGGCTGGAGGGGAAGAACTCAATTTTTTTTAGGGGGCTGGCCACTGGGAGTTTGACCACGCTCTAGTGAAAATATGGGCAATAGAAATTGGACTATTTCTTTTCTTTTTCTTTCTTCCTTTTCTTTCTTTCTTTCTTTCTTTCTTTCTTTCTTTCTTTCTTTCTTTCTTTCTTTCTTTCTTCCTTTCTTTCTTTCAGGTCATAAAGGAAAGTGGACCTCAATGCAATCAGGAGGCATTATGAGAAATGTGAAGGTCCCCCAAAAATATAAGCCTATTTCCATGTAACCAAATGTAGAGAGTTGGAACTTACCTCTTTCACTGCAAGGTTGTTGTGTTTCTACCTCAAACAAAGGTCCCACCTAGATTTAGACCAGAGAGTTCTGCTCTCTCAAGGTTATTGTCAACAGGTGTGGCTAATAGCCAGACCTTGTGTTTCAGGAACAGGTACGTTTCTACCTCAAACAACTAAGGTTCCAGTTTCTTTAAGGAGGTAACATGGATTCCACCCAGGGAGTGGCTTGGCTACAGACTGTTTTTTGGTCTAGGGTATGAGAGTGACTTCTAGCAACAGAATGTTTAACTAAGAATGTAGCCCGCTACCTTCAACTGGTCTGTTCATTTTCCTGTATCATGTTAATGCAGTTTTTGTCTTACCTTTTGGGATCATGGGTATTGTAAGCAATTAAAAAATTAGACACCAGTGATTTCAGTATTCACTGGAACTCTAGCCCGGTATTTGTCTATATCTTTCCGTTTTATTATTTTCACATCTTCATAATCTTTACTAATATTTAAATCCTCACACCCCCTACCCTGGAAAGTGGTATTTTTGTTGAGGCTGGTCCACGACAGTAAAACTCCCAAATAACCAATAAAAACAGTGTGTTTGAATGTTGGAGAAAAAAAGAATAAAACAGAAAAATTAAACCTTAATTAATTAATTAAAACCTTAGCCCCATGTGTGTCGGTGTGTGTGTGTGTGTGTGTGTGTGTGTGTGTGTGTAGTTTTAGCTGTAGTAGATGCATAGGGATGTTTAAGTATACATACAAATGCAGAGTCTAGAGCAGGGCAGTGGGTATATTGCTCAAACTCTTTACTTTCTTGTGTGGAAATAGGGTCTCTTACCAAATCTAAAGCTCATTTTGGCTAGAATGGCTGGCCCAATTGTTCTCCAGATCCTCCTGTCTTCACCATACAATGCTATAGATACAGGCATTCACATAAAATAATATAACTATTTGATTTCTGGGGATTCAAATTAAGGTCCTTGGGTTTGCCCAGCAGCTACTCGTACATGCCTGTGCATCTCCACACATTGATAAAGCCTGTGAAGAAAGATGTTCCAATGAAGCTCCTGCAACACATACCTGGAAAACCAAGACTTCTGTTAATTCAGTATTTTTGTATCATGAATTATTCAATTGTTTTCCACAAACAACACTTTCAATATCACCAGTACCAGAAGGATGTATAATCTTTATCCCTTTCTAATATCAACAATATTGGAAGGATACATAATCTTTATGCCTTTCTAATTTCTGAAACTTCAAAAAATTCTTCCTTTCAGCACCGAGTGGCAAAATATACAAATTAGAACAACAAACACACAACCATGCCTCAGTCTACCTCAAAGCACTGAGTTTCTGGTCAGACACAGGAGAGACATTGTGACTCCAAGGCTGTCTGCAAAATATCT
>NC_022025.1:10123507-10134955 GCF_000317375.1 Microtus ochrogaster | reverse complement strand
TTTTTTTTTTTTTTTACAAAGTTTCAATTGTGTACGGCAACAGCCTAATCACACATACAGATTAGTCTTTTTAGACCAAAGACTTTCACCAGAGTTTTTCTATTTAACAACGATTTACAAACTGAGCAACAGATCCGATTAATACGTGTTCCTGGAAGCTCTATCAAATGGCTCTGCCAATGACTGTAGGGTGCTGGGGACCATATAAACACATCAGTGTCCTCCAGGGTACTAGCTCAGCTTTCCATTTTCAGGGAGATTAAATGACTGACCGTAGGACTCAGTACTTTATTCTGCCCCACTGCCCTGTCATTCTTTCTGCTATGACCTCTTTCTGTAGGACTGCTTTACACTCATAGGATTACAGTCAAGGAAAATAAAAGATGTCAGATACCTCTTTAAACTTTAAACCCAAGTGTAGAGGTAGCCCTTTACATTTTACAAAGCTTAATACCCAGCCTTTTATATGTAGAAAATTGCAATATTTTTACTTATTCTATATAGTTGCATGCACATCAATTAAAAAAGAAAAAAAAGTATGTGCGTATATTTATTTTTCCAGCATTCATCAAATTTCTAAGCCCCTCGTTGTTATGGTTTGCCTTTTACATGTTTGTGGCAGGGAAAATTAACAACTTGGCAAAGACAGACTTTGTGTTTTTCCCTGTAGGAGGCATGGGTGACTAGTTAAGGACTCCTCTTTATCTGAAAGTTGATCAAGTCACTGAGGTTCAGTACACTCTCTTCCATGCCCGCCTCTGATGTTGTTTTTGTGGGTTGGAGAGAATATCCTGCTTTGGCGAGAGAAAAAAAGATAAATAGCTTAAAGTATGCCACATAATCTTTACTAAGTAAGATGGTTCACAAGAACATGTTGACATGAGCTTGCTTTTCAGGAACAACAGCGATGTTTTATACCAAATGACTGGAGGAGATGCCCATATTTTATCACTGTTAGACATGTTCTTGGAGCAATCGACTTTATTTGTGTATTTTGACAAGTGGTTACTTCACACTCTAAAATTTTTGTAGTATTTTGAGTATATATATATGGTTATACTTTGGATCTGAAGTGTCTGCTGAAGGTGTGTTTGCTAAAGTGGTGTTTCTCAATCAATGTGGGCAATTGGAAGTACTGAAGACAGTCTGAATTGATTCAGGGTGTAACTGCCTATTAAAGGGCATCTTGCTCAGGCTCCCTTCTCGTGTGTCCCTCTTGGCTGCTTAGCCACTGTGACATGCATACTTGCTCTACCACCATGCCCTCCTCTAGTGATGCTCTGCCTTGTCAGTGCCTAGAAGGAGCTGGCCCAGTCGAGCATGAAGTAAAACTTATGGAAACATGACTTTGCTCCAACTTGTGTGCTGCAAGTGTTTGACACAACAATAGAAAGGCTTTTTAAGCAAGCAGAACCAAACGTTTATAAATAGGTTTAATGAGTGGGATAAACCAAACAGACAAGAAGTAATTCTTTGGCATACTATAAATGCTTCTTACTGAAAGAAAACTCCTAAGAATGTCATAATCAATAAACATCGGAAAGTAGATTACGATTCACTTTGCATGCTATTTTAAAATATTTTGTGTCAGACTTTGTATATTATTTTGAAATATTTTGTGTCAGTGATCTTCCCATCAATTAAATAATTTTATGAGTTTTTTTTCTGAAGTGATATTGTTTTCATGACAATTTATTTTCATGAGATGAAGTCATATTTTATATATGTTTAGCCTGTTTCTGAAAGTTTTGGCTTCTAACTTTCAACATCTTTGCATCTCATTTATGAAAAAGTATTTGGGGAAGCGTATATATGCAGCAGTTTTCAGGGTTCCTATAACATGGCACAGTAGAAATTACTGTTCTCCCTAAGGTATTACTCCAACAATCCATATGCATGAGGTTTAGAATCAACAGATAGATTCCTTTCCAGATATTTGGGTGTGCTGTAAAATAAATACATATACAAATCCTTAGTGATAAGTCTAGAAGTAGAATATATTTGTAAGATTGAATGACCATGCCTTTGCATGCAGTGATTAATGCATTTGAGTAATGTCTGTTTCCATACTTAATTTCTTACTTGGAAACTTAATTTTAAGTAATACCAATTTATATGCATTTTAACTCTTCTATTTATTTATTTGAGTTTCTTGTATTAGGATATTTATGTTCCTACAAAATCATAACATTTTATATTACCAAAGAACAAATTACACTTATCTTGGAATTGTAAAGCGTGTATATTGCAAGCACAATATTTGATGTGTTTCTTGTTTTGAGATCATAATATAATCACAACATTTCTCCCTTCCCTTTTCTCCCTCAAGGCCCTCCCATATACTCTTCCCCATATTCTTTAAAATTCATGGCCTCTTTCATTAATTATTATTGCATATAGGCATATATTTGCATGCATGTATATACTCCCAAATACAATCTGTTGAATTCATTTAATGTGACTTGTATATATGCTTTTAAGCTTGAATTTTTGTCAGTGGACAACCAATTGGTGTGCTCTTCCCTGGGGAGGTCCACCTCTTCCACTCCCAGCTTTCCTCCATTGTCTACGGTATTTTTGGTAGGGTTAAGACCTTGAGGTCTTTTCCCCATCCACTTTGCCATGTTCATTGGTGTTGTCCTTGTTCATTGTTCAGTTCATACTTGGAAAACTATGTTGGTGAGACTTTATGGGTATAGCTTCTGACATTACGGGAAGAAACAATCTCACAGCCAATCCCCATATTCCCTGGCTCTTAGAGTCTTTACCCTCTATGCCAAAATGTGTCCCTGAGCCCTATGCGCAGGAACATTTCATAGATATACTCTTTGGAACTGGGCTCCATAACTCTGCATTTTTATTTGTCATGGTTTTGGTTTTCTATAGCAATCTCTGTATGCTGCAAAGAGAAGTTTCCTTGATGAGAAATGAAGACTAAATTTAATCTGTGGATCTAAGGACAAACATTTATAGACGTGTTAAAGATTTTGCTGCTTCAGTAAATTAGCGGTTGTAGATTCTCTTCCAACAAACATGATTGGATAGTTAGTTAGGTTTCTCAGTACTAGTTGTGGTTTCCCTTTTGTAGAGAGTCTTATATTAGAGAGGTTTTGATTGCTGTCAAGTTATCTGTGCTACTGCACCATTGGAGTTATTGTGACATGTTGATAAATGCATTTTCTTTTTAGAATGATGAACAAAATGTTATTGGTGATTCTTATTCTGATGTTCTGTAATGAATTTTCATCGGAATTCATAAAAGAAAGTCATCTTCTCTCTAAAATTATTCATGAAAGCGTCATATATATGACTACTCATCTTCTAGAAATTATTGATGAATGAGGAGTGAACACTAGATCCACACTCTTTGTAGTATGTTTCTTCAGACCTACCCAGATAACCTATGCAGTGAGTCTACAAAGTCGATTGATAAATCAAAGGTTTTTGTTTGTTCTTCGGGCCGTATACCTGACTGCAGTTCAGAATGAGTACCTGACCACAGCAAATGGTCATTGAATCATGAGAGTACCACTTGTTTCTTTTAAAAGAATTTTTAGTTTTCAATAGGTTGATGATCTCAGACCTTGGAAAGTCTTGAACATTGGTTGGAAGTTAGAGAAGCAAAACTAAAATAATACTGATCATTTGGGGATGATAATCCATGAATAAGAGGAGAAAGCTGATGTTTTCACAAGTGAATAGCATTGAGAGTCAGATAATAAGTGCATATAGTCCAATAGAGGGAGGAAAAAATACATGTTATGCTCTCCAATTCCTCATGCTTAAGATTGGGTCATTCTTACAGAAATTTGAGTTAGAGTCAGTAAATGTTTAAAATCTTGAAATGTTTTTACTTTATAAGATTATTCTCTGTAGATTTCTATTCTTTGTGAAGGTGTTGCTTTGACACCATTTGTGGTGAGCAGTCACACACTAAAAAATATGTTCACTGCATGTGGTACATGCCATGAACTATATTCATAGATTCCAAATATGGCACCCACTTGTTATAAACAGTTGGATGTATAAAAAAAGACCACTATTGAAAAACTCTCTACAGGATAGCTACATTCTTTGATATAATAGGACTTAATTATATCCATTAGCAAGAAATTATATTCTCAGTAGTCAAATCTAGATTAAAATGTCCTCATGTAAAGATTCTTTAAAATAAATCTGAAAAGAAGAATGCCATATATTTACATAAAAACTCCTTTCAATGAAGTGATATTTTTTCTTTTAATGTCCCCTGCCTGAATTGCTTAGTTTATTTTTGTATAAAAAGCAAACTGTTGGCTTGTTAAGAACTTTCAACAGCTCTCACACTCTTCACTTGAAACAAAGTTCTTTAAAAAGATTCGATAATTTGGAATATGTTGTAATTTTAGAGAGCAAAACTATGTCTTATATAGATTTATTCATTTATTTTTAGCTTTGGGGGTATTTTTATTTTGTTTTCCCCTTTTCTCTTTATTTTCATGCATTATATGTATCTTTCATATCTCGTATCTTGATCCCATTCATTTCTCCATCCCTTATCATTCACCCCCTGCCCCTGCCACCTCCCCTACTCCCGCAAATAAAACAATATTTAAGAGAAGAAAATGAAAAGAAAAAAAAGGAAAAAAATTAAAATCTCATCATGGACGTTGAAATGTGACACAGTGAATCACGCAGTAAACCCTTTTGTGTGTCTTTATTTGAAAGTGTTCATTGCAAAGAGTCATTGGTCTAGTTCGAGGCCTCTGGTTTCTATTACACTATCGATGCTGGGCCCTCGCTGGGACTCTTCTTGGATATCCTGTTGCCCTGTGTTGTGGAGTTCCTTAAGCATTGGGTCGGAGGTCAGGTTCCATCACTTGCTCCAGCAGATCCTAGATGGAGTGGATGTTAGGATGAGTTCTGGGTTTGGGCTGCTGCACCATTGTTCTGCTTTCCAGTTCTACCTGCCTTGACCACCAGGGGGCTCTCTCCAGCATTGCCCCCATTACCCCTTATAGCAATGAGCTAGGGGTAAGGACAGTTGCATTTTATGCTCTCAAGGTATGTTCTCCCACACCTACACCATTAGTGCTAGCTCTATTGTGTTACCCCTGAGTGGTGTAAGGGCCACTGTCCTGAGTGCTACAGCTGGTGAGGGTCAGGGCAGCTCTCTTGTTCCTTCCCTGTCTCAGGCATCGATGGGCAGGAGATGGGAGGGCATCTCTCCTCTGCCCGTGCTACCACATTTTAGGAAGAACTGGCTAGGAGGTCAAAAGAGTAGAAGAACTGTTCCTGATCCCACCCTCCCCTCCCCTCCCCACCCCCACCCCAACACTGGCAGCTCTTGGTAGAGCAGTCCCTGCACCTCACCGGGGTAACATGGAAATGTCTACCATGCTAGTGAAAATGTGGGTAAGCCATTCCCAAAGTTGTAAACATAGGAGAGCTGCCCCCATCATTCATCTGTCATGCAGCAGCGTGGCAGGGGGAGAGAAGCCCCCCTTGCCCTTTATCCCTTACCTCCTGCAACAGATAAGAGAACTGACCCTTCCTATTACCAGCTGTAGCACTCAGGAAAGTGGGCACAGCAGAGCTGGCTGGGTATTTGAAGTTAAGGCTAACCCAGCACCAGGCTATAAGCAAAATAGACTATCCTTATTTTTATATCTTAAATTTTATTGTTGATGTAATTGGGTCATTTAAATAATCAGACATCCTTCTTGAATTCTTTGGGATGAAAAGTACATCAGAGTTCATTCTCTAGAGAGGTAACTCTAAGAAAAGCAGAGAGATCCAGACCAGTGATGGAGAGATATGCAGATGTAGAATATCCCTGGGAAAGCCTGCTTTCTGTGATTGCTGTGAGGCCAGAAAAAGCAAGACCCAGCTGTGCTAGTGTAAATTTAGCTCTGTAGGGGATACTTGGTGTGACAAATAATGGGCTGGACTATTTGCCAGCAGGGTGACTCCAGCTCAATCTGCTCAACAGTCACAGGTCTGCTCTGGACTCTCAGACAAGCAGTAGGATCAGAATAGCCTTGAGCAGAACAGAAGTCAGATTTAGGGAGACCAAAGTCTGTAAGCTGTGGATAAGTCTAAGCAGAGCAGTGGCCTCACAGGAAGGATCCTCTTGCAGCTCTTGCTTTTGACCTTGGAAACAAACATCCTCCTACCACCTCTTCAGACAGCTAATTTGCATAATCTTTTTCTCACGCCCACTTGTATTGGCTTCCAAACACTAAGCTGCAGCATTCTCCAGCTCTCTACTGAGAGGTTTCTACTGTTCTGCTGGAATGCAGAGTTCTCACTCAGTTCCCCTTTAAGAAGACCTGTTGTGATGTCTCCATAGGCACCATACTGTGAATCCTTCAGCCTAGAGGACCCGAAGAACCTGATAAACCCCAAATGGAACATGGCATCAAATAGCACAGACAAGTAATGTAGCATTCAATTTCTCCTCCTGCTAATTATGAAGCAATTATTCTAGGAAAATGTCCTGGTGCTTTTATTGCACCGATTGATTCAGATGTCACCAATTGAATGTCTAGTATACAAAAGATACTTTCTGGATGACTTGTCCAGCTGGCATTTCTGATAATGATGTCAGATATATAAAAAGTATCAGTTTCTTTTAGTGACACAGAATATGTCTGTGAATGAATGAGAGAGATTTGGAAAAGGAGGGGAAGAGAGAGAAAGAGAGAGAGAGACAGACAGACAAACTTTAATAGGCAATTGAGAGCTGGTGAAAACATTAGGAGATGGGACCTAGTTGGAGAAAAAAGGGCATTGGGGGATACACTTCAAGGTTATCTTTTGTCCTCAGCCTCTCTCTCTCTCTCTCTCTCTCTCTCTCTCTCTCTCTCTCTCTCTCTCTCTCTCTGTTTCACCATGAACTGATCAGTGTCATCTGCCATGTGTTTACTATCATGTTCTTCCTCCTCATAGATCCAAAACAATTGTGCCAAGTGACCCCAGACTGAAATTTCTTAAACTAAGAGCCAAATATAATGTTCTTTCTTCTAACTTTGAATAGATATTTTTTCACAGTGATGCTGGAATGACCTTGCCTCCTTGTACCTCATGCTTTAATCCGTTTCATTGCCTACAGCAAAACATGGTTCCATTGAGGCAAAATAAGAGAAAAAAATATTTCTTACAATTTTGTATTCTGAGAATCTAAGAGCAGGGTAATATTAGGGAGAGCGACTATTGAAGATCTCCTTCACAGCTTGAATCTCTAGCTGTGTTCTCACTTATGAAGGGAAAGAGCTCTGGGTTCTTCAGTCCTTACGAGGGTGCGTGTAATGTTAAGATTCAGGGTCTTCTGTGTCTTCTAAGTCTTCTAAGTTTGTTTGTTTTAAATGTTGAAGCTTTGCATGCTGCTACAGTCCCGATGAGTTCATGTGTGCTTCAGTTCAACTGTGTCTTGAGGGAACAGAGTCTTCTTACCTCTTCAAATTTTGTACTTTAGCAACCTTCAAAGCATAAAAAGACATCTCTATTTTCAAAAGCAGTAAATAAATTGTATCTGAAGATCGATTCTCAGCTTAAAAATCAGAAGTTAAGGGTACTTTATATATTGTAAGGTCACTATTTCCATGTGAATATTTAAATGTAAAATAATTGAAATAAATAGAAAATTGAAAGTTCCTCATTCTTATTTTTATCTCAACTGCTGAATGCCTATAAGTCACTAGTGACTGGTTTGATAGCGTGGATATAAACAATGCCCTTCAGAGAAGAAAATTCTGTTAGCGCCTCTAGAATATAACCTTAGAATTATAGTTTATGTAAGGGTCCTAGAGTGAAGTTGGCTCACAGTTTAGTTTTATAAGTCAACCTTAATTAGACCACAATCTCCAGTCACTTTGCTATGTGATGTTTGGGGCTCATTTCTTTTTGTGATAGCAGAGTTTCACAGATGCTAGGGAATCTTATGACATATAAAACCTTATATCTTTGATAGTTGGTTGTTTATCAAAAAAAAGTGACAATTTCTGACTTAAAGCCTCTCTCCTAAACACCTGACAGCTCTCATGATTCCCAGACAGAACCGTCAGTCCTACAGAAGAGGTATAAGCCTTCGCCTCCTTCTGTCTTTTGTCCTTCATCCCTCCTCTTTTAAGTCATTTTAATCTTATGTTCTCACTTGTGCTAAACTTGAATAAAAACTCTTGAGGAACTTCTTATTTATTATATATTTTGAAAACATAGAATCTTAAATAGTTTTGTAAATTTACCCACCATAGACATTACAGTAAAGACATTGTAGTGCTTTTAATAACAATCAGAGAGACTGTCATGATTCTGGCTTGTATGCTGGATATGGACAGGAGGTATTCCTTCTGTCTCACGGAGCTGAGTGAAACAGAAATTCTCCTAGACAAGGATCCATTAACTCTTTTTGTTTTATATCTTTTGAAAGAGAAACTTCTTATTTATACTGTTGATGCATTTCACTTTTTATTGCCTTATTTAAAACAAGAATTAGCAATAAGATGTACAATTTTTTTTACATTCTTTTCTAAGAGCTTCCAAACTACTTCTCAGTTTTTCTGTGTATTAACATGATAAACGAAAATTTCCCTTTGATAATTTATGTATGGAACAATAGTATCTCAAAAAAACTGTAATTTATTTTCTAAAATTTCCTCTGCTAGTTGATGTAAAATCACAACTAACATTTAAATTCATCTGTAACCTTGAACTATATAATAGCTGTAAATAGTATTTCCCAAAGTTAATTGGCAACCTTATCAGTCACATTAAAAAAAAAAATTCCTTGAATCATTAAGATTTAAAAGAAAAGAATTCTTCCACTATGTGTAGATACAGTAATATACATCATACTTAATCAAACTTTTAACTGTTACTTCGTCACCCATCACTCAGGGAATAACTAAGTTAGCCAAGATGCCTTGGGTTGTTATAACACTACTATTAATGCATTCATACTTAGTCAGCCCTGATGTGGCATTTTTAGACACCCCTACATCAGTGTTTTCCCAGGTCCATTCCATGTAATTGTGAAATCTCTCATGAAAGATTTTCAGATTCTTCTTCTAGGACACAGGGATTACACCTGTCATGGGACTGTTTGAGAGTTATGTGAATTAAATAGCTCCACTATACTTTGCACAGCGTCTATATAATTAAATAATTATATAAGTAGGTAGCTTCATTATACCTCACAATAAGCTCTCATCAAGTATTACCAATCCTTGTCTATAATCAGAGAAAAGATAATCATACTGGAAACAGAAAGGTTTGCGCAAATACCCTGTTTTGCAGTTTTGCTCACATTAAAATTTCTGAGCCTCAGTTTTTTCCATCTGTAAGTGGTGCCTATCACCGAGATATGATAAGGATAAGTGATAGAAGATGTGGATCGAAAGGCGAGAGAAAACTACATCCCAAGCAGCAGCTGATATTAGCAGAGGTACATCAGTATAAGTATGGGAACCGCACTCCATGCACTCATTTCTGACATCTGGGCCGCTGGCACATAAACACCTTTCAGCCTATTGCCTGAAGCCTCCTCTGAAAGGGGCTTTGTTCAGATTGTTGAGCGAGTACTTCAGTAACACATCTTGTGCCTGCCTTGGAAGAAGGTGTCCCTGTTGTCTTTGCCAACACAATTCTAACTTCCATGGAATGACGCTGAGAAGCATGACTTCATGAACCCTGAGAGCCGTATGCAGGCTGAAGCTCTGAGGAGCAAGCTCCTCATTCCCAGATGATGTCAGTGAGGTCTGCAAAGGTTAATCTATCCCCTCAGAGTGTTACAGCTTCTTGGCCAAATTTCTTCCAGGAAGCTGGACTGACCTCAGCCTTTAGCATTTGTATCTCCACCCTTGGACAACTTACTCGTGCTGATTCAGAGTGGCTCTCCAGATGTGCATGTATTTTCTCCATATTCTATACTCCTTGAAAGAAAACATCTTGAGATTTTTTTACTCTGAGTTCCTTCTGGATAAACATATTTCTGTAATGATCAAATTGGTATGTATTAGCAACAGCAATATATGTTTCAAGAAAACAGAATTCCATATGGAAACACATTATATAATGCAATTTAAAATTATAATCATCACCACTCAAGCTCCTTTATATATAGATATTTCATAAATTCACATACAAACAAAGACACACACACATATACACACACACACACACACATTGCTAAGAGCTGCCTCCATTTCACTATAGTTCTTATCTGTCCTTGGAATATTTTATCAAAGTGCTATGAATAAGGAAAAACCCATCAAGTCCTAAAATGCTAACATAGTAGAATGGATTTGCTTGGCTCCCCTTTTCTGGTTTTGACAATTTAGTCAGAGTGTACACTACACTGACATCTTAACAGTCATTTTCATTCAACACAAAGATAAACTAATGTTATGTTTTAAGAGTGTTAAATAATGTGTGCAATAGAACATACATTTCTTGTCACTCCCCTAATCATAAGGGAATTTCTAACCTCAGCCCTGGTTACAGATACTAGGTATCACAGACAATTTGTAGGTCAGATGACCTCAGTTAAGAATTGGGTTAGGAAACACAGGCCTAAACACAAAGCAAACACAGAAAGTCTGTCCATACAGTATTCAACTATTAGGAATTTCAGAATCTGGTTTAATACTGATTCATACTCATCATACCAAAACAAAAAAATGTTTCACTTTCAGTCAGCCATTTAAAAATATGTTGCCTACTTATTTTCAATTAGCATACAAGGCATTGGAGAACGGGATGGTATTTTCTAGCAAGTTGTGCTTCAATACATTCTGCTCCTCTCTCATTCCTCCACCCTCATGCAATTCCTCTACGCAAGGATCTTTGCCTCTTTTCTGTCAGAGATGTTCTTTTGCCCTCCCCAACTTCCTCATTCTGAATTGCTTTATACATGTTCTTGTTCTCCATTCTAGGATTTTTAGAAATGAGAATAATAATGTTCGTCAGTTGTATTAGATGAGAAAGAAAGACTGAAACAAGCAGAGCCTTTTTAGTATCCTACGTTCTTATTAGTAGATACATTACCGTAAGAGTGAGCCCAGGGCTGTCACTGCCTGCAGTACCAGGACCCAGAGGCCAGATGACTCAGAGACCTAGGATAGATGCAAACACAACGTGTGAAAAATAAATAGCAATGTAATGATGCCTAATGATATTCTGCTATACCCATAGATTGGTGTCTAGCCCAATTGTCATCAGAGAGGCTTCATCCAGCAGCTGATGGAAACAGATACAGAGACCCACAACCAAGCACTGGGCTGAGATCAAGGAATCCTGCTGAAGGATTATACAAGATGGGGCTATAGGTGAGAGTGGGGATGTTAGTGGTGACATTGTGGGGTTGGGGGTGGGTCAGGAGGTGTCAAGAACACCTTAAGAGAACCCACAGAACCAACTAACCCAGGGATCATAGGAGTTCACAAAGTCTAGACCAATAGCCAGAGAGCC
>NC_022025.1:10100139-10123024 GCF_000317375.1 Microtus ochrogaster | reverse complement strand
GCACAAACATACACACACACACACACACACACACACACACACAGAGAGAGAGAGAGAGAGAGAGAGAGAGAGAGAGAGAGAGAGAGAGAGAGACTCACAGTGGCTGTTCTTGCCACTCATCTTTTGATTTCACAGACTTGTGTGCAGAGAAACCAAAACAACAGTGGAAGCAAGCCTACTATATCACACACAAAAACAAAATTTAATGTATATATTTATGAAAAGCAGGGCATGAATTATGTTAAAGAATATAGACCTTTCAAATGAATTTTCCCTGCCTTCTGTATGTCATAAATGTCAAGGTCATCCTAGTTAACCAGTAAGCAATGTCAATCATTTACTGTTATCTAGAAACATTGAGAATTACCGGGATGGAAGCAATTCCAAGGATGTGAACAGGTCGTGACTGCATTACCAAATGCACTGAGCATATAAAATTAATAAATTCAGTTCTCTTATTAAACTTGAATAATAAAATTATGTTATTTATATTAATTGATTCAATCCAGCAGACTCATTTACTCCTCAGTTGATTAAGGCTCCAATTAATAGAAAAATATATTTATTGGGTAAATGAAACAGGTTAACGAGACTTTAACAATTATAATCAAGGGAATACTTTTTATATTGGTAAATAAGATTATAGAAAGAAGAGTTACTTTAACATTTTAATGACTTTAAATTCATTCAACAGCCTGATCTGAGATAGGTTTATCTTTAAAAAATTATAGCTATGCTATTTTGACAAAGAATTTTGAGTAGAAAACCTCAAATGTTATTACCTCTCAAGACTGAAATTTTGATTCATATTTTTCCCTAGGTGCATACAATGAGAGGGAAAAGATAAGATGAAATTACTATAAACATTTTAATCAATTCTTTGATAATTTAATACAAAGTATTTTGATTAAATTTATTCCTATTTCACCCAAATTCACCTTTGCCTCTCTCTTTTTTCTTTTTGGTATTTTTGTTTTGTTTTGTTTTCTGGACAGCTGTCCCTGTGTAGCCTTGGCTATCTTGGAAATGTTGTGTAGACCAGGGTGGATTAGAGGTATGCACCACTACCACCTGGTTCACCCCTACCTCTCTACTCCCCAGTTCTCTTACACTGGTTTTTACTTCCCTTGTGCTCATTGGAATGAGCCTATTCAATAGAGTGTGTTCACCCACAAGAAATCACATCTTTAAAGACAACTGATTACCCCTTTCCCAGGAGCCATATCTAGGCCCCCAGTCAAGGGTAGGGGCTCATGAAGAACTTCCCACTCTGTGCAGGGCACTGACTGGCTTCTGGTTTTGTTTGTCTAATGCATGCAACTACAGCTGCTGAACTTTATCCTATTATTTTAAGATGTCATTGTTGAATTTATAAGCACACCTATTACATAAAATACAAATATGCTAAACAAGACCTATGTGAAAAAAGCAAAGGACTAGAAACATTGAATAAATAAATTTAGTGCACAAAAGTATGCAGATATAATCAAATGTGTTAAACTTTAAAAAAAAACTGTAAGAGATGTGAGAACATGGTGCCACACAATTGTGCAACTTAAAGTGAAGTCTTGTTTGTCAACATGCAAACTGGTATTTTGAGCAGAAACCTTATTGTCTGCATGTATTTAGAATTATCATTAGAAATAGAATTATAATAGAAAATTCAAATAAAGAGTCATTTACATATACAACTTTAATTTTCCAAGACAAAAAAGCAGTTGGAAGAGCACAGGTAAGACTTTCTTTAGTTTCCTTTTGTCTGTCATTTTATAAGAGTATAGCAAGACAGCTAAGCACTTTTGGACTTTATCCAAAAGAAAATTTTACCCAAAGGAAGCTTTATCCTACTGCAGGGACACTTGCTCAACCATACTCCTTGTGGCTTTATTTGTAAGAGCCAGAAACAGGAAACAACCTGGTTGTCCCTCAATGGAAGAATGGGAAAACAAAATGTGGTGCACAATGGAAAAGTACTTAGAAGATTACTTAGATGTTTAAAAAAAGACACCAAGAAATTTGTACACAGATCAGTATTATATAATAATAATAATAATAATGATAATAATAATAAATAGGAATAATAAATAATTCCAATTGAGATTTCCAGACCCAGAAAGACAAATGCACTATGTAGTCATTAAGTAAATGATAGTCAAGCTACAAATCTCATAGAGGTTAGGTAAAGAGGAGTCTAGAGGGAACACATGGAACTCCTTGAAAAGAAGAAATAGAATCGATTTTTGTGGATAGACTTGCATTTGGGTGGGGACAGTAGCGAAGGGATCTGGTGTCAATGGTGGGAGAGAGAGAGAGAGAGAGAGAGAGAGAGAGAGAGAGAGAGAGAGAATGGGGTGAGACACCTAAAATTAAGGGGCATTTGTGGTGGTGATATGGAAACAGTCCAATGTAGACTTGCTAGAACCTATGAAGGTTTTATTACTGAGGACTCCTAGTAATGGAAGATATGGAGTCTCAATAGGCTATCTCTTGTAGCCAGGAAAAACTTTTAGTGTCAAGTCTGGATTGCATTCAATTGAGTTGTTGGCCAAGAGGGTCTCATGAAGATTTCTAAACAAACCATGCTAATGATAAGACAAAAGATTTCTCTGGTAATTGACATCAGGAGTGTATTGCCAAAGACAACATCCACACAATTCACTGAACATGGCGAAGTCAAGCTGGTACCTACTTGGAACCTTCACTCCTATATTCTGTCTTTGGTTCTACAGGCAACAAAAAGAAAAATGTGGACACCAACCCAGTTACTAAATTTTGACTTACAATCTGTCCAGCCTGCAAGATGTGCTAGGACAACGGTCACCTAGAACTTGGGGAGTAGCCAGCCAATGTCTGATTTGACTTCAGGAGCCCATACCTGACATTGCTTAGGTAACCAAGAAAAAGAGACTAGATAGCCCATAAACCTAAGGTAAAATCAAACATGACTGGAAAATACCCCCCAAATTCACCAAAGATGAAATTAATAAAATGATTTCTAATGATATTCTGCTATATTTATAGATCAGTGCCTTATCCAGTCATCATCAGAGAGGCTTTCTCCAGCAGCAGATGAAAACAGATGCAGAGACGCACAATCAGACATCATTCAGAGAGAAAAGTCTAAATTGGAGGTCTCCACCATATTCCGCCCCTCAGACCTCATGGAAGCCCACCAAAGCCAAAGAGGGGACAGAAATACTTTATGAGTCAGAGAGAATGGAGGACACCAGGGGGACATGACTCAACCCACCGAATCAACTGGGCAAAGCACATGTGAGCTCACAGAGATGGAAGCAGCAAGCACAGGGATGGCACAGGGATGGCACAGGTTTACAACAGATCCTCTGCACATGTATTGTAACTATTAGCTTAATATTTTAAGGAACTCCTGACTTTGAGAACCAGTGGATCTCTGGCTCTTCTGCCTCCTCTTGGGACTCTTTTCCTCCTCATCCTAGGTTGCAGTGTCCAGCTTTAATATGAAAGATTTTATATTATATTTTATTTTGTCATATTTCGTTATTATTTCCTAGAAGCTTGTTATTTTCTAATGAGACAGAAAGGAAGTAGATCTGGAGAGGAGGAGAGGTGGGGGGAACGGGGAGGAGCAGAGGGAGGGGAAACAATTATCAGGATATATTGTATGAAAAAAGAAGTTATTTTCAATAAAAAGTGCATGATGTGATACATACACACACCCACACACAATAGATTTTTTTTTTTGATTTTTCGAGACAGGGTTTCTCCGTAGCTTTTGGTTCCTGTCCTGGCACTAGCTCTTTCTAGACCAGGCTGGCCTCGAACTCACAGAGATCCGACTGCCTCTGCCTCCCGAGTGCTGGGATTAAAGGCATGCGCCACCACCGCCTGGCCACAATAGATTTTTTTAAGGCACACAGAAATAAGTGAAATTTTGTTCTTTGCTGCAACAGAGATAAAGCTGGAGATTTTCACCTGAAGTGAACTAAGTCAGTCCTAGAAAGTCAATATTGCATATTCTCTCTCACTTGTAGATATTAGATTTTAAATATAGAAGAAGATGATAAAAGACTAAAAAGAAAGGGAAGAAGGTAGCGAGGGAAGAACAGGGACTGAACTTTCTCTCATGTAATCTATTACTTTATACAATGAATATATACCATTAGAAATTAAATATTAAAAAAGAAGTGAACGTGATTGCAGTTTCAAAGCATAGCTGGCATTTCTTTTTGTTAGTATTTTATAGTAAGTAACCCTGCATCCACTTCCTAGGTAGCCTGTGTGCAAGCTTCAGATTCTGGACAGCAGGACGTGTCTCATTCATTTGTCTCTGCCCTGTGAGACCAGAAGTTCAGAAACATAGGATAAGAAAACATTGATTTCCAGACTCTTACTAGTGTGAAGTGAAAGTTCTTTATCTTTGATCCAGAGAGCATATGCATCTGTGAACTTGCATGCAACTGTCCACCATTTCAGGTCATAACCCTTCATCCAGAATAGGCACACTTAATCTCCAAAAAGCTGTGAAATGTTTCATTAATTATATCTGTTCACAAAAATCAGAGTATTGTTTCTAAGAGTAAGAATGAATGGATGTCAGGATGAGGTACAAGGTATTATATCAGCTACTTAATTCTTCATAATTTACTGCTGTGTGAATATGAATAAGTAAACACTAAAATATTCTAATAAATAAATAAAATGGGGGTCTCATGTTAAAGAAACTCTAATGGAAGGTTACAGATTGTATATCTGCAGAACAAAGGTGTTGTAGTTTTCTAGAGCTACTGCAGCAAAGAACTGTGTTACAGTGGCCAGAGCCACAAGAATTGTTCCTAGGTTTCTGATGCTTCAAGTCCTAGATCAGGGTGTCAGCAGTATAGGCTCTAATCTGAGAGCTATAAAAGATTTTGTTCCAGAGTTCTTTCATTGACTTGTAGAATAATTTTTTCTGTATGTTCATGCTTTCTCCCTGAGGAATTCCTTCTGTGTCCCCTGTTATAAAGACACATTGCTGTGGACAGAACCCATCATGATGACTTCATTTTATCTAACTAATAACATGTACACATCCGTATCTACAATGAATCTATTTACAAACTTTCTACCGGTCAGGATCCAAACTTACAGATTTGTATGAGTACAACTTAAATAGTAAAAGTCTGGGTAACTCTGTTTAATTTTTGTTTCCTTTTCAAATAGTATACTATTTAGTGGTTGGTGTGGGAAGTCCTTCTATATATGCATTGCTTTTATTGGTTAATGAATAAAGAAACTGCTTTGGACCTACAGCAGGACAGAACAGAGCTAGTTGGGGAAAACTAAACTGAATGCTGGGGGAAAGAAGGCAGAGTCAAGGAATGCCATGGAGCCTGCAGAGGAGAAAGATGCAAACCACCAGCCAGAATCTTGCCTGTAGGCCACAAGCCTTTGATGAAATATAAAATAATAGAAATGGGTTAACCAAAGATATAAGAGCTAGCTAACAATATGCTTAAGCTATTGGACAAACAGTATTACAAATAATATAGTTTTTGTGTGTTTATTACAGGACCGAGCAGCAAAGAAACCTCCAACTAGACAGGATTACTTTGGTCAGTTTTAAAGCATATAAATAAAACTTCTGAATGCTTTGTGTGCTTATTATACTAATAGGATATTGTGTATATCTTCAAATTAATTGACTATTACCTACATATTTGTTAGTCTTCAGGGAAAGAAATGTGTGTAGCAGCGTCCAGAGGGGATTACTTCCAGATTCCTTATGCAGGCTATTTTTCTTTTCTTTATTTTTATGATGAGTGTGTGTTTGGGCCTATTTGTTTAAATCCTAGGGATCGTTATATGTTTACAAAATTACTACACTTGCATTCAGCCTTTATGCTTGCATCTTTCACGTCTTGGTGTTTTTATTTTTTTATGTTTTGGCATTCATTTTATTTCTGACATCAGTGTGGAGTGGGTGGTAAACCCTATCCACCAATCTTCATCCTGAATGCTGCAGGAACATTTGGGGGGGGGGTGAGCGATGACTTTTTCAGCAGAATGTGAAGGTAATTGTTGCAATCTGACACATGGAGCAGAGAGTGACTGCTTCAGGCATGAAGACATAGGGAACAAGTCAAGATAAAAGGGACACTTGAAGACAAAGGCTACATTCTCATTCAGCTCCTTCCAAGGCTTTCACACTGTTGGCGGACTTGTTAATGAATAACCACTATTGAACTAGCGCCATGAAAGCAAACAGAGGGCTATTCTGCTATTAGTTACATTTTGCACTCAAAGGTTACACATTGACCAAATATTTCATATTAACCCAAAGTGTAACAGGGAGGCATGCTTGGGTAACCAAGTCAGACGAAAAGGAAAGAGAGGAAATGGCCAGTGTAAAGTTGATCATAGACAAAACAGTTCAGTGCCAAGAAATAGAGAGAAATGAAAGTGTGGGATGCCCTAATTTGCTGTGGAGAAATGTGTCGTTCGTTTCACTAAGCCCCACAGTAAAACCTGAAGCCTGCCACGTTCGTCTTTATGGAAAAACAGGTCATTCCCTTCTTAACAATACTACTCCAAGCAACAACAGTTGTTTCCTTTTAGTTTTAAGTCTTGGTTACCAAGAATTTAAAAAAAAATAGATCTTTTGATAATATTATTCTTAGTTGCTTTCATTGGCAAAATGAGGAGGAGGTTAAACGGCTGCGATTCTCATTATCTGTCTTTAATAACCTAACATTGCAATCACTACTCTAGTGCCAAGCTTTTACTCAGAAACAAATTTGCAAATAAGTTTTCCATACCTCCATTTTCGGTTGTTGTTATTTTTATTTTGGGGGAGCATGATTTTGTTTCATTTTTGAACTTTTCCGCCACGTCCCACTTTCCTAGATTCATTCATTTTCTTATTCTTCAGCTAGTCTCTCAATTTATTTACTACTTTTTGAAACATTGTATTACAAAATTCCCCTGAAAACTCAGTCAGAAACTCACAGATTTCTATAAAATATTCCATTTTAGCTAATAATCTGCTAAGTAAAGAATCTATTTTATAGTGATATCATTGAGTATTTTCATTGTTGCTTTTTATTTATTGATTTTTCCTTAGCCAATATCAGTGTCCTGAAAACTCTCAAGTTAAAGATATATATAATAAAAAGTCCGACTCTACTTGTACTTCACAGTTTTATGGAACAGAATTGCCCATCATATTTACATTTAAATTATTAGACATATTGGATGCTTCATATGAATAACAATTTCAACTGCCTTCCAAGAAACAGAGATCACCTAAGTCTGAATGTCTAATCTGTCAGACTGAAGACAGTTCAGTGTTAAGAACTCAAGCTGGGAAGGGTTTTACATGTCTCCAACCTTGAAATAAATTTATCCGAGAATAAAACATTTTTAATCAGACCTCATGAATAATAATTTCAGTCCCAATGACATATTTTAACCTTGAAAAGAAGCAAAACAGATAAAAACCCATGAATTTTTAAAGTGCTGCAGAAATGCAAATGCCCTGTCACAGTGCGTTTCTAGGTAGCACATTACACTGAAATCAGTTACAACCTACACTCCCTGGTCACAATTTCCTTGGCTTAAATGTTCCTCTAGAAAATCTGCCCAGGACCGTCTCTGCTTTTTCTTATTGTTGGAACTGGCTTTGTAAGATGCAACCTGAACAGAAGCCAAGAGTCCATTGAAGGACATTTCACAGTTCCCATGTAGGACAGATCTGGTCCCTAAAGAGGCATTTGAGCTGTGAAGGAGGTTGGTGCCAGTGAACAGACAACTCTGTTCTCCCAAGCAAATTCAGGAGCCATATTTGAGCTGAAGATCCAGGCCTCCTTCACTGAGGATAGTGCAGGAAAACTCTTGCTTGGTGCAAAGACCTGATGCTTAGTGTTGACTTAACAGCTTCTACAATGATCGTAATTTCTCCTCATCCTCTGTTTTTGTGTTTTGTTTTGTTTGTTTTGTTTTCAGGGAATAGCTAGCAAACCTGCAATAATACAAGTAAGTTTTAAATATCCCTCATATTTCCGGAATTAAAGAGTATTTAGTTATGGATAATCAGCATAAATACTGATTTTTAGTAGTCATTATTTTTTAAATAAGATTACAATTTATGAGAAAACCTAACTTTCATCTTGTTATTGAAATCCAGTATGTGCATTTAATTCTTTACATAAATACTTAAAATCATTTTTGTGTCAACTTAAATACCTTCTTTTCCTCCACATTGCTTCTTTATCTCCTGTTTTGCCATATTAAACATTCATAAGTATAAATAAAAACACCAAGTAGATAAAAAATGGAAGACTTAAAATTGTCTCTTTTGTTTATATTTACACACAGTACCATCCTGTCATCATTTACTAAAACCTACTGTTGGACTACAAGATAGAGGATATATTGAGTGATGGATACAGGATCCTTCTGAGCCACCAGGACCACACTGTCTCCATCTGTCTATATGGTGTAGATGATTGTAAGGCGGATTTTAAGATGATTGCAGATATTTAAGAGAGAGAGAGACATGGTTTGAAATGCTCAGGAAAATTCTGAGATGTGTTCTAACCATTGTTATTGTAGACATATATGCTATGGCACACTTATATTTAAACATCCCATTTGTTTAGCTCCAGTATTTTTTAGATTTCCTAAACATTAAAATAGGAGCATGAAATATTTTTTTCTTTTAATATGATCTTCTGAATTTGTATTAGTTTATCTGGAAGAATCAATCAGAACATACTAAGACATGAATAATGTGTCAATAATGTGTCTCTTCCCCCATTCTTCCCTTGCCTTAAAAGCAAGAGATGATGCATATAATTTGACCATGCTGACCATGCTGGCTTTGGGTAGCAACCAGCATGGGGCTGAAATGCATTGAGTCTGTTTTCTACGAAAGTACAATACCTCACATTTGTGACGCATCAGTGAGCAAAGGTCAAGCAGGACAGTTGTCGCATAACACGGCCTCAAGCTCCCCTGAGTGAGGTAACTCAATACACCCTGTGTGTTCCTTCCGCAGTAACAAGTGGATCATCAATTTCAGCAACCCTAAGCTCAGCTGTAGATTTATCCTAATTATGTCTTCCAACAAACGCTTCTCAGTTCTCATGACTGTGCCTAACCTAAAATTCACTGGCCAAATCAAACCAAAGCTTGAAGACATTTAGTTTTGTTTTTCTGATTTTCCAGAAATCATCATCTGCCATTTAGGACTTTAAAAGGTTACAGGAAGCTCTCAACAGTAATTTTTTTCTAACAAAATATTATAATGATCGATCTATGCTTGATAGCTTCCTTTACAGGAGTTTAAATAAAATTAGTTCCGATAATCAGGACCTTTAGAAGAAATAATGTTGGAGAACAGAATTTACATAAGGATTTGTGTAAATGTCTAAATGGAACAAATGCAGCTAAGACTTAGAAATCTATTAAAACATGTAGCGTTTACTCAAAGTGTGGTAAAGAAACAGCCTATCTTTCTGAAGTGAGTACATCTACCTTGTTCTTCAGTACCTGTGTGGGGAAATTGATGTGGGAGGTGATGTATGCTGTGAATATGTTTTATTGCCATTGGTTAATAAAGAAGCTGCTTTTAACCATTGACTTCTCAGAGTAAAGCTAGGCTAAAAGAGATATGTAGAGAGAGTAGGTGGAGTCAGAGAGAAGCCATGTAGCTGTCCACAGGAGACAGACACCTCTACTGGCGCCCACTGGAAACTTAGCAGGAAGCCAGAGTCATGTGGAGATATGCAGATTAAAAGAAATGGGTCAGTTTAAGATATAAGAGTTAGCCAGAAGTACACGTAAGTTTTTGGCCAACCAGTATTTCAAATAATATAGTTTCTGTATCCGGGAACGAACAGCCTCTGCCTTCAGGAAATGTTGATATATATTACAGTGGTAAGCAGCACAAAGAAGTAACGGCATGTGTCAACCACAATTATACAAGTGAGTCCCAGGCTGAGATATCTTTTATCCTGGAGATATGTGGCATCCCATACAGCAAAGGCAAGATTTCAGTTTGGAAGGATTTCACTGCATCTTCTCAAAAGTGTGAAATCTAAGCATTTGACACCTGAATATATGTCCCTTCCCCAAAGTCCTTCATTGGCTTTGATAATAAAAGTCCCTCAGTTGGCTTCTATAATAAAAATCCTTCTTCACTTGGCTTTGATAACAAGCATCTGATAAGCATTCTCCATAGTCAGTCAGACAAGCTTCCTTGTCTTGAAGAACTTCTACTGGAACACAGGGTTGATTATCAGAGACACAGAGAGATTTTGTCTTTGTTCCCAGAAAATGCAACTGGAAGTGTACAGTTCAGACTTTGTGAAATTATAGATCCTTAGTCCATACGATGTGGCACAAATAATTTTGGCATGTGTTCTTTTGAGTCTCTATGGTGGAGACTGACCCGCGGCACTGTAAATAAAGAGGGTGACATGGTTTCCTGGAGAGAGGAGTCCGCTTTCAGAGCAGGTGGCTCATCTTCCACTACTGTCTCACTTAGACCTGGGAACCAGAAGGGTTTGAGCAGAGCACAATGCCTGAGATTGTTTTCTTTAGCTAAAGTTACAAGTTTAGTCTTCAGAGAGGTTAGAACTGAATGTAGTGGTTTGTCTGGAATACATTTAGCTTTATGTCTTGAAAACAACAAATTTGTATTTTAAAAATTAATTATCACTACCATGTTCCCTTTGAGAGCATATTTAGTTTAGGATTTGGAAAATTTTTTAAAGGATATTTAATATCCTACAACTGAACACCAATTAGGAGTGAATTTCTGGAAGAAAGAAATGCTCATAAAATGTCTTGATGGAGGAATAACAGAAAACCTCAAGCTATAGATAAAAGTAAGTCTGATAACATTTCTAAAACAAAGCTACTTCTGTGGTGGAAAGCTGGAGGAAATTTTACAAAACAGAAATGACCCAATCCTCTACAGTAGGACATAACATATTTACACACACACACACACACACACACACACACACACACACAGACACTAACACTAGGCTATTTTAAAGCATTGTTTACCTATGCGTTTGCTGAAATGGAAAAAGCATTAATGACACTTTAAGTATAAAATAAAGGTTGTGTTGGTGATTTCATGAGAGGTTTATCAATATAAATTGATTAAGATATAAAATGTTGGAAGACATAGTGCATTTAGTAATACCCAATGTGGCTTTATATTTCTCATGGCATAAACAGGATTCTTATAAGAAATTTCACTAAAACTGTTTATTTTAGATGCATTTAAAAGTCTTAGTTTAAAAAAGTTTAATTTTTTGTTATATATGTATTATATGGATTAATTACAGTAAAGAACATCCACTACACATAGTGCTTTTGTAACCTGTTAAGCAAAGTATCCTGTTATATATTAACTGAGGACATAAAGCTGGGAAGTTTTCATTTCTGTTCCCACTTTACGGAGGAGCGTAGTTAATCAGAGAGATTAACTTAATTGTCCAGAAGAGCAAAGGGCTAGTTAAAAGAGGAGCTGGATTAATAGTGAAATTGTCATTGTCACATCGTCTAGTTTTTCTAACTTATTTTGTTTATTATACATTTTGTGTGTATAAGTATGTGTGTGCCACATGTACGCACGTGGCCTTGGAAGTCAGAAGAGAGTATCTGATGCCTTGGAGCTGGGGTTATAGGGAGCTGTGAGCCTTATGAGGACCAGACCCATCCTCTGGAAGTACAACAAATTCTCTTAATGGTAAGACATCTTCCCATCCATTCTATTTTATTTAAAAATTCAACTATCACATATGAGCTGAGATTAATCATAGCTAGTTTGGAAATACGTACCAGGACTTTCAGCACTCAGAAGGTGAGACTGGAGAATTGCAGATTCAAAGATCCCCTTGGGCTACCTAGGGTGATCATTCCCTAGTAAACAAAACCAAATTCAAGCCATATGATAAGACACAGCACTGAGTAGTAAGCACAAAGCCCACTACTAATTAAGAAGCTTTTGACAATAGATAAACCCTGAGAGAAGAGATATCAATCCCTCTCTTCCCACAGTGGGATAACCCTAAGCATATTAACCACACTCCAGGATAGGCTTTATGAGCAATGCAATATAGATTAATGGTTTACATTTGGTATGGTGTGGTGTGTGTGTGTGTGTGTGTGTGTGTGTGTGTTCATTTGTTTTGTTTTTAAGATAGATAACATAAAATTAGATGTTTGGAGAAAGGGTCTTGTGGAGGAAAAAGAATGTGATCAAAATACATTGTATGAGAAAATATAAAACAAAGAATAAAATAATAAGTGGGATCATGAATAAGATGTCCACATTTTCTGCTTAAAAATATCTGTGTGCTTTAAAAATCATTTGTAAATTTGAATACAGTCAATGGCTTTTATTGATGAACTTGTCTGAATATATTCATAACTCTGAACAAACATTAATAAATATAACATACAAGATGACTCTACTTCCTTCACAAGTTTCCTTGAATGGTTTCAATACAGGGAATCACAACTCTCTCCTTACTGGTTACCAATCACTGCTCTGTTTCACTCTATAGTTTGTTCTCTAAGAAGTTACACTACAAATACATGATATCATCTCTTTACATCTATCCTTTAGCAGACTGATTTTACAGTCTTTCATGTTATTTAATACATAAATAACTTATTTCTCTTGATTAATAATTTTGTTGAGAAGTACTTCACCGTAGAGATGTACATTAATTTCTTTATTCATTAAACAGTTGAGTGTATATGAGTTGTTTCCTCTCTGGTGTAATTATGAATACTGCTATTTGTCTATTTGTCTCTTCATAATAAAGCTTTTTCAGTTTCTAGGTCAAGATGTCTGAGCCTAACTATTGCTGATATTTTGGAGAAATAATCACCAAGATGCTATCTGGGCATTTCATAGCACATCTAGCCTCTGCAATGACACACTAGTTTCAACATCAACAAAACCCTCAAGACTTGGCTAAATGTCTACTTGATTTGAAATTCCTCATAGTTAGCATTAGTTAGTATTAAGTTGTTAGGTAATGTGAGTATACGTTTAATCTCGTAGGAAATAGCAGCATTACAATCATGGTGACTATATCCTTTTGCCTTGAAAACAAGTCATGCCCACTCTTTTATGTCTCAATTATTAACTAGCTATTCTAATACTATTTACCTTTATTCTGATAGACTTGTAGTTTCATAGAAACTAAAGTTGTCAGGAATCTTCTCACATGCTTGCTTGCCATAGGTATTTTCCTCTTGATCAAATTCTATTTTTAATTTTGACATTTTTTTTATTTTTTCCTTATTTGTTTTCAATAGTTGTTTAATTATTATATACCTATAAAATACTCTGCTAGATACTTACTTGGTTTATAAACATTTCTAGTATAGTTAGTCATAGATTGAAGACTCAATAATGGCACAAAATGGTAGGGGAGAAAAGGGAGAAAAAAACAGCAAAATGGGAGGGAGGAATAAAGGAGGGAGGAAAGAGGGAAGGAGGGAAAGAAGAGGGGAAGGAAGGAAGGAAGGAAGGAAGGAAAAGAAAAACACGTTGACCATGGTCATGCTCGCTCATTCCTGTCCTCAGGAGGTAGAAACATAGGATGCCAACTCAGTCTGGTCCACATAGTGAGTTTCAGGACAGCCAGACTAGCAGAGGGAAATCCTGTACCAAAACAAAAAGAAAACGCTGGCTTGGTCTTTCCCAAACTTTTCAAATACTGACACATCAAATGATGAAGTATGTGTTTATGTGCCCTGCTTTTGGTGTCTTATTAGAAAATCTCTGCATGTTCTAAAGGAGTATAACAACTTCTCTTGTGTTTCTTAAAAGACTGCCAGTTTTAAAAGTTCTTAAAACTGAGTATCAGGTTTTAAGTTGAGGTCATTGTCTGCTACAGTTTGAATATGAGCTGCTTCTCAGGGTGAAATGTTTGGTTCCCATCCTGGTGGCCCTATTTGCTGGAGAGTTCTGCAAACTGAAGAGGTGAAATCTACATTAAAAAAACAAACAAACAAAAAACAACAACAACAAAAAAAAACAAGCCACCAGAGTGATTTCTAGAAGGCATCTTTTTGTTGAGCCTTTCCTGTCAGGCTCTCCTGTTTCTTGTCTTCAGTGATGGGAACAGCATCCACATGGTTCTGTTGCCATGACATTCTACCTCAGCACAGACAGAAGAGTAAAGGACAAAGGACTATGGACCAAAGTCTCTGAAGCTGTGGGCCCACGTTAATCCTTCCCCCTTCAAGGTGTTTCTGTCAGGCGTTCTTTAGCAGTGGTGACAAAACTGTGTAATAAGCATCATCTGTTTTGAAGCGAAGTTCTGCAGTGAGGCGACAGGCAAGGCTCTTCTGTTCAGTGGTATACTCTGCATGGGTACTCGACTGTTCTGGCAGATTCAATGTTCTGTGACCTCCTCCGTGCTCACCTTTTCAACAATGCCATTATCTGTTGATAGCTGCAGTCTGCAGTCAGTCTTAAGACACAATAAATTGCTCTTTACAATACATTTGCTTTTATGGTAATTTGTAAATAATTGGTTGTACCTACTAAGTATCTCCTGACGTTGGCACCAGGAGTGTCATTTCCACCCATCAGTCTAGGGAAAATCCACATAGCAACTTACCTGATGTAATCACAATGCTTATTTCATTTACTTAGATCCCCTTTGATTTCTCTCATTAATATTTTGCCATTTCGAGAAGAGTGATCATGCACCTTGTTTTAGAGTAATTTATATTGTTTGTAACCTTACAGTTTCATCATCCATATATAAGATGAATTTTTAAGTGTCATTTTTGTGATTTATGATTACATTAGCTGTCAGGAGCTTTGAATTTCTTAGTAATTTCTGCATAAATAATAATCTATAGATAGTGACAAATGTGTTTCTTCTTCCCAAATCAGACTTTTCTTACTTTTTCATTTATCACACTCTTTCTAGGTTCTCTAATATTAGGTGAGTAGAAATATAAAAATTAAATCTCTTTTCCTTACTCTTGAAACAACATTTTGCCTTTCATTGGTAAAATGCCCGTTTTTGGTGAATTTTCATTTTGGAATAAAAATGCTTCAAAAATAGTTGGAGGAGAAGAAACTTTAATCAGAATATATTGTACAAAAATCTAAACTCGATCAAGAAAAACAATATTTCTTCTGATCTCAGGGAGATGACTCAGTGATAAAAGCGCTGGCTCCTCTTTCAAAGAAACTGGGTTCAGTTCTGCAGCACCAACATAATAATGGTTCATGTTTGCTCATAGCTGCAGGGCTGGTGATCTGACTCTCTCTTCAGACTTCCACAGGCACCAGGCTTGCACATGGTACACAGACATAAATCCTGCGAAACATCCTTGCATATAAAAATAAGTAAATGTTTTTATTTAAAAATAAGAGGACTATTTCTCCCTTACCAAATTTCCAGGCTACTTTTGTTCTCATAAGGGGTTAATAAATGCTATTAGTTTCTACTGAGGTGACGATCCCCTGTTCTTGGCGAACTTGTTGACATGAGGAGTTTCCTGCATTGATTTGCTTTTGAAGGTGGAACTGATCTTTCATTTTTGAGGCAATTGCTACATGATACTGAAATTATTTGGTGATCATTTTGTTGAGAATTTTTGTGTTCATGAGATACACGGAAATTCTACTCCCTTCCTTTTCTCTCTATCACATACACACACACAAACACCCACAGACACACACACACACACACACACACACACACACACACACTTACATTTCTTACTGATTTTGTCTAACTTTACTCTGTACAGCAATTCTTTACAAAACAAAATGAGTTCTTTTTTTTTAATTTGATAGTTTTATATATTTATTTTGCTTGAAAATTTTGAAATTATACTACAATTACATTTTCTTTTCATTTTATTTTTTTACAGTTATTGTGGTCAGGTCCAGACCTTTATGGATAATAGGCCTGCACTCTAGAGTTGATCTGCTTTGCAGCCTGACTTACATTTGCTGAAATTGCAAAAGGGATCCTTGGGGTCTAGAGTTTCATAGTTTGGGAGACTGAAATTTAAACTCAACGTGTTTAACACACCTCTGATTATCTACAAACCTCTGTTTTCCATTTTATGATCTTGCTGTAGTCATTGATCTCAGCAACTTCAAATTTTCTTTTCATTTGTGTCTTAGGAAATCAACCCAGTTCCCTATTCTGCTGAATGTATGTTCCGAAAGTCAGTGAATTTTGTTGGCTTCATTTTGTTCTTGCTGTTGTGTTGTTCAGTGCATTTGTTTGATAACCTGGTGTTTATGAATTAAAATAAAATGCTGAGTTCACTGTGGTCTCGGGGGGAAACAAATGAGTACATTCATGCATAACAGAAAAGAGAGGGGAAAAAAAAATCCCTCCTCCAGAAATGAAGGAACATTTTAAACCTGATTAAATTTCTATCCAGGAAATCCATTTATGGTGACAGAGGTGTCTTTTGATGAATGAATACAGACTAAGATACTTAACATCAGGTCTGAGACACAATGTCAGCATAGCCCTAGCATGAACTTGATCTTGGTGCTCCCGGTGATATTCCTGGTGATATTCCCACTTACGTTCCCTATCATGCCAATTTGTTCTTCTTCTCCATTCCATCTGATTTTTCCTGGAAATGTATCCTCATGATATTTTTACTTTATTATTGTTTTCATGATATATAAGTCCCTGTGTTTTCCTTTTAACCTCTTTAGGTTAAATATATATATTTAATATATATAACATATATATTTCTATTTTTTGTGATAGCTAACTTTCTAAATAAATATACAATTCCAGTATATAAGCAATATTTACACAGCTGTTATTTATTGGGATGTTTCATGGGATAGTTTGTATTTTTTCTACTTTATTCTTTCAAGGTTTGTTCACATTATTCCTGGCCTATAGTATCTAAGATACTAACCTTTTGACCCATTAAGTTTAATACCCTTGAGCTGCAATGCCCAGAACCCTTCTTTTGTGTGGCACCCTGTGCTTATCTGGTAATCACCAGCTCTCTAAGACACCACTCCTGCTGACTTCATCCTCCAACTACAGGAATGGCCACCACTCCTGCAGCTGACTTCATCCTCCCACTACAGGAATGGCCATCATCCGTAGCTCTCACAGCACTGAAATGGTACCCTTGGGGCTCATTTTTGCAGTTGCTGCTGTCGGTGCTGAGCATCAGCATTTGTGACTAGCACAGTTATTTGTGATCCCCCATCACTTCTGAGATGAAAGAACTCAACTGTTTCTCTGCATCTTAAACGTACATAGGTTAGGATGTATAGAAATCAGAAGTGGTTCGAATCTTTAATTTTTTTGTTATATTTGTTACTTAATGTACTTTCTTTTAAAGTACTGCTTTTATGGGCTTGGACTATAACTAATAAGTAAAACACTTGCATAGAATGAGCAAGAAAAGAATTAACTCATCAGTGCTATAATTATAATTGTAAATAAATAATTAAGCTAATGTCTTTGTTTTGAGTATATTCAAATGATTGGTTTGAATTTTGCATATTCTATTCTTAGAATTTACTCATGAGCTCATAATTAAGAAAATTTATTTGTGCCAGGTGATGGCACACATCTTTAATACCAGCACTCAGGTGGCAGAGACAGGTGGATATCTATGAGTCAAGGCCAGCCTGGTCTACAAGAGGGAGTTCCAGGACAGCCAGGGTTACACAAAGAAACTCTGTCTTGAAAAAAAAAAAAAACAACAAAAATAAAGAAAAGAAAAAAATCATTTGAGGGTTGTCACTATGCCCCCCCATCTTTTGTGTCCTTGTCTCTCATTCTAGGATAATTTTCTTTGTAGAAACCTATTTACTTTCTTAGATAAAGAAACTGGAGGTGGCCTTCTGCAGTCCTCTAAACCTCTGTCGGCATTTCATGTAGACAAATTCTGAATCCAAATTGAAAGTTCTTTTACCATGATCCCGTTACTACACTCAATCCCTGAAACAACTCGGGGGGACAAACATGTCTTTTCTGTCATGAATGAGGAAAATGTTACTCAGAGATTTAAATGAGTCAGAAGTGTATGAGCCAATGAAAAGCATACTGCTGCCTTCTTTCCATACAACCAAGACAGCAGCATGGAGAACAAGTTGCAGCACCTTTGTTTGTGCATTTGATCATTTATTTCTCTATTTAAAACTGAAGAGACTGTTGGGAAAACTGAAAGAGTAGCTGTAAAATAAAACACCAGAAAAGGAAATATTTGGAATCTAGTCATTCCAGATTTGTAATTTACCTTTTGTAGCTCAGCATATGTATTGGCTGATATGTCTGAAAATCCTTCTTTTGTTTTTTTTTTTTTTTCCTTAAGCACCATCTGTTTGCTTCTCTTTTTTTTTTTCAGAAAACTTCTTCAACTGATAGACAGGTCCCATGAGTTTGATTTTACAACACCCCTGTCCCTAAACAGTGGTCTTGGTCCATTTGATCCCAGCTAAGTACGTCTGGTGGGTAGAAGAAAGAGTGAATTACGCCGGCTGTGATCTGGCTGCTAAGCATGTTCTCTTCTTCAGTGGAAAAGGTCAATGCTTGGCACATATATCTAGCAAACTAAAACATGTGTATTTAGATTGTCATTTTGCACTGCTAATAAGACTTTGAAAGGAGAAGCAAAATTTTATTTCACTGTTTAAGGTTTCTAGCCTTGGGTAAATAAAAAAAATAACTTGCCAAACCAATGATATCTTCAAATGATCTTAAATAATGCCATGTATGCTGCATGTGGTAAACACGTTTTACACCAACACCTGGAAGTCAGGAACAGGAAGATTGGTAATAGTCTGCCAACCTGGGATACTTAGTGAAATCCAAGACAGCCTGGGCTCTATAACAACACTTTGCTTTAAGTCCAAGATAAAACAAAAGAAAAAAGAAAAAAAAAAGAAAGGAAAGCAAAAGAAGAGATCATCTACATTATTGTAATATTCATATAAAGTCACAATGAAGTTCAGAAATATTTTAAACTTCATTCTAAATACCTTATTGTATTCAATTTATAAAGCTTGCTTTTCCTTTATTGCTGTTTATTTTTGAGATTGTGTTTAAATTCCCTTCTTTCCTCCAAACCCTTCTGTAAGGCCATCCTACTTTCCTTCAAACTTGGGGCCTCCTTTTACATCCATTGTTATTGCTTGCATATATGCATTTCTATGCACGTATATATTTTAAACATAACCTATTGAGTCCATATAATCTTCCCTGTGTGTATGTTTTCAGGGCTGAGCATTTGACACGGGGCAATCAATTAGTGTTTTCTTCCCTGGGTCCTCTCTTGTTCCTAAAGCTTGTTTCTCTCAATACTACATAGGCTGTTGTGTGCTAACTGAGGGTTTCAGTTCTCTGTAAATAGACCGAACAGTGTTTTTTAATGCATTTTATGTGCTTGCATGAATTGCATAGTAAACATCCACTGGTATTTTTACCAAAATCTGTGATTTTACTTGTAAATCACAGATTCAAGGTTGGTAACGTATCAATTGTTCTCTATCTGCACTGTATTATTAATGCTTCTAATTTGGTGCATTTTTGGTCTTCCTGTTCCTAAATCCTCTTTAAAGAACATGAAGTGGTTCAATTTGAAGAGTCAAGAGTCTTTTGTTTCTGATTATATGTCCCCAATGCAAATTACATTCACTTCCTGGTACTGAAACACACGTTGCCACTTTCATGAGACATTGGTTCTGCCCTGAATTCTAGGCAACCCTTATCAATGCCATCAGTTCTATGATGATCTGCAAGTTCTCAATACCCATAAAACTAGGAAATGAGTTCTGCAATGTGGCTGGGAAGATATTCACATGCTAAACCACTGTTTTTCTCTAAACTGATGTTTTCTCAATGTCAGTTCAGGATCACATGTGTTGTATCCTATGGTAGTATAATCCTGAAGACAATGTGAGAAACTGCAGTGTTTTGAAGTCATCAGTGGCTACTACATAGTAGTCAGTAATATCCAAGGTTTGCCAGGTCAGTCCTGGTTCAGAGTGTTCTTCCGAAAATAATTTACTCGACAAAAATTTTCATATATTTACTCTCTAGGTCATTCTGCAGTCAACAAGGACAATTGGCCAGAGATCACCTTGCTCACCAATAGTTGATTTGCTTTCAAAAAGCAAAGTCACACAAGTTCTAACAAAAACCCGTGAGGATGACTAGGATGTTTTCACTTGAAACAACCAGAGACTTATAATGGTTGGAAGACAGACTGATTACACATGATCATTATTTACAAATGCTTTCTTCTACCAAATTGAATTATTAATAAATTTCATTTCTTATCAATTGATTTCTTCCTTCTTTATGAATTTAGCATTAAAAACACCAAGACAGAGCAGACTACATAGTCACAGGCACAAACTACACCATTTGGAAAAACAACAGACGACATAGGCACAGGTAAAAACCACAGCAGTTGGAAGAAAAGGCACAGGTACAGGTTATATCAGATGGAAGAAAAGATGAGTAAGAATACATTCAGCAACCAAAAGAACCACCAGAACCCAGTGAACATGCAACAGCAAGACCTGGCCATTCCTATGCAACTGTAACAGAAGAAAATAAACTTAAAAATAAAGATGATAGACGCTCTTAAAAAGAAAATAAAAAATTCCCTTAAAGAAGTCGAGGAAAAGACAAACAAAACATTGGAAGAAATCAATAAATTCACAACAAGGGAATTCTGGGAATGGAAAATCTGGGGGAAGTGAACAGAAACTACAGATGCAAGTATCAACAACAGAATACAAGAGATGGAAGAGAGAACCTCAGACATTAAAGATACAAGAGAGGAAAACAGATTATCAGTCAAAGAAAATGTTAAGTCTAATAAATTCTTAAAACAAAACAGGAAATATGGATCTTCATGAAGAGACCAAACCTAAGAAAAATAGGGATAGAAGAAGAATTCCAGCTCAAAGGCACAGAAAGCATATTCATTAAAATCATAGTAAAAATCTTTCCTAACCTAAAAAAGGACATGCCTATAAAGATACAATAAGCTTACAGAACACCAAATAGGATGAACTCCCCCCCCCCAAAAAAAAAGAAAGAAAGCCTCTTGATAACATACAGAATAAAGAATACGTTTTAAGAGCTGCAAAAGAAAAAGGCCAAGTAACGTAAAAATACAGACCTATCAGAATTACACTCAACTTCTTAATGGAGACTCTAAAAGCAAGAAGGTCTGGACAGATTTTTTGTTTTTTTAGAGATACTAAGAGACATGGATGCCAGCCCAGACTACTACACCAAGAAGAATTTTCAATCAATATAGATGGAGAAAACAAAATATTTCATGAGAAAAACAGATTTAAGCAATACCTATCCATAAATTCAGCACTACAGAAAGTACTAGAAGAAAAACTTCAACCCTAAAAACTCACAACCACAAAGATACAGGCAATCGATAATCTCACAACAGCAAAACCCGAAGTAGAGAAACACACACACGATCACTACCACCAAAAAAAAAAACCAACAATAACAGGAATTAACAATCACTGTTCAATAACATCTCTTAATATTAATGGGCTCAATACACCAGTAGAAAGACATGAATTAACAGAATGGAGATAAAAGCAGGATCCATCCTTCTGCTGAATACAAGAAACACAACTCAACTTCAAAGAAAGACATTATCTCAGAGTAAAGGGTTGGGAAAGATTTTCCAATAAAATGGACCTAAGAAGCAAGTCACGATAGCTATCCTAATATCTAATAAAATAGACTTGCAACTAAAATTAATCAAAAGAAATGTGTAGTGGCATTTCAGTTGTGTTTTAATAAATAAAGATTGCCTGAAGATGTGAGAGTAGAACAGTCCAGTGGTCAGCCTTAGAGAGCAGGTTAGGGTAACACGCACCTTTAATCCAGCAACACACTAGTTGTCATAAAAATCAAGTGATGCATGCTTTTAATCACAGTGGTGTGTGCCTTTAATACCAACCCTAGGGAGAAATATAAAACAGGAGGAAACAGCTCTCAACACACAGTCTTATTCTAAGATTTCTAGAGACAAGATCGCCATTTTGGTCTGAGGTAAAGGTAATAGCCAGTTTCTGGCTGTTTTGCTTTTTGAATCTTCAAGTCGAGCCCCAATTTCTGATCCCGAGCTTTTATTAATCATGTTTCATTGATGGGGAAGGACATTTCACATTCACAAGTGGAAAAATCCTTCAAGATGAAGTCTCAATCATTAACATCTAGGCTCCAAATACAAGAGCACCCACATTTGTAAAGGAAACATGACTAAAGTTTAAATCATACATCAAACCCCACAAGTTAGCAGTGGGAGACTTCAACACCCCATTCTCACCAAGGGACAGATCTGTTAGAGAGAAACTTAAGAAAAAAACAAGGTAACTAATAGATGTTATGACTCCAATAGACTTAATAAACATCTACAGAACATTTTACCCAAATACAAAACAATATATACTCTTCTCAGAACCTCATGGAACATTCACTAAAATTGATCAAATACTCGGGCATAAACCAAATCTCAACAGATACAAAAAATTAGAATGACCCCTTATGTCTTATCAAACCACAAAAGGCTAAAGTTAGAGTTCAACAATACAAACTACAGAAAGCTCACAAACTCATGGAAACTAAACAACTTTCAACTGAACCACCTCTGAGTCAAGGAAGAAATAAATTAAAGACTTCCAAGAATTTAGTGAAAATGAATACACAATATACCTTAATTTGTGGGACACAACAAAAGCAGTGCTAAGAGGAGAGTTCATAGAACTAAGTGGCTACATAAAGAATTTGGAGAAATCCAAGTGACTTAACAGTATACCTGAAAGATCTATAACAGAAAGAAGGAAACTCATCCAGGAAGAGTAGACAGCAGGAAGTAA
>NC_022025.1:10096529-10099564 GCF_000317375.1 Microtus ochrogaster | reverse complement strand
AAATAAAAATCATCTTCCATGATCAATAGGCTTGATCCCAGAGATGTAGGAATGGTACAACATACGAAAATCTGTCAAATTAATCCACCATATAAAGAAACTAAAAGAGAAAAAAAAGACACATGATCATCTTATTATATGCTGAAAAACACAATGACAAAATTCAACACCCCTTCATGATAAAGGTTCTGGAGAGAACAGGAATACATGGAGCATGCCTAAACACAATAAAGGAAATATACAGCAAGCCGACAGCTGAAATCAAACAGAGAAAATATCAAAGCAATTCCACTAAAATTAGGAACAAGACAAGGATGCCCACTCTCTCCATGTCTATTTAATATAGTACTCAAGGTTCTAGCTAGAACAATAAGGTAACAAAGGAAAATCCAGCGGATACAAATTAGAAAGTAAGAAGTATTGTATCATTTGTAGATGATATAACAGTATGTATAAGTGACCTGAAAAATTCTCCCAGGGAACTCCTACAGCAGATAAACACCTTCAGTAATGTGGCAGGATACAAGATAACTCAAAAAAAAAAATTAGTTAGTAACCCTCCTATATACAAATGATAAATGGGCTGAGAAAGGTATCAGAGAAGCAACACCCTTTACAATAGCTGCAAATAATACAAAATATCTCCTGGTGAACTCTAACCAAACAAATTAAAGACATATATGACAGAAATTTTAAATCTTTGAACAAAGAAATTGGGGAAGAGATCAGAAAATTAAAAGATCTCCCATGTTCATGAATCAGTAGGACTAAATCAATAAAATGGTAATCTTACCAAAAGCAATCTACAGATTCAATAACCATCAAAAGTCCAAAACAATTCTTCACAGACATTGAAAGAACAATAACAACTTCATATGGATAAACAAAAAACCTAGGATAGCTAAAACAATCCTGTACAATAAAGGAAATTCTCTAGGTATAAACATCCCTGACTTCAAGATCTTATTACTATAGAGCTATAAATGAAAAAGAACTAGTTTGGTATTGGCATAAAGACAGACATGTGGATCAATAGAATCAAATCAAAAACCCTGACATAAATCCACACACCTATGAAAACCTTATTTTTGACAAAGAAGCCAAGATATAAAATGGAAGAAAAATAACATTTTCAACAAATGGTGCTGGCATAACTGGGTAGTTTCCTGTAGAAGAGTACAAACAGATCCATATCTATCACCCTGCACAAAACTGAAGTCCAAGTAGAACAAACTACTTGACTGAAATCCAGGTACTCTGAAGCTAATAGATGAGAAAGTAGGAAGTAGCCTTGAACACATTGGCATGGGAGACTATTTCCTGATTATAACACCAGCAGCACAGACACTGAGATCGAAAAATAATAAATACAACATCCTGAAACTCAAAAGCTTCTGAAAGGCAAAGGAAAGTGTCAACAAGACAAAACAACAGCCTACAGAATGGAAAAAGATCTTTACCAACCCCACATCTGACAAAGGACTGATCTCCTAAATAAAGAACTCAAGAAACTAGACATCAAAATGCCAAATAATCCCGTTATGAAATGGGGTGCATCTCCAAGCAGAGATTTCTCAACAGAAGAATCTCTAATGGGTGAGATACACTTTAAAAAGTGTTCAACATCCTTAGTTATCAGGAAAATGCAAATAAAAATTCTTCCGGGATACCATCTTACACATTTCAGAATATCAAAGATCAAAATCGTATTGACAGTCTAGGTGGGAAGAATGTGGAGTAAGAGGAACACTGCCCCATTGCTGGTGGGTGAAAACTTTTACAGCTACTTTGGAAACCAGTATGGCAATTTCTCAGAAAACTTGGAATCAATCTATCTCAAGAACCAGCAATACCACTCTTGTGTGTATACCCAAAGAATATTTAATCATAACACAAGGACACTTGCTCAACAATGCTCATAGCAGTATTATTTGTAACAGCCATAACCAGGAGACAGCAAAGATGCTACTCAGCTGAAGAATGGATAAACAAAATGTGATCTATCTATACAATGGAGTATCACTCAGCAGAAGAAAAAAAAAAAACAATGACACCATGAAATTTATAGGCAAATGGATGGAACTAGAAAAAAAAAATCCTCCTGAGTGAGGTAACCCAGATCCAGAAAGGCAAACATGGTATGTACTCACTGATAAGTAGATGTTAGATGTCAAGGGAAGGGTACCCAGTCTATTATCCTCAGACCCAGACAAACTAGGTAACAAGAATGACTTTAAGAGGCACACACGGTTTCCCTGGGAAGAGGAAATAGAAAATCTGGGGGCAGGAGGGTGACTGGGGAGAATGGGGGCATGGGAATGCAAAGGATCAAGATGGTCGAGTTGGGGGCAGGTTGGAGACAGAGGGCAATGAAAGAGATGTCTCGATAGAGTGAGTCATTACTGGGTTAGGGAGAAAACTGGTGCCAGGGAAACTCCCAGGAATCCACAAGTGTGACCACAGCAAAGACTCCTAGCAGCAGTGGAGAAGGTGTCTGAACTGGCTGTCCCTTTCAAACATGTTGGTAACTACTCTAATTCTCATCAGAGAGCCTTCATCCCATACCTGTTGGAAGCAGATGGAGAGATCCACAGCCAAGTACCGGGCTGAGCTCCAGGAATACAGTTGAAGAGAAGGAGGAGGTATCATATGAGCAAGGAGGGCAGTCAAAATCATGATGGGAAAACCCACAGAGACAGCTGACCTGAGCTTGTGGAAGCTCAAGGACTCTGGATGGACAGTTAGTGAGTTGGATGGGACTGCCCCTGCATCTGCATGAAAGCTGTGTAGCTTGGTCTTCTGTAGGGCCCCTAGGAATGGGATCAGGACCAGTCCCTGATGCATGAGCTGCTCATTGGGGCCTACTGGCCCAGCATTGATGCAGGGTGTGTAGAAATATGAGTGTGGCGGAGCTGTGTCCCCGGCACCCGGCCGCCCACATGGCTAGCTTAGCTTATGACCCGAAATAATTACACGGACACTGTATTCATTTAATCACTGCTTGGCCATTTCTATCTAGCCTCTTCTAGGCTAAC
>NC_022025.1:10087778-10096429 GCF_000317375.1 Microtus ochrogaster | reverse complement strand
CGGGCTGAGCTCCAGGAATACAGTTGAAGAGAAGGAGGAGGTATCATATGAGCAAGGAGGGCAGTCAAAATCATGATGGGAAAACCCACAGAGACCGCTGACCTGAGCTTGTGGAAGCTCAAGGACTCTGGTTAGTGAGTTGGATGGGACTGACCCTGCATCTGCATGAAAGCTGTGTAGCTTGCTCTTCTGTAGGGCCCCTAGGAATGGGATCAGGACCAGTCCCTGATGCATGAGCTGCTCATTGGGGCCTACTGGCCCAGCATTGATGCAGGGTGGGGGAGGGAGAAGAGGGGCTTGATCCTGGCTCAACATGATATGCCATGCTTTGATGATTTCCAAGAGAGACCTTACATCTTCTGAATGGAGAAAGAGGAGAAGTGGATGGGAGAATGGAGTGATAGAAGAGAGATGGAGGGAGGGTACCGGAGGAGAGGAGGGAAGGGAAACTGTGGTTTGATATGGAAAATAAATTAAAGAAAAATTTAGAAAGATAAAAAAACCAAGATACATAACTGAAGAATTAAAATTAAAATAAAGAGTCCTTGTGTGTTTGCTTGAGTGTGTGTGTGTGTGTGTGTGTGTGTCACTCAACACATAGTCTTTGTGCACACATCTTACTCTTTATACTTAGGTATCTAGCTCAAACATAAAAGTTTACACAGATCACACAGGAACTCCCAGTTTTTGAAACAACAGATTCCCCATTTAAAATACGTATATCTGCAATTAGTCTTGAACATGTCATCAAAGCAAAGGTCTTTGGCCAGGAGCAATTCTTTGAACTCACTTTGAAACTACTGGTGATCCATCAACCCTGGATTTCCTCACTAGGCCTTAAAAGCTTGCCCGGCTTCTGCGGTTTTCTACATTGCGTCAATCTGCTCCTGGGTCATCTAATGTTGCATCACTACAGCTGAAGATTATAGATCAAAACTCCAAAGTCATAATACACGGGAGAAGAATCAGGACACAGAGATCACTGAAGAGGAGGCGTTTTATTCGCGAAAGTGTCCGCTTTACTATCCCCATTTCAGACAAAAATTTCTCAAATGCATGAATGCACCAAAAAGGTAATGCAGCATGGTGAGTTTATTTGAATGTTCAATAGACTAGAAACATGATTTTTCAAGCACCTTTTCACCTGTGTGTTAGTGTGCAACTAATAAAGATCACAAAGTTCAGCTGCCCAAAAGCAATACCGCCGTAATGTTCTCCTGCAGGATGTTTGCTTGTAAGTCCTTTCATTTTATACATTAATGAGAATATTTCATTTGGGGAATTGTCTTGAAACTAAAATGTTTTATAAAAAAACCAGAAAATTAAAAAATAGTAATAATCATTTTCCTTTGCATTTGAATCAGACTGTGAGAACATGGGCAGACTTCTACTTACAACAAATACTCATGATCAATTTAATGAAAGGGTTTTTTTCTGTGCCAGTGTTTGTAATGAGTCCAAGGCCACACACATGACAGACAGAAGTCCCCACTTACAAATAAAGACAAGGAAGTGCTCATATCAATAGCATCTTAGTTTAAAACTTATGTTATATACTTATGGAAACTTTTTCTCAAACTTTTGATGTAAAATGAAGAAAACAAAATAACCACAATTCAGTTCAAATGTATGAAACATTGATTTTTTTTTTCAGATTAGAAAATAATCTATTTATTAGAAAATAAAAGACTATTGAACTGGGTGACAAATAGCTTTAAAATGTTTTCTAATTCCATATTAGAAAAGCGCATGCAGAGGTCCCCTGGGAAGAGAATAAAGAAATGGAGACAAATGACTGGGAAAGCATTGCGAAGAGGCAGATGGAAAGGGAACCAGAAATTCTTCAGCAGTGAACAGTGGCTAAGACCCTCTCGTTGGCATTTACTCGCTCATGAGCATCATGAACTCACTCTCATCGACCACGCGTTCTATCGGGCATAAAGAGCTTGCCGTTGGGGGCACCAGAGGAACGCTGGTAAAGACCATCTCTCCTTACCTATCCAGGCTGAAGAACCCGTGCTCTGTGGCTGTGGGAAATAAGGGCCGAGAATATGCTACTTGAGCTGAGCTTTCATGGTGTCTCCTCAGCCATGAAGGGCACGTACAGAGATCACTTTCATATTAAAAGAGGCGGTGAATCTAGGAAATACAACTAGAAGACGTAAGGTAGCTATGATGGCGCATCTGTCTATCTCCGCATTTGAGACCACGAGGAAAGAGAGATACTGCTAAGTTCTAGATGAGCTCGGCTATTACGAGACGCTGTCCATTCTTCCAAGTAAATCCCAGGGAATATAAAGAACATGAACAAACGTTCAAAAATCAAATATAAATAATAGCCATGTTTGACATAAATTGGATATGTCCTATAAATCAAAACTCATTGATGATTTTTTTAAAAAAAAAAAAAAAACAGGGACATCTCAAGATGCTCAAAAAAGGAGTTCACATTATTAGTATACTGGTTTATAAAAGGGAACCAGAGATTTTGAGTTACTTTCCAAATCAAAGAGAAAATAAGCTAAAGAAATAAGAATTCACTTTACAGTTACATGTAGCGTTTGGTCTTTGGAAAACATTTCTAATGTGCTTATCTGGCTGCTGAAGCAGCCCGTTCTTTAGGATAATTTGGAAATACAAACAAATGTCCAAGGTCATCTAAACAAATTTTACCATTAAAAAAAGCACAACTTTCACAAATGAAAAGGTTTCAAGTAGTTGTGTCTACAGAAGGCTAGGTATTGGAACTCTTACCTATTTGTAGCTCAACCCCAATGCCAATTTCTCTGACATCTGTGTACTGTGATCCTTACCCACCCAAGAGCACCTTGTTTAAAATCCATTGGGTTCTTTCATTTTCCTTCTTACGTCTGTCTGCATGACATTTTGTTTGCTTGTAGGCTTTTGACTAAGGGTGGCTGTCTCCCACACCAACCTTCAACTCAGGCATCTTTCTGCCTTACTTGAAAGTGAGCACAATCACTCCTAGCCTATTATGTGATATGTGTTCTTATTTCAATTATTATTATTATTGTGTGTGTGTATTTTTGTACGTGTGTGAGAGAGAGGAAGACAGAGAGACACAGAGACAGAGAGATGTGTATACTACACTGTAGGTGTGAGAGTGCCAAGATACATTGTTCATTTCATCCCAACCTTATGATGTGACATATATGCAAAAACAAATTTTCAAGATAAGAATAATATTTACTGAATGAAAGGAAAATATCACAGGAAACATTTATTATGTTATTTCTTTTTTAGACATCTTTGGACAAATGATCTTAAAATAATTTGACTTTGTCTCATTTCTCATTTTTATTTTTATGTACAATCATGCACAAAATTCTGCATGTGGGTTTATACTCAAAATGTTTTCTTCCTTATAGTCAGAATTTATAATGCCTTCATATTTTGTTTTTATGTTTATGACACATGTATATAAAACAAAGTATTTTATTATGACATTGCCAATCCTGTTTTGCATTTATATTGATAATACATTTATGCAACACAAAAAGTTTTCATTGATCCTTGCCAAACTGGAGGCTTTGTTTCCGTGTTTACATGGAACTATTTGGTAAATGTTGAAACTTCCTAAAGTCATACAACACTAAGAGTCTTGTTTACTTTTCTGTGTCGGATCCTAGTGGTTGCGAATTTTAACACTTTAGACAAGGATGGAATCAACGGGGAAGCATAAACGGAGAGCTAGGGTATGAAGACACTCCTAGTTAGGCCAACTCTTCGGATTTCCTTTTATATTCACAAATAGCCATGTCTCACCAGACACGTGTCAGAGTGAAAAGTGAGTTTGATGGACGCTCCAAACCCTGACAAAAGGAGTGATGCCCTCCCCCAGGATGGAGCTTTGCATCCATCACCAGCAGGCACAGGAAGGCTCAGCTGAGAGGCCCTGGCTCCTGTGTCCCTGTGAAAGGCAAGGGAGGCTCCTCATACACTGGATCACTTGACTTTGTCTGAATTTAATTTCGGGCCAAATACTAGTCTCACACACGCGCAAGAAATACAAACACTACCAGGGGATTTGTTTCTCACTAGAAGCTGTGCATTCTCAGCCAAAGGAAACAAAACCAAGGAAAAGAAAGTTGTGTGATGCAACTGTGCCTGACCCAAAATTCCGTTACTCTCATTCCTAGAGAGCAGTGAGTGGTAACGTTTTCTGCTGTGTGTGTGTTGGGGGGTGGGGGGGGTTGAGGCGGGGATGTCAAAGACCAATTCATCCTGAAATATTTTCCATTGGAAAGATGTTGAATTCTTTTTCTACCATCATTCAAGTAATATAAACATATTTTAATATTTTTAATAAAATAGAAAAACAGTTTTGTAAAACAAAAAGAGGAGCCTCCAGAAGAAGCATAATTCTTCTGGTGTGCTTTTCTTGTATATTCTTCCCAAGAGGCCAAGCGACAGGAACGCTACACTGTCATTCTGACTGAGTTGGTTTGCTTTCTGATTCACTGGGATGGAGACTCACGAAATGTGAGCTGTCTGCAATAAGTTGTAGATGCTGTATCAATTTACTCGATTTCATCACTGAATATGAAAGACGTAAACGTAAATTCATTATTATTTTCACTAACAGAGTCAGAATTGATTCGTCTGTCTGCAGCCTGCTTCTCGTTTTGCCCAGGAGTCCGGTGGCAAGTTCTAAGAAAGAAAATGTGGATCGCTTTCTCTGAAACTGCCTCTACAGCACTGCAATCCATGAAATAACAGAAATACCACTTTCACGAAGTAAAAGTGAAGAAAAACAAGCTTATATTCTACATACATGTATGCGTCATATCCACTTTTCCTTCCCACAGAAAAAAAAATCTATTTCATTCAGACCACTGCTTTATTTTCTTCTTAGGATTTCCTAACAGTAAGTACAATTTGAGTCTCATTAACTTTTATTCAGGAAAGCTCATATTTATTTTACAAAATAATGCAGAAAGTATATATGCTTATTGGGATTCTAGTTTATACTCAGAAGTATTTTTCCAATGTCAAGCTATTCAGAAACATGCGGATTAAATATTTTCTTCATATGCAAGAATTTAAAAAGAAATAGAAGTTTTAGCTTTTGGCCTAATGCTTGACAAAATTTTTGAAAAGTTATTTGGCTCAAGTTATTACTTGCTTTGCTTGGCCTTTTAGCAGGCCAGCTGTTGAAGGATCATAAAAGGGGAGAAAAACAATAAAAGCCAGTTCATCTCTGTCTGCAACAGACATGTTGGGGAGTTTCTTATTGTGCTGGAGATCATGTGTGTATCTACATGGACACAAAGAGAGAATAGTGTTCCAACTCTAGTAGCAAAGACACAAACTTGCACTAGACAAAGAGGTGTTTACAGGGCACAGCGCATCCTTTCACGCAGACATTTTTGGAACGACAAAAATGAAGAAGTTCATTTCCACAGAGAACCCATTTGGACGCCTTGTGGGGCTGGCCTGTGTGCCAAGCCTGCTGCTATGAAATAATTGGCAGCAAGGGTGGGAAAAATGAAAACCTTATTTTAATGGTAAATTTAAATCTCTGAAGCCCACCGATTGCTTCCTTCTTAGAGGAAATGTAAACAGTGGAGAACTCTGTCCTTGAATGCAAAGTTTCAATGGGGGTGTTGAAAAGAGAGCTTGAATGGTGTTGCCCAACAGGCAGGACTGGCTGCTGCCGGAGGCACATCCAGGCTGGTTGTTAGCCTCTGGTGCATTTTAAGGGATTACTGACCGCTTATCAGTCAGTCACCATTTATGCTATCCCAGATGATCCTTCTTTGGAAAAGGTCACGGCTTAAAGTCATATTAAGCCAAACCTTGAAACAACCCAGCTAATGATTTACCGCATAATGCTTTAAGAAAGCACAGGTGTCCAGAGCCCACCCTCGCAAACCCTGCCCCGAAAGTTTGCCAAGATGTTGTCTAGATAGAGCTAGGGAAAGAGAGTCATTGACTTGCTCCGGACACAGAGAGCGAGGGCAAAATCAATAATGTTAGTGTTTACCCAGAACCCCGGGGAGTGAACGAAGATTCAGCTGATGAAGTGTGAGAAGTTGAGGACCCAGTGAAGAAAAGTTGGTAACAATATTATGTCTTCCTTTGGGAGGCGTACACCTTCCAGAGACCTTTGAAGCTCAACAATACATTGGATTCTCACAACTCATGGGATTCCTGACTGGTTAGCTGTCTTACTCTAGGGCGTTCAAATGATTTTCTACAATATTTCCTTGCCCGTTCTGTCGTCACTCAAAATATGCCTGCTGTTCATCCCTTGCCTCTAAAGATTGTGCACTCACAGATGGATATGGTATCAGTTTTTGTTAAGTAAGAATACACTGGGGAGTTGTGTCCATTTCAAACGACACATGAAGATCTGTGTCTACCTAGTCTTTACTCTCAGACAGATATTTGCTCCCCGCCATTCTTTCTTCACCCTGACATCTGATTTATGATCATATCGCATGGCTCTTTCTGGCTGAGAGGCTAGTGTGGAGCTAGGTTTGGGAACCGGACTCAGTTAACTCAGTGTTTGTCACAGATGGAAACCTCTGTGTCATTGGGACAGTGAGTCAGGCTGCTCCTTGATACAGCAGCTGTCTGAATTGGTAATGACCAGCAGTGGACAGGTAAACCCACTTGCCTTTTGGATACCTGGGAATTTCATTTATTTTTCCTTTCTCTGTGTGTACTTGTTCCTCTTTGTGTGCAGATGTATACATGTGCACAGGTATATAAAAGCCAGGGCTCCGTGTCTGATCTTGTCTTTAATTAGTCCCCACTTAAATTTTGGAGACAAGCTTTTTCTCTGCACTTGAAGTTCAGCCTTCATGACTAAAATCTTAGGCCAATAAATCCCACTAATCTTACCTCCACCTACCCAATACAAGTCAGGATTGCTTTTTTACATTAAACTAAATTTAGTGTGAACATGTATGTTCCTGTGTGTGTTGGGGTGCACCTGCCATGTTGTCCATGTGCAGGTCAGAGGAAAACTTTCAGAAATTGCTTCTCCTCTTCCTGCAGTATGCCAGGACTTAATTCAGGTCTTCAGAATTGCTGGCCAGGCAAGTCCACCTACTCAGCTGTTGAGGCATCCTGCAAGCTTGCCTTTGCATGGATGCTTGGGATCCAACTCAGGCAAGTTCACCTACTCAGCTGTCTTGTTACCCAGCAAGCTTGTCTTTAAACAGGTTCTTGGGATCCAGCTCAGACCCTCATGTTTTCACAGCAAGGATTTTACACCCCCTCCCCTAGTACTTTTCTCTCTTGGAAATTTTAGTTTTGATGCTATTCATTGATGATGTAAAGTTTAGAGACTGGTTCATTTAAATAAAATGTAAAGACCCTCTATGGATACCACAGCTTTAAACAAAGCTACAGGCTTCCATCTGAGCAGGAATTGATAAAGGGAAGAGACTGGGGCCTCATTGGAAAGGGCTTGATGGGAATGGCCAAACCACTTCTCTAGAAGTGGAACAGTGGTTTCCCGTAGCATCAGGTTTCTAAATTCCAGGAGACGCTGCTGATGGTTTCTGATTCTGGACTGTTCAGGGAAGGAGCGCTCTGCAGTCCTCAGAGGACAAAGGTGGATTGGATGACTTGATGGGGATGCATTTGGTGCATTTGAGCCCTGCTGTACTGCAAAGTATGCCTGATTATCACAGTACTCTTGTTGTCTAAGCTTTAATCTTAATTTCTGATGTCACTTCCCTGAACCTCAGAATCTTTTCTTGTTTGTTTCAAGGGTAGAAATAATAAAAACAAACCCACTTTGTGAATCTAAAACATGATAAAAGTGTTGTGAATGTTAGAAAATAGAAGTATTAAATATATAAATATATTAGAAAAGAGTGTGTAATGATTTCATTGATGATTCTTTTTTCCACAGATATAATAGGTTTATTATTAAAATAAAGAAAGTGAGGTAGTATAGCATTTTCTCATTCAATGTAAGTTGAAGACATTTCAATATTTTTCTAAGTTTAGTAAAACAAATTTTATTTTTTATTAAACATTTTACTTTTTATTTATTTTTCATTAAAAAAGAAATGTTAGGAGCTACCAATATTGCTGTTAATCACCTGCTGATTTGGCTGAGGATTCAAGATTGGGTCCCAGCACCTCCATTGGGTGGTTCATAACCACGTATAACCCCAGCTGCAGGGGAACCTAATTCCACTGGCCTCCTTAGGCTTTGTGCATACCACCATAAAATACACATAAAAATAGTTTTTTAAAATGGATATCAGAAAGTTTGGTGCTTCCAGTATTATTGTTTGTTCAAATAAAGATAGTTCAGTTGTGGCACACTTGAATACAATGTTTTCATGGGGATTGGTGAAGTTTGTGTTGTTGTTTAATTTGGTTGCTCTTTCGAGGTTTGGGCATTTTGTTGACATTAGCATCTTAGTATATTTTGTTGTCATTTAGAGAGAATGTGTGTCTCATGTGAAAAACATGCTTTTCATCCAAAAACGGATACTAAAAGAAGGGTCTTTCTGCCCCTGGTAAGAACCTAGGACAATGCCTTAGATTTAGCCAATCAAATTCTCAGTGAAGCCGGGGGATGGTGGCGCACGCCTTTAATCCCAGCACTAGGGGGGCAGAGGCAGGCGGATTTCTTTGAGTTCGAGACCAGCCTGGTCTAC
>NC_022025.1:10084415-10087678 GCF_000317375.1 Microtus ochrogaster | reverse complement strand
AAAAAAAAAAAAAAAAAAAAAAAAAAAAAAAACAGATTCTCAGTGAAGAAATTAAATGTTCCCAATAGGTTGAAGAGTTATAAATCCTTCCACAGACACATCATCGCGGAGAGTGGCCTTGTGAACTCAGCCACACCAGGGCATGTTTACAGCTCAACTGCCACCTTCATAGCTCCTGATGTGTGAGACAGACTTCCAGGCTCAGGCCTTAGCCGGCTTCCCTTTTATCTTTCCCTTTTATTGGCCTGTTGGTTCAAACTGTCAAGTCTTCGTCAATTCTGAGAATTTTTTGATGTCTATCCAATGCATCTCCTGTGTCCTTAAGTTGCTGGACCCGCTTCTGTTGCTTGCAGTAATTCGGATGCACACCTAGACTCCTGCAGACATGCAGTGTGTGCTGGTGTTCTTATCTACACAAGCACTTATCTTGTCTGCACATCACTATCTGCTCTTGCTTGTTTTAAATCATTCTCTTTCCTGTTTACCAAGGAACGCTGAAAAGGGGATCTTATCATTCGATGAATAATCCCAGCAGTTCTGCAGAATCACACAATGTGGATAAGCTACGTTGTGTTATAAATCATACTTTAATTCAGGTGAATATATTTATAAATAACATCATGGCCTTTTGGGAAAATGTGTTACTTTGATAAGAACTAAATGCGGTGGGAAATATGACACAGCAGGACAAGAAACTCACTGGTAAGCTGAAGACTTGAGTTCAGTCCCCAAGACCCACAGGCTAGAAGGAGACAACCAACTCCTTAAAGTTGTGCGCTGACCTGCGTTAGCACACACAGCCCAGGTGCAGGCATGAGCACATATGAGCATGGGTGTGCAAGCACATGAAATAAAGAAAGAAATGCAATGAAGCTATTTTTAAACAGAAGCTGAGAGTAATTAAACAGAGCCTGCAAGGGTACTTGCTGTAGGATTTCTAAATAGTTTATCTTGAACAATTTTTAAAATGCAGATCATATTGGCAGAAGCTATGACCATAGTGTGTGTATTTGTGTGAGTGTGTATGTGTGTGTGTATGTATGTGTGTGTGAGTGTGTGTGTGTGTGTGTGTGTGTGTGTGTAGCAGTAGGAGGACACTTCTGTGAAGGAGAGTGTACTTGCACATATAGAATTTGGGAAGGGTAGTACAGAGGTCAGAGGCCAGCCTCTGCCATGGTTTCACGGGAACTGTCAATCATCTTTTCAGAAACAGCATCTCTCCTTGGGATTAGGAGCCCACTGGTCCTTCTTGGCTGGCCGGGCATTTGTCTGTCCCAGTGTTTGCATCACTAGGATTGCAACTGCCATCAAGCCTGGCTCACTATACGGATGCTGGGACTCAAACACCAGTCTTCGGTTAGCCAAGCTATTGTTTATTAATGATGAAAATTTTGTTCTTTTTAAGAACTTTCTATTTCGACTCTCTTTACTTTTAATCTTATTTTTCAAAATAAAGAAATACTTAGGATGAAAATAAATATTTGGCTGGTGGGAAACAGCTTAAAAATAAAACAATATTAAATGAATAATATTTAAACAAAATAATTCATGCTTGAAACATGTGCCTTTAATTTTCCTCTTTTATTCAGATGCTTCTGGCCTTAGTTTAAATCATCTTATGCCTCTGAAAATTGTATGATGTTTAGGTGACAAAATATACGAATTGTAACAATAATAAAGGTTAAGTGAATAAATATTATTGAATGTCCATTGCAGGTTGTTTATCATTGCACAAATATTCACTGGTTTTGAGAGGCTTGGGGAGACAATACCTTCCACATGTTCTTTTAAAAATATTTTCAATTACAGTCTTGTGAATATAATGGAGACATTGTTGTTTTTATTCTTGATTACTCTAAAAAACAGCATATTTTATTTCATTGCCATTTCTTTTATTCAATAATTGCTGGCTTTCTTTTGAGATTATCCACTATTATATTTCCAGTACTTTGAGTTTTTTTTTTCCAGCAACAAGAACTGACATCTGAAGTTTATGTCATAAATGGGTAACAGAATTCACAGATCACTGATTCTACTTTGATGTCAAATTTATCAACAAAGAACAGGCTTTTTGGCTAAATCTCAGAAAAGAAAATGTTCGTGAGGGTGGTGGGTGTCATGAGAAAAGGCAGAAAAAACAAGGGATGCATTTCAGTACCAATTCTGACCCTGGTTCTCTTTGTTTACTTGGAAGATTTACTTTGTTAACCTGAAAGGTCTATGGTTATCTAACTTAAAGGGGAAATGGTTAGATTTAATGGGTCTTAAATTTCTTGTCAACCCACCCATTCTGTGAATGTGACACACACAGCAGGTGTTTACCAAACTGAAAATTGACTCTGTTTTCCAGGCTATATTAAGATTGATGGGGCAGAGTGTTTTTAAGAATACAACTACACACGTGGTCCATTAGACAGCAGGGCCATCAGTTAGGGGATGGCAGCGCACCCACTGGGAAATGACTGGAGAGGAGGGACACAGTTCTGAGAAGTTCAAGATAACCTTCTTCCTGCCATCTCTCCAGATGCACAGAAGGCTTGAAGTCCTCACAATGCAAGCCATGGAGACAGCCACATTTTACAGAGTCTTTTTTTTAAGAATATGATTTTTAGAACATAGACTTGGAATTTGATCTAAAAGTGAGGACAACAATTCAGGGGAGGTATAATTATCATACAGTCATTAGTGAGCCCAACTCTTCTTGTGAAAATACTAGATGTCATAAACTCCATGCTTCTGAACATAGCAAATGACACATGATTGTGATCTTGACTGTAAACTGCAGGAATTATGGCCTCTGAGGAAAGGTTTCCCTTAGCTCAGAAGATCTCCACCCATCTGCAGTGAGTCAGAATAGCTGGGTGGATCATTGGCAAATCAAGCCAAAGATATCTGTTAAAAGTAAACAGATATAAAAAGTTGGAATTTTCTAGATTATTATGTATCATCTTAAGCAAAGAAAGAAAGAAAAACAAGAAAATAACCCAAAGTATATTAAAGATAAATTAAGAAATCAAAACCACAGCAGTTTAACATTTCAATTAGGAATGCCTAGACTGGCCTGTCTCTTCACAGTTCATGCATATGTGTGTTGAAGGAGCTGCAGTGGGCTGCATTCCTGCCCAGCTCTGCACGGCTAGCTTGATACCCGAAATAATTACATGGAAACTGTATTCTTTTAAACACTGCCTGGCCCATTAGTTCCAGCCTCTTTTTATTTTATTTTATTTTATTTATTTATTTATTTATTTATTTATTTATTT
>NC_022025.1:10069611-10084315 GCF_000317375.1 Microtus ochrogaster | reverse complement strand
GCCTGCCTCTGCCTCCCGAGTGCTGGGATTAAAGGCGTGCGCCACCACCACCCGGCTTAGTTCCAGCCTCTTATTGGCTAGCTTTTACATATTGATCTAACCCATTTCTAATAATCTGTGTAGCCCACGAGGTGGCTTACCAGGGAAGATCTTAACCTGCGGCTGTGCTGAGTGGGAGAATCATGGCGACTGCCTGACTCGGCTTCTTTCTCCCAGCATTCTGTTCTGTTTTCTCTGCCTACCTAATTTTCTGTCCTATCAGGCCAAGCAGTTTTCTTTATTAGTTAACCAATGAAAGCAACAGATAAGATACAAGACCCACCTCCATCATATGTGGAACTCAGAATTTAATCAAAGTAGCACACATCCATACTTCTGAAAGTCATGTTGCTCTCTAGAGCTAAAAATCCAGTCTGTTAATATCAACAATGTCCAGCTCCATCCATATCACTTCTCAAACCTGAGGGTTTAAACTCTTCCCTTCTGCATATCTAAGCAGTTACTGTGTCAGCAATTGTGAGGCACTGTGTCCCAGGCCGGGGAACACAAGACCCACATATTATCCATGTTCTACTTCTTGCTACTCTGTTTTTGCTATTTTGCCATTCAGCCACGAGCTTGCACTGATTAAATGCAGGATTGAAGGCCGTTTAGAAAAAATTTCAAACCCTGTGAGACAAGAGTGGGAATATGGTTGTCCAGCATCTCACCATCTACGGGAATATTTCTGAATCACATTCCGAATGATAACTCAGAGGGTCACTGGAGGGTTAACAACAGTCCTGTAGCAACTAAACCCACCACTGCTTTGCTTTTCCTTAGCCTGATTTTCATAACTTCTTTGTCTTTCCTAGAAACTTTCTACTCCTTATCCAAGGCCCATTGCTGTTTGCAGGGGGAGCCCAAATCAGAACTCTTGTTAGTGGAAGCCGGACATCAGCATATCTGGTTGGGATTCTGGGAATTTATCATTTACCTGTAAAATTATCAATGGCAGTAACATACTTAGAAGTGATGTCCTTTGTCCTGGAGCTACATTTTCCGAGACTCACGTGGACCATGCTGGGATGCAACAGGGGAGGAAGAAGGAAGTCTAAGAGAAAGTGTTTTCCAAGTGAAACCTCTGGAGGAGCACCATCAGCGTCATCCAGGAGCCAAGGACAGTTGCAAATTCTCATGTCATTTATTCTGTTCATGGAACAGATGTTTGAAAGTTTGGGTCCAAAAAAATGTTATTTCCAAAGTCCTCTAGGTGGTACTGAGGAATATTGACATCAGCAAACCACACTTTCACTGGAAGGGAGTTCTGCAATTTGATGACAATGACACGAGAGTGGAAGTGAGGTGGAGATCACTATCAGAGAGTTTCTGCAGATGTCAGAGGCTTGGGAAATGAGCCATGCTAGAAGGTACTTACTATGAGTCTTACAAAAGACTCTGCGCTCTAGATAACTCAAAACTCACGTCTTTCGAAGATGCTTTGAATGCACTGGATATACTGATCCCACTGTGAAGCTGGACATTCAAACAATAAGAGAAGCTGTCTTCCAGCTAGTCTTCTTATTATCCGTGAGGCAGATGCGCTTTTGTCAAAGGGAGACTGTTACTTAATCACAGATCAAGGAGATATAATTAACATATTGCTAAACTTTTTTTACTTCAGTTCTCAAGAATCTGTGCTGAAGAATACTATGTTGATGTATGTATGAAGAAGACTGTGCTCTTACTCCCAGTAGTGTCAGAGTAGGATTGCCAACTAGGGTCTTGTGCGACTTGCATAACCAAAGAAAAACTAAAAATCTTGTGCAACCAGAAAAATATTACTTTTTAAAAAGAAAGTTTAGCACTGTCTGAACAGAGAATCTTAATAATCTGCCAAATGTTGACACTGGAGCCAAGAGAAAACTAAGATTCTCTTACTCTAACAGGAGTATAGATTTATTTGAAGAATTTCTCCAGCACCCTTACTGTAAACACTTACAACATTATCTAAACACTCCCTCTAGGTGACTAAGAATGGATATATTCTTTTAAGAGTTTAAAAACTCAGTTCTTCCTTTCTTTTCTTCCTTGTAGTGGTGCGTTACTCCTTGTGTTAGTGTGTGCCTATAAACCCAGAACCTGAGAACATAAATTAACAGGACCACAAGTTGTGGCCCTAAGGCAAAATAAGGAAATCATACTTTAAATTCATACAAATGAACAAAAGCAGCAAAAACCCATATTCAGGTTTTCAGATTTGCAGCAGTCTATAGATTGAACTGATACTATTCTGTACTTGACTTATTACTATGCATTACAAGTTAAACTAGGGAATTATTGACACCAAAAAGTACTTGTAAATTCTTTTCCAAGTCCAATTAATAAAGTGTGGTGTTGTACTTGTTCATTTATCAAAGCAAAAAAAATAACTGGAGGAGTTATAGTAAGCAGCTCTTTATGTTTTCACATTGCATCTCTCACCTATAATCATTAGAATACTAAAATATTAAACTTAACAACCTTAAAATATTAATTTTTCATACTTGTATCAATATAATAAGTCAGAATTAAAACTGTATTCCATGAGGAATTGTAGAAATTGGTATCACTGGCAAAGTTAACTCCTGAGTAGGTTTAAGACTGTCTTCATCCCACTAATGACCACATGATTCTACCCAAAATCAAGAGAGACCTCTATTATTATCAAAAATAATTAGGTGTAAATAATGGTTTCTCTGTCTTTCCCTGTCCTGCTGCCACTCTTAAATAATTATGCAGAAGCTTAATATTATTTTAATGCTCAACCAAAGGCTCGGGCTTATTACTAGCTAACTCCTACATTTAAATTAACCCATATTTCTATCTGTGTTTTGCCATGTGGTTCAAGGCTTATTTCTTCAAACTGCTTCCTGTTTTTTTTTTGTTTTGTTTTTTTTTTTGGTGAATTTTTTAGGGTTTACAGAGAACCTCTTTTCCAAAGCAACATATTCTTAGACTTAGATTTTGAAGTTGAGATACCTTTAAAATATATGTGTTGGTTTAGCTTAGCTATTCCCAGAATCTAATGTCACTCTGCAGTCAAAAAAATTCAAAGAAAACATGCACAATTTAGTTATAGTTTCCTTAGTTATGAAAAAAAGATAAATTAAATATGAAACTTTAGACTCCGAAAGAAATATAACTATAATTCTTGCTTGATATCTTTTTTGTTATATGTATTTTTAGTATGTTAAAGTTAAAACTTTATGTTTTAATTAGATGGAAAAGGGGAGATGTTATGGGATGTCCTTCTGTATGTCTTACTTTTATTGGTTGATAAATAAAGTTGCTTTGGCCTATGGCAGGGCAGAATATAGCCAGGCTGGAAGAGATAGAGAGAGTAGGTAAAGTTAATTAGGGAGACAACATGTGGCTCTAAGGGAGGAGGATGCCATGTAGCTAGCTGCTAAAGAGAAGGACATGCCAGAACCTTACCTGAAGGCCACAGCCTTGTAACACTACACAGATTAAGAGAAAGGGGTTAATTTAAGATGTAAGTGCTAATTAATAACTAATATTGAGCTAATAGGTCAAACAGTGCTGTAATTAATACAGTTTCTGTGTGGTTATTAGGGTCTGGGTGGCCAGGAATGAAAGCATAGTCTCCATTTAGAAGGTTTAAAGTATTTATTGTCCTCTGTGTAACTATATAATGTAAAAATAAAACTTTTTTGGGTGGCAAAATGGTATGCTGAACAATTCGACTAATAACAGTAGGCTAACAATATGGCAGAAAAAAATGGACTCAACAATCCAGGTATATTAGTCAATACCCCAACACAGGAGATAACCCTAAAAATACCCAGGAACTTGAAACATCTTTTTATTTTCATGGATCAAATGACCTGAAAATGCAAAGCTAAAAGAAATGTTATCAAAGTTTGAAATATCTGCCTCTAGGAATGAGACATGGTGAACCCTCTTCAATCAGGCTTAAATTTTCAAGAAGTATTTTCCGTGATTGAAACAAATCCCCATAGTTATTATATTACTCTTAGATTTGCCTACTATTTTAAGTAAAACTAAACAAGAGCTCTTTCTATAGTAAGAACAGGCTGCAATTTAACCCTCTCTATCACTTTGAAGTTCTAGGAAAACCAAATTCATCTAGCTTTAATCAGTAAAAATACATAGGCAAGAATTCTATAAAGAGTCTCTTAGGTCACTATACAGAAATAATTTATGTGAATGATGGAAATAATTCTACAAATCTTAAGCCCTGGATGTCTAGTATAAAAGATATAAATACATTACCCAAAGAAGTGACCCAGTCTGAAATCACCTACTTTGTGAACCTTTTTTTGCCCCTCTCTCTCTCTTACCTTGAACAGTGATCATGGGGAAAGGAACTTTTTTAGATTATAATTTAGTTACAATATCTCTCTGTTCCTTTCCATCCTCTAAACATTTCAATATAGCCTACTTTTTTCTTGAGATCCATTATCTCAGATTTACTAATTGTTATTGCATATAGAGATGCAATATATACATAAAACTAATTGCTATTGCACATATATACAGCACATGTATGTATATATTATATATGTACATATATTTTTAAATTATATATATTCTGTTCAGTCTATATAATTCTACCTGCATGTTTGTTTTCAAAGCTTACCATTTGGCAATGATGAGAAAAGTTCATTAAAATTATATATGTATATTTATATATAGTTACTATTTTGGTTAATAGTTAGTAATATGATTACTTGAGGCTTTTTCAGACATTGTTATTGTTACTGTATCCACCCCTCCTTTTCTTCATATGTATGTTATTTCTTATTCACTAAAGACCCCTGTTTTCTTACCCCCTCTATCAAATCACTTGTATTATACTATTCGCGTTTAGCCTCCTCACTCCTTCTCTACTTACCTCTCTTTCCCTCTCTAAAGGATCCTGTCAGAAAAGGAATATTTTAGTTAAATATCAAGAAAAAAATCTTGCTATTGTTTGAATCAACCTGATTTGTTAGATTGTATTGCAACTCCATTCATAAGTGACCCTAGAAGACAATGCTAATTTTCTCTAGCAAAGAAAGTTAAAAGATATGCTATCTTCTAGCAAGGAATAGTCAGTGTGCTCATTTACTACATATGAGAAGTGAAGAACTGTCCTGGCTTAATATATAGAGACTGCGCTGTTTAATCAACTGTCTGGTCATCATAGACAGGGAAGAATAAAGACATGATCAATAGCATAGGCTCTTTCCCCTCAACTATTATCCAGCTAAATGTTGCTGTATAGTTAAACTGTCCTGATACAATGGAATCACCCTTTTCCTAAAATCAAGCTGAAAAAACAATTCATGAAAGCTAAGTAACTTTAGATAATTCACTGGCTGAATATTTGCAAGAATTCTTATTAAATGCTTATTAAATATCAAATACATAAAACTTGCAGGCTTCATAGTAGATTAGATTGCATCAATTTGAAGATCAAAACTGATACAAATTTTTCTATGCCGATTATCATGTACAGGCATTGCTGGCCTTTGAACACGCATTTCATATCTTTATATGAGAATGGACACAGACAAAAACAAGTGCTTAGGGGTAATTTTGTCCTGTGTCACAAAGATGCAGACTTTCAGCTGTAATTTCCTGTGCATAATAACACAGAATTTGAAATAATATAACAAGTCTTTTTCTGTCTCATCAGCCAGCTCCCAAATAAAGACACAGAGACTTATTAATTATAAAAGCTCAATTTATAGCTTTGGCTTATTCCTAACTAGTTCTTATAACTTAAAATAACCCATTTATATTAATCTATGATCTATCAAGTGGCATTACCTCTCTTCCATCTTATACCTCCTATGTCCTCTCTATGTCTCCTGGTATCTCCCAGTGTGTCTACATTTCTCCTCCTCTTTTTCTTTTCCTAGAAATGCCTATATCTCCTGCCTACCTATTGGCCATTCAGGTTTTTATTATACCAGTTGTAGCAAATATATCTTCACAATGTACAAATATCCCACACCAAAAGGTTAACAAGAAAACTAAATCTTTATTAAATATTGTTTAGAATACTGTTAATGACAAGACTCAGTCATATAGCATTTCAAAATATAATTTGTACAACTCAGTTTTGATTAAAATAACTGATACCAGGTTTAAGAGAGGTATACTCAGACCTTTGCCAGAACTACAATGATCCTGTCAGCTTAAAGTCACAGGACAAAATCCAAAGCAGAAGACTGTAAGCTGCAGTTAGATTTTGAAAGAGAAGAGCAATATAATTCAAAAAAGAAGCACTGGATTTGACTCTAAGAGGTTAAGAGTAACAATCCACTTATTTTAGTCTCCTAGCTCTTGTGTGAAATTTCAGATGTGTGATTCCATTTTAGTTCTTAGAAGAACCATAATTTTCTTCCAGTGGGTACAGGTGCTCGAAGTCAGACACTGCAATTCTTGTATTTATTTCATTCAGTTCACATTTTTTGCTATTTTTCAACAGATTCTTGCATGAGAATAACAGAGTAACTCTCAAGAGTATTCTAAGTAAACAAAGAATCAGCAGCCACAAAAGTGGAATTTCCAATTTCAGTAAGTTAACACATATCGAGTGAAGAGTGGAGAAACTATATACTGTGGAGAAAATCAATTATCTGAAGCTGATCTGATAAGTGAAACCCATGAAGGAATAAGTATATAATCACAATACAAATTCAGCAAGGCAATGCTCTATGTTCTTTCCAGGGTTCCTGAGGCCAATATATTTCTATGCTAATGTGGGCACCCTTCCTTTCTCACATAGTTTAATTTTATATATTAAGTGAGTAGTTCTAGATTTGTCTATGTGAACATTTCTCTATGTGTGGCATGGAGAATAGACCTTGATGTTGGGTGTCTTCCCTGTGTTGTTTGCTACTTTATTGTCCATCACAGAGCCTTTCCTTGACATTAAACTCATCAAAGCTAAGCAGCCAGTTGTATGCCCATCATCTTCCTGTGGCCACCCCTCCAGTGCTAGGATGTGAATGACAAAAATGGTTTACAGAGGCAGTTCTACTCAGCCTTCCTGGCTCTCAGAAATAAATTATAGAGCAAGTTTAAATAAAAGAAGATCAGGAGCCCATGATAAGTTACTTTGTGCTTCATTCTGAATAGTGTAGCTATTATTTGAACTGGTAAGATGTTCTACTAAATTCTTGGCATTTTGAGCTGGTAGAAAATTCTGCAAGAACAGGAAAATAAACCTTAAGTGTAGTGGAAGTTTTAAAAGAGTTTGTGGTCCCCAGCATTGCAAACACTCTGCAACTGGATTTACCATATCCTGTATTTGTGAGTATATGCTCTCCTTTTATATCTTAATAAATCCTAGATAACCCTCAAATACATGCATGTGGATTTCTCGTAACAACCAGGAACATAAAAGAATGGAAAATCTAGCTTTCTTCTTTTATGACTTGACTCCCTTAGCATGTTACATATTGATGTAATTTTGATAAGAAATTTCAGAAACAAAATACATGCCACTTTATTAAATTTGCATTCACCATTTGTATGAAAAATTCATGAAATTATGATACACTAGTAAAATCTAAGGAAAATTAATTCAAGTTGATTAATTTCTAGGTGTACTCGGTTCAAAATCTATTCACTTGGAACATTCTGTGGTATTTTACATATTCTTTTGTACATTAGGCTCAAGTAACTTAATTTATGCAAATCCAAGTAGGAAATATGATTGAGGCCAAGTGATTTGACTCCGAGGACTATTTTTGGCAATTGCTTTTGTGAATAGTATCATGTTTTATCATATAAACTGTAGGCATCATGAAAAAATTATTTTTGTTTCTCCGTACTGAGTTTCATCTTTTCCTTCTGTTTATTTGCACAGACACTGAATATAAATGAATATTTGATTTCACATCAGGTTTTCATGTCACACTTTGTCCTTGTTAACAACAGACTGTGAATGCAAATGTGAGTATGTCATCTAGAAATTAACTTGCACCCTGGTCCCCAGAGACTTAGTTCACATTCTGCATGGTTATTTTTCCACATTTCTGAAAAGATCCCAAGAGGACTTTGAATCATAATGGTCCCTTCTGGTCCTTTCCTGCTTATACTTAATTGGTTTGCATACAGATTATCTTGCTATCCTTGTGTGCTTTCCCTGTTTAACCTTACGTGGACACAGATGTGGAACTCAGTACATTTTCTTAATGTTCTTAAAAAAAAAAAAAAACAACCTCCTCTATAAGGTTTGTAAGTGTGCCTGGCCTTGTGTATGATTTGATACAAAATGTGACATCCAACAAACACAAAGTTGTTTACTAGGAGTGTTCAATGTGAAGATGATTTAACTACAAGCAGATAAAGTATCTGAATGACCTGATTTGAATTATAGAAATTTTTAGGATAATAGGAAATATGTTTCTGACAGGAAGAAGTTATGAGGCAACTCGAATAATAACATGGGAAAGATGTGAGCTGCAGGCACGCTTCAGAGCTGGGTTCCATTTCAGAGAGAAACAAAGAAGCACCACAACCTTGATCAAAATAAGGGAACCCTGATTGCTCTTCAAGCTGATGAGGGAGAGGGACTTGATCAGGGGAGGGGGAGGGAAATGGGAGGCGGTGGCGGGGAGGAGGCAGAAATCCTTAATAAATAAATAAATTTAAAAAAAGGAAAAAAAAAAAAAAAAAAAATAAAAAAAAAATAAAAAAGACACAAAGTTATGAGGGGGAGGGATAAGGGTGGGTCCGGGAGGATTTAGAGGAACTAGCAAGGGATGAATATGATCAGAGTACACTGTATGAACGCATGAAAATTTCAAAATAGTAATAAAATACTATATTCTTAAAAAAAAAAAAGCAAGTACTATAACAGTTTCTGGGAAGTGAATAGGTTATTACATGGATTGTTTGAACTTTTATTATAACATATTACTGGTAAAATGAGAGAAAATGGTTATTTAAAATGTTTATTGGGATATGAACTATTTTCTGAACATCTTATTGCAGAAGAGACAGCAAGCAGCATGCCATTCAGCAGCAGTCAGCTTGCACTTCAGGATTAAGAACACCACATGTTTTAAATGTTGCATGAAGAAATCATGTTAATTGGTTTTTTATATAGTTGATAATTTACAAGTTAACTTTAAAAAAAGGAATGTAGATCTTTGTAAAAATAGGTGAAAGCAGAAGCAAAAGCAGACTTACCACATGGTACGGATTGTCTTGGTGTTTGCAGCAGATCTGGGCGCTTTGGTCAATGGCATTTTGAGACAATGTCTCTCACATGCTTTATCTCAGTTAATAAAAACAGGATTTTAATGGTTACACATTCTTTTACCTCTATTCTATAGCATTCACAAACTTAATGAGCCCATTTTATGAGAACTGCAAATACTAGATGCCCAGTGTCTTTCCCAGTCTACATTCCTATTGGAAACTGAATTTATTTCCTCTCTAATTTTTCTTCTTTGTTTTCTTTTTTCTTTTACATTTCTTTTAATACCAAGAAGAACAGCAAAGGGGATTCAACAGGATTTAAAGCACAATAAATGGGCAAGTTTTCTATCCATTTCTATCATTACCTACTGGTTCAGTAAAGAAATACAGGATGTTTTAGAATCATTTACCTGAAAACTGGCTTATAAGATTTAGATCTATTAAAAGTTATCAAAAGTTAAATAAACTCTTTCAGGGTTAGACAGTTAGTGGAGGCATCAACTGGCAGAAATGAATTCTGTAATTTTGAAACTGGTCTGCCAGAGGTAAAATTGTTGGAAGCATTTTGTCAAAATATTTTTAGGATTAAAGTTAAGGAGTGTTCTCATCGATGATAAGGCTATTTAGGGACATAAACTATTCTGTTAAAGATTTCAAAAAGCAGTTGTCATTTACTACTTATGACATGTCCTATAAAAGTTTATCGTATAGCCTACACTCAAATGGATTAACTTTAGTAACATTGTAAACTTTATTATATATTATGTGTATGTACTTATTCAATAGCATTGAATGAATAGGGATGGTTTCTTATAACAAATTCTTCTATAAAATAGTTTGGTTACATATAATATATGCATATGTATACAATAGATAGATGTATAAGATAATATAGATATATATCATATGCATATGTACAAAATAGCTATAAAAGGTAATATGGACATGTATGTATTTGTATGCAATAGATAGATACATAAGAAAATATGGATATATTATATGCATAAGTCAACAGGATGGTTGAGTGATTTATTTTTTGTTATTAATTTTGCTCAAAGTTTGTCTGTTGAGATTTAAAGGTTCATGTCTTTGAAGCTGTTTTAAAAGCATTAGTAGTAAAGTTTAGGTTGAAGACACTGGAGACAAAAGGCAGGGGTTGGGATCTGGAGGTGACTGTGAACCCGGGATCAAGACAGAAGCCAGCTCTCCGGCTGTCACCCGTCTGTGACGAGAGGAGGGGTCGTGGCTGAGAAGGGCAGGTCTGTCTGAGGGGGAAGCAGCTGCTCTGCAATAGTGACCTTCTCGGTATGGTGCTGTCGCTCTACGTTGTGACTCACCCGATAAAGCAGTTTTCTTTCTTTTATTTTCTGTTAAGTTAATCTTCAAAAGGCACAGGCAGCTCTTACCTGAATAAATAATAAATAAACTCCCTAATTCTGTGAAGGCTTGGCCAAAATCAAAAATTTCAAAAATCCCGTGAGTTTATCTTCTATAAAAATGAATCAGCCTTGGTGGTGACTGGCATGAGTTTGTTCATCGATGATATCTGTGTCAGGGCCTGAGGGAACAACTGGTCTCTGTTGTCCCCACAGAGTACAGCAAGGTGGTGTCTCCTGAGGATCTGAGTTCTAAGCTGTTTCTCTTCCTCCACCAGTGTGTAGAGCGTGAGTCATTGTGCACTCCAAGGCTAAGGCAATGGCACAAGGAGGTCTCATGTGTTTCTCTCAGTTCCTGCCAGCTGCCCATGCCCACCCTCAGCTGTGAGATCATTTCACTCCCTTCCTTGGAAGCCGTAAAACAGTTCTTGAGTTTGAGCCATGGAGAAAGTCCATGTCTCCAAAGAACTCTGAGAAGTTTGGGCAAAACTGCTTGTTGATTTGTTTATCGTATTTTTTTTTCTCTATACAACCTTGCCAAGTTGGTGTCTGGTAAGTTAAGAGGGCAAGGATGACGTAGAAAGCAGGATTGGTTCCAATTTCTTTTATTTCACAGTAGATACAGTCGTCAGTCAGCTAAGAAATACTTCCCATTGAAGAGTTTTACAAGCCCCCAGACATCAGGCTTGTTTTCCACTTCCTCTCTGTTTCCTGACTCACTCTTGTTGTGGAATATTGCTTTAACTATGCGCAGATTTGTACATGTGTTTATGCCGCATTTGTTTAACAATGAAAAGGTGTGTTGCCTTACCTGTCTAAGGCACCTGATTGGTCTAATAATCAGCTGAGCAGCCAATAGCTAGGCAGTAGAGGGACAAGAAGGACTGACAGGCAGATATAAAAAGGAGGAGGAAGAATCTTCTCCAGAGGAGAGAACGCAGGAGAAAGAATGGAAGACACCCAGGACCAGCCATCCAGGCAGCCACCAGCCAACCAGACACAGAAGCAGGAAAAGTAGGGCATATACATTGAAAGAGAGGTAAATTCCTGAGGCACAACATAGATAAAAACAAATAGGTTAAATTAAGTTATAAGCGTTAGCAGGACAAGCATAAGATAAGGCTGAGCATTCATAATTGATAATAAGTCACCACGTCATGGCTTGGGAGTTGATCGATGGTCCTAAAGAAAGCCTGCTACACAGTCTCTGATATTTTTGACTGTAATCACCCTCAAAGGCTAGGAAGAGACATTGTTATTCTCATCAAATATTTCTTTCTGAGCTTCAGACCAAAGTAACTGAGATGCTATGAATGAAATCTAGGCACTGGTTCCCATGACCTTACCCTTAATATAAGAAAAAGATAGCTACCAATCTTTCCTGTTGCCGTACCAATATCTAGAAAAAGTCTTCTACACACATGCATAGTTCAGGAAGTGTCACTAAATCTACAAACTAACTGATATAGTTGTTTTTTTTTTAAAGAAAGCTACAAAGCAATGGACAAGTGTTATTCCAGTGACCTCACAGAGGTGACTATTGGAAACCAACACCAACAAGAGAATAGGAGAACTGTCAACAGCAATAGACCCATTGACAAGACAGGGCAGAGTAAAATCCGACATGATAACACCAGTGATAGAATAATCCATACCTTTCAGAGAAAATATGAACTAATTTACTCAGAGCAGAATATTGTTGTCTTGAGAACAGTGCACAGATTGTGTTTGAAAGCAATAAGATAGTGAAATGCCCAGCCTAGAAGGCATGGGCAATTGGGACAACAGTCTAAAGTGGGTACTTTTGCTTTTTCCAAGCTTATCAAGGTATTGTTTGCTTGTTTAGTTGAAAGGGTAAGTATCCCACCAAAGATTCCTCTGGCCATTTAGTAGTTTTTAGTATCTGAGTGAAACCCAGATTCCATTTGCAGAGGTCACAACCAGACATCGGCCTCTAATTGATAGTATAAAAGAGAAATAAAATCTCAATGGATCTTTTTATAGTACAGTCTAGCAAAGTCTCTGGGGTGTCACTTTACAACCTGAGCAATTTCCCTAAGGTCATGAGTTTTAAAATGGAGTGTCTGGTACCCTCCTTCCATCACACAGAATCTGGAGAATTTATGACAAGTTCACAATGTGGTTCTTCACTTTAGTTGCACGTTATTGTCAGCTAGGGAACGTTTAGAGATCTAGTTCCAGGTAGTGTCCTAGCCTGTAAGACTCTCTGATTACACAGTTCTTCATTTTAAATCCCCGATGTGACTTCAGAATGCATCCGGTTTGAGAAGACGGAAGGAATACTGGAGATGCTGCTCTTGTGAAATAATAGCAAGGCAGCATCTTCCAAAACTCTCTTCAATGTAGACACCAATATACTGTAAACTAGAAGATGATTATGCTGCTACTAATAATTCCAAATACAACAACAACAACAACTACTACTACTAATAATAATAATAATAATAATTTCCAAAATTTATATATAGGGAATAGAAAGGGGCTTTTGCTGACAATCTACAATGTCCTTTGAGATCCTTGACCCTTTTCATATTGCTTTCCAGATTGTATCAACGATTATAGAAAAATGAGAAAAATATTGATTAAATGAGTGAAAATGGACATTGTGAAGATAGCTCGGTTGCTCAAGTTCTTGCTTCACAAGCACATGGGACAGCATTTGATTTCGAGGAACCAAATAAATAAACCAGGCATGGTAGTTCATGTTTGAAATCTTAAGTTAGGACATAGTATTTCAGATCCCTGGGGTTCTCTAGCTAGACCGCCTGGATAATTGTCATTTGATTTCCAACCATGTCCTAAATAGTGCTTACTACTGTAGCCAGTCCTTTGTACGATGACATTTGTATAATGCTAAAGTTATGTTAGCTTATGTTTAGTATGTTAGTATAAATTCAGATATTTCAGGCTTGATATTAGCGCGACATCATGTGTACAGAGAAAATGCTAAAACTTCCTAATGAGAATTCGTGCTTCAGAGGAAGTAGCTACAGATTAATGCCTCAATTTGGAATCATGGTAAACACCACAAGAAAGGTGAGGATGCCTCAGAAATTTTTGGAGAACTCGAACAGCCTTGTGTGAGAATTTTTCAAGATATGCTAAAGCAGACATGCAGAGTGCAAACAAGGTCTATGAAGGAGACACACTTCCAATAAAGAAGACTATCTATCTAGCAGGCCTCCGCTACTGTGTCCACAGATTATAATTTGTAACACATCTATGGAAAAATATAAAGTTAAATTCTTCCTATCATACTTAAACTTTTCATACCAACTCACATTCACAATTATAGAATGTTTTGACTCTGATGGTATTTTTAGGCAAATGAATAATATTATAGTATATAATATAACCATAATATTGTACATTTCCTTAATTTTAGTTTTGTAATATTAGTTAAACTGAAATTTAGTTTTGTGATAGTTTCATAATCTAATAAGCAAATCACTTTTTATTGTGCAAGGTAAGTCAGTTAAAGTAGTTGTGCAATTGGCAGTGCCTTTTCAGAAATTAATGTGCTTCCCCATGTAACATAGGTAATGTTCAGTGGGAGTAGACACTATGGGTCAAACTTGAATGAAATCTAGACTCTATTTGCTTAGGTTACAACTAGACATCAGCATCTAATTGGTAATATAAAATAAAAATAGAATTTCAGGTCTTATCTGTCTGTTTAATAGGATTGTCCAGCAATGTTCAAGGGGTACCAATTTGGTATCCTGAATAATTTTTCTAACCCAGTGGGTTTGAAAGAAACATTGGCACCATCTTTTAAACAGCAAGCATGGGCTGTGAGGCGAGGCTGCGGGACACAACACATTTTAATAATTTGTGATATATATTATTCTCACATATGTGTGTATGTTGTTCAAATACCTTCTCCTATGGTTAATTATCATGCAGTCCCTTGGCATGTTAAAAAAACATACCATTCAATTAAATCTTCCATATACTTTCCTGCTGGTTTGAAAGACCATGCAGGTAATGAAAATTTCTTCTATTGTCAAGGCATTTGAAGATGTGGTTCTCATGGTCTCTTGAGCCCAAGAGGAGTCTCTCCTTTTTACCTTTATGTGGAGATATCACAGGCCATGGCC
>NC_022025.1:10058799-10069016 GCF_000317375.1 Microtus ochrogaster | reverse complement strand
TAGTGAACAGATAATTGCGCCGTTAAACTTTGATCTGTCATACAAAACATATGTCAATCTTGGTATAAAGAAGACAATTTCTCTGACTTGTATGCAGGGCTCTGGAACACAGTTCAGCCAGCTGTGCAATTACGCTTCACCTTAATAAACAAGACATGTTGATTATAATGTTAAGACTTGTTTTTCTTCTCAACATCATCTCTTTATATTACCTAGGAGGTTGTAATTAAGGAGACCCAAAGACCGACTTCCAAACTGAACACTGGGCAGTGAAAAGCATCTCCAGCTCTTATGTCAATTGACAGCCTCCTCCAGGGGGAACACTGTCAAGTGAACAGAGGCAAATAAATCATAAGTCTTGCTAATGCATGCCACAAAGTCTGCCAATGGTGCTTTGTGTGTTTTTCTTGCCTATCATTCTCCTCTTTTCTTAATTGCACTCTTAGCAGGAATTATTTTAGTACTAACAATCTGACTCTTTGAATGTTATGTTAGAGATGCTATCTTACTCACACTGCATGCTCCGTGGGTACGCTGCCCTCGAATGACTATCTTAGGTTCTGGATCTCAGCCATTGGTTAAACTGTATCTTGGCCCTGTACATCGACCCTCCTCTGAGCACTCTAACTGCTGCCCCATCGGCATTGCTACTTGTGCCAGCTTTGGAAGGAGTTAGAGCCATCTGTAGCCCGAAAGCCCAAAATGCAGTCTGGGTGACCTCTGACAGTAGGGAACCAGGGACTAATTATTTGAATCCCTGTTAGAAAGACAGATAGGTGGAGAGGCCATGACTAGGTAATAAAGATGGTGAATTTCCAAGATGATTGGTTTCTTCTTCATCCTTCTCACCTGAGACAAAATCCGTGAAGCTTACAGCAAAGACCTGGCAGGTTTCTTCTCCCAGCGGTGATCCCCTGCCCAGTCTGTGGGCCAGCCTGACAAGTTCAAAGGCTGCCCAGAATGTATTTACCCACACCTCAGAGTCTGTTAGCCTGCTTATCTTTGTTCAAACTGACTGTCTTAGTTAGGGTTCTTATTGCTTCAACAAACATCATGACCAAAAAGCAAGTTGGGAAGAAAAGGGTTCTTTTGGCTGACACTTCAGTATTGCTATTCAACACTGAAGGAGTTCAGAACAGGAACCCAAACAGGGCCCGATCCTGGAGGCAGGAACTGATGAAGAAGACATGGAGGGGAGCTGCTTACTGATTTGCTTCCCATGGTTGGCTCAACCCACCTTCTTATAGAGCCCCAGACCAACAGCTTGGGGATGGCCCCACACACCATGGGCCAGACCCTCCCCTTGATCACTAAATGAGAAAGGGCCTTACAGCTGTATCTCTCTCATTGAGGGATTTCCTTAACTGAGACTCTTTGAGCCTCTTTGATGGCTCTAGCTTGTGTCGAGTTGACACAAAACCAGCCGGTGCACTGACCAATCCTAAACTGGGGAAGAAGAACCCCCTCAACAAAGACTCTGAAAACCCCTAGTCTTCTAGTAGAAACAGAGCTTCAGCTCCCAAAGCCTCCTTCTGTTTGCAGAGGGTCTTACTCCCTATGAGCCTCACTGTGTATATATCTCCTCACCCTTAACAAAGCCTTTCTTTACCAGCTTTATTTTCTTTATATTTGCTGAAGTGATTAAAGTAATGATCAAACAAATACAATGTGTATATATATACATATATGTGTGTGTGTTTATGTATATATATGTAGGTATGTGTGCATATATGCATGAATTTGACACATAAATGTTCTTCAGAAACGTTAAGTGTTTAGGATAAACATGATGACTTGACTGAGCCATCCTTGGTGACACATTTAATCGTTGGTAGAGTCGGGGTCCAAACCATAGGCTTCTGCTCCTCCTGAGCACTTTCCCCTTTCCTCACATACCCTCAAAGGAAGAGTAAAGATGGTAATGCTTTGAGCATCTGGGACTTTGTCCAAATGCCACAGATTTGGGGGTTAGAGATACAGTTCAGCAGTTAATAGCAGATTTGTGGTCCTGCAGAGGACCTGTTTCCACTTCCTGTTACTCACTTAGGGGACTACAGGTGTTAGTAACTCCCATTTTAGGGAGTTCATCTCCCTCTTACGATATCTTCAAACACCAGCAATTCACTTATAGGAGGAACATTTATGCATATAAAATATAAATAAATAAATATTAAATGAATGACCACAAATTTGCTAGAGAAAGATAAGTGGCTTTTGTAGAAGATGTCTGGTGAGGCTAATATAGCAATTAATTATCAAATTGTTGAGCAGTTATCTTTGATGCCATAAAACAATATTTTGCATATTAATCAATTTATATAAAATTTGCCCATGAGCCTTTTTTTCTATTCAAAGAAAGTGACAGTATTTTAAATTACTATGCCTCCAAATAGGAAGACACAATAAAATATAAGAAAAAAGTCAAGACTTGGGTTCTGTGTTTTCCATCATGTTTCTCTTAGAATTTTGTTTATCTTATAATTAATAATGTCTAGTGCTTGGGGTGTTAGAACTTAGGCCATTACATACACTAAACAAGTATTATACCACTAAACCATATTTCCATCCCCAAAAACTTTACTTTGTATTAGTATATAAGAATTGTCAATGGTTTTTATTGTTTTGATTTTACTTTTTAGAAAGATGTTTTACTGTAAAGCTCAGGATTGAACTTACTATATAGCCCAGGCTGACAGTGAACTTATTACAGTACCAAAATTACAGTTATGATATAGCAATGGAAAAATGTTCAGGGTTTACCACAACATAAGGAACTGTACTGAAGAGTTACAACATCAGGAAGGTGAGAACCACCGTTCTAGGTGACTAGGAAAAAACAGAAACAAAAGGCCAGAAGACCTATGCAGCTCAGAGCAGGAGGAAGGGGAAATAGAGTCATTGCAGGGAGAATCCCAGGGTGACCAGATCACATGCCAGACAGGAGTACAGAGAGGCAGACAAACAGCAAACAGCAAGAGAGGTGAGGCAGGGGACACAGTGACCACTGTCTCTGGCAGAATGATCAGGGTGGAATTTTTTACTGGAGTCCCAATCCCTAGATAGGTGGGAATCTGGAGGTACCATGACCCTAGACAACAAGACCAGTGTTGTGAGACACTGGCCACTCAGGGAAGGATAGGAGTGCAATACCCGAAACCATGGGCATATGGGAGTTTTGTCCACTTCTCCCCATACCAGCAAACATTTTTAGGCATTTAGGGTATATGGTGTCAGAGAGCCCCAATTTAATATGATTTTGTAAAAGGCAGCCAAAGGGTGTTTGAGGATTTGACTTCAACTTACCCATCCTGCAAGACTGGCAGCCCCTCCTGCAAGTCTGTGCTGGGACCTGAAACCTAGCAAAATGCATCCACTGTGGTAGGCTTTGGCTCAAAAACACAGGGGTGTGTGGGATAGTCTCTTGAACAGAACATCTTCTGGAAAAGGGGTCCCATAGAACGAGGCAGGTCCTTGTCCCCATAACAGGTCGGGGGCCTGGCACAACCACATCTTTGGCAGGCAGAACTCCCTGAAAATCACAGGAGACCTTGAGCCCCTAAGGTAATGACTTGGAAAAGGCAGTTTACCCACTTGAAAGTCAATCTTAGCCTGGTAGGGAGCAGGTGTGGAGAAAGGGTGCTTTCCCACCATGTGGCCCTGGGCCAGTGGGAGAAAAAAAAACCTTTGATGGGACCTCCAGATGAAAAGTTTCTGCACACTGATAAGTCTCTCTGCCAACACAATAATCCAAATCAAACCAAATAAAACTGAATTAGAAAAAGCCCAGGTTTAATGGATACCACACTCCTGAATGGCTTTCCAGCCCCTCAGAGAGGAAACGAGAGAAGAAGACTGGAAATCCACATGTTTGTTCCCTGGGGGCAGTTTGAATAACCCGTGGGAGAGGTCTTGAACGTCTCTGGGGTAGAGTCCTCGTTTGGTGGGCTTTCTGAGATGCAGCAGGGTTTGGAAAGAGATGAGGAGCATTGGGGTGGAGTTTCCACCTGAACGTTCCAGACTCTTTGGATATATGGATGCCAGGGGCTGGGATGTAACTTTTTGTTCAGAAGTTTTTCTGATTTTTTTTTCATTTTCTTTGACTAATGTATCAATTTTTTGTATCATCTGAGATTCTCTCTTCTATCTATTATATTCTGTTTGCGAAGACTGCCTCTGTAGTTGCTGTTTGAATTCCTTAATGTTTTCTTTTCCAGAATTCCCTCAGTTTGTTTTATTTTTAAAACAATCTTATTTTACATAACAATCCCAGTTCCCACTCCCTCTTGTCCTCCCACTACCCCCATCTTTTCCCTACCCCACCTTCATTCACAACATATAGAGGGTGAGGCCTCCCATAGGGAGGCAACAAAGTCTGTCACATCACTTGAGGCAGGACCAAGGCCCTGCACCTTGTAACTAGGCTGAGCAAGGTATCTTTCCATAGAAATGAGCTCCAAAGAGTCAGTTCACACACTAGAGATAAATACTGGTTCCACAAGTAGTGGCCCCCAAAAGGTGCAAACCACAGGACTGTCACACACATTCAGAGGGCCTAGTTCAATCTTATGCAGATTCCTCCGCAGTCAGTCTGAAGTCAGTGAACTCTCACTAGCTTGGGTCAGCCATTTCTGCGGGTGTCACCATTATGGTCTTGGTCCCGTTGCTTGTAATCCAGATGCTCCCCCTCTATGGCTGGACTCTAGGATCTCAGCTGTGGATCTCTGTGCTATCTGCTTCCATCAGCTGCTGGATGAAGGTTCTATGATGACAATTAAGGCAGTCTATTTGTAATTTCAGGTATTGAGCAGTTTTACTTATTTACACTGTGTTTTTCTGGATTTCTTTAAGAATTAAAGATTAATTTTTCTCTTTAAAGACTTCTATCATATTCATAAAGGCTGTTTTAAGTTGTTTTTTTTTTCTTTTCTTTCTTTTTCTTGTGCTTCAGCTATGTTGGAATATTCAGGGCCTGCTGTGATATGATTGCTGGGCTCTGGTGGAGGAATATTATCCTGTCTGTTGTTAATTGTGTTTGTGTGCTGGTGTCATGGCATCTGACTTCAGGATGATTTCTGGATTTGTCTGTTGGAAGAGTGTTTTGTTCTTTGGCTTCTCTTTCCTGTCTAGATAGTTGGAGAGTGTGATGACTGTTTATAAAATGCTTTTCATACACTGATATCAAATCTCTCTATCAATGCAATAAATCAGATCAGGCCAAATTAATAAAACCAGGTTTAATTTGAGCCAAACAACACCCAGGTGCTCTGGGGGAGGGGAGGAGGAACCACGTGGCAGGTCTCTGTAGGCCTGGTTATGAGTCTCTCAGGAGGAGGGCTGGCCCTTGGTAGGGTTTCTCAGGATGGGGGGGGGGGTCTGGAATGGGAGGGGTGGGGCAAGGTGAAGTTTCCATTTAAACATTATGCTGCCTGTTTTCCTGGCCTGTTCAGTTCATGTGCTCACATAGATCACTTGCTGATGTTGAAGACTGAGATATTGGGGTAAGGAAGGCTGGAGGAGTAGTTCTTTGTGATCACTTGAGGGTAGGGATAGGGTCAGAGAGGAAAGGGAGACTTATTGCAGGTTTATAATTACAGAGCTGGGGTTGAGACAGAGGATGCCTGCTGGGATTGGAATGTAGGACAAAGTAACAAGTGGGGGAAGGGATGATGGGGCCATGGTCTCTGTGTGATGCTCAGGAGATGTTGGCTGATGTGAGGGAAAGGAATGCTTCATTGGTGTTCTGGGCGGAGCGGGGGATGAGATTGAGGGATTGCATGGGCGGAACAGAGACAGGAGAAGGTGTGTGAGAGCCCACTTGGTTCTGGCAGGTGTGGCTGTGGATTAGGAGGGGTGCCTGCTGGTGTTAGGGACTGAGACCCAGCAACAAGTCAGGAGTAGGAGGGGCTGGTGTATGGATCCACAGGAGATGTGGACAGGAGTGGAAGACTGCAGCTGGCGCTCTGCTGTAGCTCTAGGAATAAGATTTGTAATATTAGCTCTTAAGTGAATATGGAACTTCATTATCTTGTTTTTTTTTTCTTAAATTTAACTTATAAGTGATCTTAGAAATCTTGGGGAGCATACGATTCCTCAGTACTCTGGAATAAAATGATAGCATCCTTTCTCAAAAAACTGAAGAGTAATGTAGCATCTAATCAGTAAATGGGATATTAAGGAGAAAAAAATTAAAACGAATTTGCAACCACCATGAAGTCAAAATAAAGTTGGGGACAAACAAAAGAATTTAAATATTGTATATACATCTACCTTTCAGTTCTGAAAGAAAAGAACAAAATCAGCTAACTAAAGATTGATTAGTTTTTATTCATCTGAAGACTGAATTTACTTAAAAATAATATATTTTATCTTTAAGAAAACTTTATATATTAACTGATACAATAAAATATTGTCAATTTTGATCAATAGTGTCCAATTTTGCTTCTGGAAGTATTCATGTAAATGGTTTCGAACTATGTAAATGTCAAATTATAATTTACAAACAGAAATAAATGGATAAAAATTTCCGTTGCATTAATTTGCACATGTGGTGCCATGATTTTAAAGACATGCTGCAGCAAATAAGAGTAATTTCTTTTAGGCTGTCTCAGTTTGATTAATTTAGAATACTAAAATCAAAATTATATTGTAGTGGTACAATAATAGTTACATTTATTTCTGTTATTTTACATTTTGTTATAAAGTTTTATGCATATAGGATTTCTTCAAATATTCTAAATAACAGTACAAAATCACATGTACATGAAACATTTTTTAAACTTTTTTGTAATAAGAGAATTTTCAATATAATAATTGCAAATTAAGAATTTTGATTGCTTTAACCAAATCAAAATTTCCATTATGATATCATACAAAAATGAGACTTACTTTCTATAATTTGTTTTTATTTGTTTTTATATTTGATTTTATTGATAACACAAGTTCTCAGATGTGAAGTAGTATGTATCTCAGGCTAGCCCATCGCTCATTGCATATCCAAGGCGGGCTTTATGATTGCAATCTTCCTGTCTAAGCTTTTTGCATGTTATGATTTCAGGTAATCCTTAAATTCTAATTTCAAAGTTTAACATCTAGGATTTCAAGCATTTTATAGGAGCATTCCTCAGTAATTTTAAGAATCCACATAAAGCAATAGCAGAAGGACTAGGAATTCTTTTTCTTCCTTTGACCTGCTCTAGTTTGGGAGAGTTCAGGAAAGAAAAATAAATCCACACAGTATAATACACTTGTAAAGAGTTTCCTGGTTCCGTGTATAAATAAACACATGCTTGAAGGAAGAGATTTTGTCATGATCTTTTTTAGAGGCTTATTTACTTATGAAAATGACAGATTTTATACATCATTATCCAAAGTAAAGAAAATGAATTCCAACCGAAACCACGGTTATATGCAACTGTGTAATTCAGCCTCTGCAAGATTCCACTTAAAAGTGTTCTCCATGAGTTTTTCACAGAATACATTGACGGCTTTGCATGCAAGGCTGTCCATTGTGATAGTATTCACTTTTCTGATCTCTCCATCTCTTTATTCCTCCAATTCACTGGCTACATTTGTTATTATATTTTGATATTTCCATGTGCAGACATCCATTAACTTTTTAGACTCTCTTATCAGGGTAGCTAAATAATATATCTGCATGTATATAGATGTATATATATATATGTGTGTGTGTGTATAGTATTATATATTATATGTATTATAGATAGTCTAAAATGTATCTAGTCTAAAATATATATAATATATTACACATGTATTATATATGTCTGATATTTATTGAATTATATAGTCTAAAATTATAGAACATTATACATCTATTATATGTATAGATTGTATATTACATGATATATGTATATTATATAGTCTACAGTTACTATATGTTTCAGAAAAACAGAAGTGGAAAGTTATGAGTAGCGATATTAACAGTATAAATTCTTTTAGACTTGTGAGGAAAATCACATTACCACAGAAAGAAAAAGGTGAGTGATAACCCAATATTATAGTTTTCAATTTGTATAATAGCTTCCTACAAAAATTATGGTTATCAGAAAATATATATATATATATATTTCCAGGATTATACAAAAGAGTATCCACATATGTCTGGGATTTGTGTATTTTCTGCATGTATGTGAGTTTATTTCTGTTGAGGCATTCATGCATATGTAAACATATCCAACATTTCAATGTAAATGTTCTTGTCAATGTGGTCTAGATATCCACGTCAGTGTGTTTGATTATGTAAACATGGAAATGCCAAAAAAATATGAGTAGACATTAGTGCACATGTCTATGCTTTCAAATCATTTGCATGTATGAACTTGAGCAGAACTGATATCGATAGAAGAAAACAACATTAAAATCCAGTTGTAGCCACTGAAGCGTCATTGAGAACAACTGACTCCAGCATGATGGCTCACTCTGGAATCTTCGCACTCTGTAGGATAAGCAAGAACATTGCTGAGAATTTAAGGACAGGTTGAGATACAGGATGAGAGTTAAGTTTCAACATTCTCCCCCCCACACCATTTTTTCAGAAACCAATAATAACACTTATCACATTGTAAGGGTCAGTAGGTAATTTTTCTTTATTGGTTCAATGTTCTCCAGATGGTTACACTGTTCTTAAGCAAAGCAGTGATGCATGTGGCATTTGGAATTCTTTCTGCTCTACTCTACAATGTCTGATGCCAGAAATAAAATTTACAAATTGTGACCTCCTTTACCTTGTGTAAAAATAAATCTAATTTTAATTAAGCATCCACTTGGAGGTTTCTTAAAGAGCACTCCACTTAACATGGAATCTGACAAGGGAAGGAATGCTGCTTTTCAAGATCTAACCTGGGATTTAATAAGAATTGAGTGCGTTACAGAAATCTGAATTTCCTGGCATACACTGGGTGGCGTTGATGCAGCAGGCCTATAGACCACACTTAGAGAAAGAGTGTGATGAAGCAATCTCAGTTCTGTGATGTTTCCCTGGCGTGGGCAGCTAAAGAACACACAGAAATATTACTGTCTATATAGATGCTGCCAAGTACAAGGAAACCCTACAAACTTGTTCTTGCATTGCAAATGTTAACATATGTGAGCATGATTATAAGTATTTGACTTTGGCCTGTGAGGGAAATTGCACATGTTGCGTGTTTCAATACTATGCAACTAGGTAGTATCTAGCAGGCCCAAGAAATAAGTCTTTGTGAATGTTGATTAAAATGCTATAGTCCCATAAGGCCCCAGCGCCAAAATTAAAAGACATGTGTATTTAAAAGACATATTTAAGTCATTTGGGAACTCAATCATTAATCATTCATCTCTTGATGAATGTTATGGTAGCAGTCAAGTAGAACACACCTGCCGTGCTGGGGCTTGACACACATCTGTCCAGAGGCTGCTCTGACTCCTGTGGAATGCTGATGGCCACAGCAGCGAAGCAGATGTGGCAGAACAGCCTTGCTGGTCCCCGCCACCAAAGCAATACCGAATCACAAAGTTTCAAGTGATATGAAGGAACTTATTAGGCCATCAAGAAGCATTCAAGTACTAGCCTTTTAAAATACTGCGTGTTATTTGTTCTTCCTTGGGGATATTCTATAAATGTACAGATACAAGGGCTGCCAATTCTCTGTCATGTGGTATAAACACTAGTTAAGACGGCTGTTATCAGCTAACTTATGTTTCATAAGATCTAGAAACCTTACTGCTCTGTTTACTTGATTTTTCTGGAACAAACTAAAAGCAGGATTGGTAATAGTGAAATCAAATGAGCATCTTTGGCCTCCCTTATGATGGCTTGCAGATATACAAGAGTTCTACAGGGAAATCTGAACATCACATGCTGAACGTGTAAAAGAAAATGAAGTCATTCAGACACCACTCTGCTAAGAACAGCAACAGACATGGTCTCATAATTGCAGACTGCAAAAATAAAGCTGCTTCCTGAATAGTCTGTTCTATCTGAAGCAATGCAACAACATGCAGATAAGTGAAAAAATTGGGCACAGCATCTGTATAAACGTATCACTTGCATTTTTGTAAATCTTTTTAATAAAACCTCATTTAACAGGAAATGATATATCAAACTTTATATTCAAATAAGGGCAGCAACACTATAAAACAAATTTAGAATAATACTAATAATGCATTCCATGTGTATATATTCCACACTTTCTTCATCCATTCTTCCATTGAAGGACATCTAG
>NC_022025.1:10046973-10057454 GCF_000317375.1 Microtus ochrogaster | reverse complement strand
TTTTTTTCTCAATAAAAAAAATAATAATGCATTCCATGAAAAAAAATGAAATGATTTCAATAGGACAGAAGAAATAGACTTATCCCTGTTGGAAGACCATATGATCCTAAATTTTAAAGATTCTAAAGGTTCCAAGTAGAGAGCTATTAGACAGGTAAACACTATCAGAAAAATAGCAAGATACAAAAATCAATGGCTACAAATAATGAACCACCTAAGAAAGAAACTCGGAAAAAATTCCTATCTACAATAGTCTGGAAAATGCCTAGAAATAAAGTTAAATTCTTGAGGTTATAGACCTCAAGAAATAAAGCTTTTAAAATTCCAAAGAAGGAAATTAAACATAATGGACTACTGAATGATTTCCTGTGTTTGTGGGTCAAAGTATTAATATTGTGAACATTACTTATTAGAAAAAAAAAACAAACTAAAAATTTAATGTAAAGATTTAAAGACTTAGCTCCAATACCATGCTTCCAAGAAATAAAGGTTTTAAAATTTATGCAAAAGTATAAAAAGTCTGTTCATAGCCCAAGAATCTTGAGTAGAAAGAGCAACAGCAGAGGCGCCTCCACATCAAGTTTCCTAGTTCCACTACAGAGGATAATGACAAGAGAGGGATACATACTGACAAGAAAGGGACCAGAGGTATAGAAAAGGAGACTCAACAATAAACCAACGTATCAGTAGTCACTTCATTCTCAATAAATATGCTGAAATACAGGTTGGGCAAAAGATGGCCTCTTTACAAAGGCCTTTGGAAACTGGATATTCAGATGAAGAAGACTGAATCTAAACCCTATGAAGAAGGAACTTGAAAATGTATTACTTTGTTATGATTAATAATAGCAAAACTTGGCAAACAGAGTTGCATTAAACTTAAAAAAATAGGACACTGCAATGTAAAAATTAGATTGGGGCTCCATCTTACTCTTCAACCAATAAAACAATACATATGGGAAGACACAGGATGAACACTGAACACTCAGACACTCTTGGTGGGAATATCTCTTACTCTGCCTGCTAAGAGACTAACTTTCAGCAACTAAACACCACATTTTTTTCATCCATCTAGATATATTTTGGATAGGTATATTAAGAAAACTAAATCAGTATTTACTAGAAATACTTGTACAACCATGTTTATTAAATAGTATTCAAAGCAGTAAATTATGGGTTCAACCTAGGTGTCCATCCCAATTATTAACAAAGTATTATTTTTCCACTTAGAAGAAAAAAACAATAGCAGTTATAACTTCAGAGGACCTGAAATTGCATGAGAAAGTACAAATGGAAGTGAGACACTGAAGGGGCACTTTTCCCAGCTGAGCTGATATCAGGGTTGGAACAGCACCATTTGAATACGCCATGCTTGTTTTCAAAATTCCTGTACTGGATTGTTTTGCCCAGCCTAAATGTGAAGGGAGGTGCTTAACCTTACCTCAATGTGATATACCATGTTCTACTGATAGTCATGGGAGGCCTGCCCCTTTCTGAACTAAAATAGAGAAGGAGTGAACTGGGGGAGGGGATTGAGGGAGGGAATTGTGGAGAGGATGGGAGGAAAGGAGGGAGGGGACCTTTGGTGGGGATGTAAAATAAATAAGTCAAATAAATAAAAGTATATGAAGAGAGACGTTTGCTTCCTTCACATGCCTAGAGGCCTGTTTTAAATAAAGCAAGTGTACACTAGTGATGTCACATCCAACTTGAGGTGTGGAAGATCAGAGAGTTAACCAGGCACAGTCAGAAGCAAGGAACAAAGCTTGTGCATGTGTGCATGTGTTTGTGCATGTGTGTATGTGTATCTTCCTAGGTAAAACACCAACACTGAGGTAAAAACTGTGTGGCAGATAAAGGCTGTAGTACAGGAAAAGGTTTATACAGGAAGCTGTGTACATTTCAGAAAGGACTACAGATGACCAGGGTTGTTTCATCTTTCTTTTTTTCCCTTTTTTGGCCTTAAATTTTGTTTTGTTTTGGGGGGTGCAGGAGCTGAGGTAAGGGGCAGGGATGGGAGAATAAATAGGATCAAGACACAGTATGTAAAAAAAAATATAAAATAGATAAAAACAAAAAAGAAAAATTGGAGGGTAAAACTACTCAATGCAAAGTATAAGTCTCTGTAGAACATAGAGGGCCTTTCACTCACAGATTAAATACTAGATCCCATGGTAAAGGCAGACAATTATTAACAGAATAGTGATTGCTTCTATTATCATTTTGGAAGAATAATTTGACTACATGATGGGCTAAAAGAGTTAACAGTTATAAAATGCTAAGATCATTCAGGCAAAGTATGATGGACCCCTGGAGTCGGAAATGAGTGAAAGATGAGGAAGGGTGGTGTGGGTAGCTTCTGAGAAAGCACAACATAAACCCATTTTTCTTTATGAAGAAAAATGACTGGTGTCTAGTTTGGGCAATTAAGGTGATTCAGAGTTGGAAATCACTGAGGAAGAGCTGTCTTGTTAAGAGCAGCTAATTCCTAAGTGCCTTAATAATACTCAGGTGGGGACATTCAGAATTCCGTTGTTTGCATGGATTCTTCTTTTTTAACTGAGCTGAATAATTCTCTATGCTCTCCTACTTTCTTCTACCTCCCTCTTTACTCTTTCCCATGGCCTCCATGCTCCCAATTTACTTATTTACTTAGGAGATCTTGTCTTTTTCTACTTCCCACGTAGTTTAGATCCATGTAATGTCTCTCTTAGGGCCCTCATTGTTGTCAAGGTTCATGGGGATTGTTAATTGTAGGCTGGTTTTTCTTTGCTTTATGTCTAAAAGCCACTTATGAATGAATACATATGATATTTGTCTTTCTGGGTCTGGGTTACCTCACTCAATATGATGTTTTCTATTTCATTTGCCCGCAAATTTCAAGATGTCATTATTTTTTTTCTGCTGTGTATTACTCCATTGTGTAAATATCTTATCCATTCTTTGGTCGAGAGCATTTATGTTGTTTCCAGGCTCTGGCTATGTCAAACAAGGCTGCTCTGTGCATAATTAAGCACATGCCCTTGTGGTACGATTGAACATCCTTTGGGTATACACTCTGAAGTGGTATTGCTGGGTCTTGAGGTAGGTTGTTTCTTAATTTTCTGAGAAATTGCCACACTGACATCCAAAGGGGTTGTACCAGCTTGCATTCCCACCAGCAATGCAGAAGTGTTCCCTTTTCCCCACGACCTCTCCAGCATAAGTTGTCATCAGTGTTTTCGATTTTGGCCATTCTGACAGGGGTAAGATGGAATCTCAGAGTTGTTTTGATTTTCCTTTCTCTGATGACTAAGGATGTTGAGCATTTCCTTAAGTGTCTTTCAGCCATTTCAATTCTTCTGCTGAGAGTTCTCTGTTTAGATCTGTACCCCATTTTTCATTGAATTATTTGTTCTTTTGATGACCAATTTCTTGAGTTCATATATTTTTGGAGATAGGCCCTCTGTCCAATGTGGGGTTGGTGAAGATATTTTCCTATTCTGTAGGCTGTCATTTTTTCTAGTTGACCATGTCCTTTGCTTTACAGAAGCTTCTCAGTTTCAGGAGGACCCATTTCTTAATTGTTTCTCTCTATGTCTGTGCTCCTGGGGTTATATTAAGGAAGTTATCCCCTGCACTAAAGCACTCAAAGTGTACTTTCCACTTTCTCTTCTTTGAGGTTCAATGTGGTTGACTTTATGTTGAGATCTTTGATCCATTTAGACTTACTTTTGTTCATGGTGATAGACATGGATATATTTTCATTTGTCTACATGTAGATATCCAGTTGTGCCAGCACCATTTGTTGAATAGGCTTCCTTTTTTCCATTTAATATTTTTAGCTTTTTGTCAAATATCACGTGTTCACAGGTGTGTGGATTGATTTCTGGGTCTTTGATTCAGTTCCATTGGTCCTCCTGTCCTGATGCCAATAACAGGCTGTTTGCATTACTGTAGCTCTGTAGTAGAGTTTGAAGTCAGGGATTGTGATACCTCCAGAAGTTGCTTTATTGTACAGGATTGTTTTGGCTATCCTGGGTTTTTTGTTTTTCCATATGAAATTGAATGTTGTTCTTTAGAGGTCTGTAAAGAATTTTTGCTGGGATTTTGATGGGGTATTGCACTGAATCTGTAGATTGCTTTTGGTAATATTGGTGCACGGATTCCTAAGGACAGAAAATGTCCTGGGAACAGCATACATCAGAAAAGGCATGCATTATTAGGCTCGTGTCACAGTGACGAACATTCTGACATGAACAATCCATGGGGTATTTCAACTCCTGAAGGTATTGATTTTTTTTTTATGAGAATGGGGTTCACATTATGGTGTTCAGGAAGCACAGAAAGAGACAGGGACAAGATAGAACTTCAAAGATATACTCCTCCTTACCAACTTCCTTCCACTAGGCTCCAACTCCAAAAGTTTCTGTGACTTCTCAAAATAATTCCACAAGTTGGGGGCAAGTCTAAGCCTTTCGGAAAGTCATTTCATATTCCAACTATAGCAAGCTGTAATTGAACAGAGGGAATGAATGAAATTGTTCAGAAAATGTGTATAAAGTTTGAACATAGAGCTTCTAGAGGAACTTGAAAATAGTCAAATAATGAAGGGTTCTGAAGAGGATAAACTGGTTTTGCTGATTTGCCATATCAGGTTTAAGCGGTTGCAACTGGTAAACAGTGCTTTCTGAGACATCATTACCAGTAGCCTTTAAAAAGCCATTTCACTGAAGAATGGGCTTCAGGTTTGAAGGGTAAGTATAGAGAAAAAAGGGAAGATGTAAGTGGAAATGCTTCTCGTATTTTAACCATTTAAAGAACTCTTGTTTTCCTTCAGGCATTGTATAAATTCTTAGTTATGTTCCTAGACACACACACACACACACACACACACACACACACACACACACACTTGTACAATGGTGTGGAGATATTCTTTACACACTTTGGATGGCAGGCATTGGATTGTATCCTGATGTGTCTGGCCAAGGAACAGGCAATGTCAGCTGGAGAGGCATTCAGTGGGCTCAAAAAGGCATTTCTACTGCTGTGTGGTTGACCATAGCATACCTCACTACCAATGGCAAACCAGATAATTGCAAACACAATGTCTCCAACTCCAGCCAGGGTCATATTTCAGTAAAGCCATCTATGGAAAAGGGGAAGCACAAGTTTGCCAAGCAAAGAGGCCAAGAGGAAAGTCATTATCGTTCCAAATGAGCTATTGCCAAGAAAGGCAGGCTATAGAGGAACGAGGAGACTTGGAGGACCTAAAATGTCAGCACGTTAGATTCTATCCAAGTGGGTGAACCAGGGAGCAAAACTGGATAATATCAAACACAAGGCTAAGCAATAGAACAGCAGGAAACCAGCAGACAAATTATGTCTGACAAGAGGAACAAAAGCTCCATCTGGGTTAGGCATCATGGGCCAGATACTAAAATGTAAAAAAAAAAAAAAAAGAAAGAAGAAAAAGACAGCATGTCAGGGAAGAAACTCAGTGGGATGCATACCCACGATAGCTCTGCTGACTCCCTAGGTGATGCATGCCAACATGCCAGCTCTCCAGAGTCCCCAGGGATGCATGCCAACATGCCAGCTCTCCAGTCCCCAGTGCCCTGCTGCCTTCTAGGTTTCTAAATTAGATGCTCTAATGAGAAGATTTATTGGAACAACAAAAGAGGGGTTGCAGCAAGTATTTACTGCATTTTTAGTCAGTGAGAAGTGGTCTCTTGAAATATGAAAAGTATTCTCAATGTGTAGAAAAAAAAGATGGATGAGTTGGAACCGTAGTGTTTACCAATTCCAAAAGTAGAAAACAATGTGAAAACCTTTGTTTGAAGAGGCAAGATCTGCACCCTAAATCAAAGATAATCCTGCAGTGGGTCTCAAGTTCTGCTCTTCTGCTTGGTTCCATTCATGAATTGTCACCAATGACATGATGCAAGGCAAAGAGTCAGCAAGCAAGGTTCTCTTAGGAAATTTAAAATGCGAACCTCAGAGATACCCATGTGTAACATGAACTCAATGTTAAAATCTCACATCAGAATCAAGAAAATGTAAAAGAGACTTTACTCCAGGGTAGGGAAGGAGTCAAACTCAAATTTTAAATTTAGTTACATCACTCCAGGCCAATAATGAGCCTGTGCTCACTGTCAAACCACAGTGTTACTTATTACAAAACTATAATGCATCCAGAAATGGAGAAAACTGAAATCAAAAGAAAATAATCATTCTTTTCTGGAACTGAAAACAATAGGTCTCAGGAAATTAATGCAACCTTCCCAAGATATAGTAAGAGAATGGTCATAAAATGCAAATTGCAAATATTCTTAGTAACCCTTGGTCTGAATTCAAGTCTCAGATATTGAAAAATATTAAAATGCATCTATTTGAGTATTTCTGTGCTTTGATAAATTAATAAAAATGAAAGGAATAATGAATAGCATGTCAGGTTAGCTGTGAGTATTTGGGCATTTTTGGCTCTGCATATTACTGATACTTCTGATCAAGATATAATCTAGGATTACTGATCATTGTACATGTTTTACATGGAAATACTTATCTATAATAGAAGAACTCTGATGTTATAAAATTTGTGGTAGAAATATAAACCCATTTGATTTATATTTGGAATCTGTAGTGACTCTCCCTTGAAGTTTTCCTTTTATCCAAAATAACCCACTGTTGTGTAGCAGGGAGACTGCTTGTTTGTTCCCGGCTGCCCAGACCCAAAATAATTACTCAGAAACTATATTATTTAAATCACTACTTAGCCAATCACTTAAGCATATTGCTAGCTAGCCCTTACATCCAGTATTATCACATTTCTATTATTTTATATTTTACCATGAGACTTGTGGCCTATCATCAAGGTTCCAGCTGGCAGTTCATATCTTTCCCCTTTGGTGACTACATGGAATCCCCGACTCTGCCTCTTCTCTCAGTATATATCTCTTCTAGCCTGGGTATGTTCTGCTAAGTCATTGGCCAAGAGCAGCTTCTTTTCATTAACCAATAAAAGCAACACATACACAGGAGGACTTCCCACGCCAAAATTGGACTCACTCCTCTACCTTAAACTTTAAATCTCACTTTCTGCTCATTAATTATTAAAACCATACATCAGACATCAGATCAGAAGGTACCATGATCTCTATTCCATTTATGAGCACGTAGCCATGTGGTTCTGGATCTTAGACTGGGTGACACGCGTACTCTAAACACCGACCAATACTACAAATGTTTGGCATTATCAAACTAACATTTTCTAGATTCAATCTTTGACACCAGTATGTGGAGGGTTCCTTCACATGTTAAAACATTCTCACTGGGTTCAAACTGATATGGGACTAACCTTGCCAACATCCCAGTCTTCCTGTCTATGCCACTCATCATTTGGATTTTGTCTTCTAAGCATGGCGGTCCCTTACTGGAGTGAGTTTTCAACTTTGAAACTATCAGCCTGTATAGGAATGGCCAATCTAATCACCAATCCTTTCAATCCTTTTCTGGTCCAAATATAGAGTTTTTGTTTTGTTTTATTTTCCATGCTTTTGTTTGTTTGTTTGTTTGTTTGTTGTTCTGTAACAATAATCCCTGTCATTGATGTATTCTGAAACCCTGGTCACCAGAAAACCAGAAATTAAATCCTAACATGATTTTAGAAAACAACATCACATTTTCTGATCAGGTTTCACTTTCATCCTGATTTCTGATCCATGAAATTCAAACTTGTTTTTCTGTTCTATGGAGTCTTGTTTGATCAAAGATTAACTAGTGCGCTGAGTTTAAACTCATTCCTGGCCCACAGGAATGTTCACAATCTCACTACCCAGGGACTTTACACCCCTGAGACACATTGTTCTGTACCAAATATCCCCACCTACATAATCATTTCCACGAACATGCTGTTATGTTTCTGTCTTAAAAAGCAAATAAAAGGTAAAATAAAAATAAGGATATAAGTCCCTCTTGATCCCACTCACTCTTTGTTCCTTATGAAAGAAAATAAAATTCTTTAGAGGATGTGTCTAATCATTGACTCTCTTTACTGTAATTTCTTTTGATCTCTCTAAAGTAAAGCTTTTATCTTTACCACTCAACTGAAGCCTCTCCTGTGGAAAGTGTTCTGTGAGTTCTGTGATATGAATTAATCTTTGACCAGAACATTGAGATGGAAGCCATAAACAGCCCAGCTACCATTGTATGAAGGAAGCTTGATTAGAATCATAAAGCGCTTGATGAAGACAATGCTATTGTTCCTCACTACACCTGGTGAGAGCAGATGAAGAAAAAAAATATTACCAAACTATAGCCTATATTTCTTTGTACAAAAATTTAAATTAATTGTATAGTTTTTGTACTTTCACTTCATAAAATTTGCTTTTTGATTGTCTTTATAAAGAAAACAATGGACTTTCAAGTAAAATAATGGTCTTAATGTTTTTACAGACAAGCATATATTCTGAAACTGGTAAGAATTACAGACAAGATTTTTGCTCATTGTTCTCTAAACCTTTCTCTCTCTCTCTCTCTCTCTCTCTCTCTCTCTCTCTCTTTCTCTTTTTTGTTTTTTTGAGACAGGTTTTCTCTGTAGCTTTGAAACCTGTTGTAGAACTAGCTCTTATAGACTAGGCTGGCCTCAAACTCAGAGATCTGCCTTTAGACTGAATTCTGATCTTCCCATCCATATATCTCAAAATCAATCTGACAGAAGATTAATAGATAGAATATGTAAAATGCAATCAAAAGAATATCAAGAAAAAATCGAAACAAATAGGCTTTGTATATAAACAAAAATTTTCAAATGAAGAAATGCAAATGGCTGATAAACAATTTAAACTGTGAATAATCAATCGACAACAGGGAATTGCAAGTTAAAAATACATTGAGATTACATCTTACCTTAATTGGAATGGCTATCATCGATAGACTAAATGACAAGCAGTTATCTAGGACATAGGGAAAGTGGAACCATCACTCACTCTTGGTAGAATTGCTAACTGGACCAGATGCTGTGAAAAATAATGTGGAGATAATCAAGAAGCTAAATTAGAGTTACCATATGACCCAGATATTCCACACCAATTTTTAAAATCTAGTCTAATTTTTTTTTCAGAAAAAAAGGAGGTTGAATTTAGATAACCCTGCAAGGCTAGGAAAACTTTGTTCCCAGTAATGATGGGTTATTAAACAAAAACCACCACCAGAAGTGTACACGTCCTTGAATTTTTTAACTTGAAGGTCTCATGAGGCTCTGAAAATTATATTAGGCTTTTACTATTCTTCCTGGTTGCCCACCAGAACCATATAATAAGAGCCTAGATAAAAGTAGCACATAGCATGCATGCAGGATATGGAGAAATGAAGCTGCAATGGGAATAGAAGCTTCCTCCTTCCAGATTAATTTTCATAGTCCCAGAAAATACTGTGCAGGTTAAGAAGGGCAATAAAGCATCACAGCCTTACCCAGACATTCAATCTATTAGAAAAAATCTTGCCAGACAATGTGTGTGCCCTTGTGCAATACTGGCACTATACTCACTTGTGGCGTAGTGTCCTTATACTTCTGCAGATAACTAATTGTTCTCTGACTGGATTTCAGACATGCTCCACAAACGAGAATCCAAGTCTAATACTGTTGACCTATGCATGGAGTGGTACCATAGCCCCTAGAATAAAATTAATTGCTGCTTCTTAGCCAAACTGACATAGCTTCATACAGCCTTCTTAATGTTTATATGTGTGCCCACAGAGAAACCAAACTCTCAGGCTCAATCGGAGAAACATCTCCAAGTGAACAATGATGAATTCTGAGACTCATGGCTGCTCATGTGGCTGAGGAAAAGTGATGGATGGATGACTAACATTAAATACATCATTTATACAATCCCTCGACTTCTCAGGGCACATTGCAGAAAAGGAGCTGGAGAGAATGTAAGAGCAGTAAGACAGGAAGAAGGGCCATCAAAGGCAATTCTAGTACAGGACCCAGCCACTGCATCTGGAACTCAGAGCAGCTGTGGATGTCTCAACTGGGTTTGCACGAGAAGCAAGCATATCGGTCTGAGGATGTGACTCAGTGGTAGAGAACTTGCCTACTATGCACAGCTTTTGGGTTCTGTCCCCAGAACTAAAGAGAAAGAAAGAAAATAGGACAATAAATGGTCAATCATGGATTGAAAAGGAGTCAAAAGGAGCTCAGGGACCCAACATTTTATTATTGAACTATTTGGAGATAATAGAGCCACAGAATGAAGGCATCTAAGTCTTCATTTATATACCCACTGATAATACCACCAGGTTCTACTAGATAATTCAATGCAGTGGGCACACATCTTGGAAGAGGATTTCTAGGGATAAGGAGAGGATCAGGATCAGGATGATTTGAAAACAGGGAACAGTGTATGGGTAAAAGAGTAATTGCCCTACATTATGTACATACAAAAAATTCTGAAATAGTAAAATTAATAAAAGTGGGAAAAGGCTTTTGCTTC
>NC_022025.1:10040037-10046441 GCF_000317375.1 Microtus ochrogaster | reverse complement strand
GGTTGGCCTATCAAATGGGTCTAGGCAGTTTCTTTATTAATAAGAAATCACTCCCACATCACTGCTTCTTCAAACCCACCAGGTACATCTGGAAAACAAATGGCAAAAATCCAGGTCTTGCTATTGTTTGCAAGATCATGCTTGGTATGGTCCTGCCTATTTCTTGAATTCTCATCAAACCATCCTTGCTGCTTATTAAACAAAGCAATCATTATTTCCCTTGCTTGACATGTATGCCCTCTGCCCTAGAGCTTCTTCTTAGAATACTTTTATTTATAATTGCTTTAGTCATACTTCATTTCAAACATTTTTATTCCTCAAAAAGGTTTGTCTCATATACAGGTTTGTAAGTAAAAGCCCCAATCTCCTCTGCTTTTGAACATGCTTTATTTTCTTCTATTCAAATATTAGCCTCTGAAGCCATGATTTATTTCTTATTTTGTTTCTTTTTTAAATCTGTATACAGTGGAGAAGCCAGAGAGCCTTGATCTCTGACTCACTTTTAAATCGACTTACATAAAACAGCCTGTACTTAGCAAGAACTTGCTAAATACTCAAGGTCACAGCAGACCATACCCTTCACCTCACCCTCTTCACTCATGCTAAGTTCCACATACCCAATCCATTTGCTTCCTTTTTTTTATTTTGCTGAAAGATAAAAGCAATACGATTGTATCGCTTCCTCAGAAACACTGCCAATACACTTTCCTCTACCTTGAATATTCACCTTCTTCTAAACATGTGTTTTCAAGATTGAGTTTACCTATACTGAATGTCTGGCATAAATATTTCCACAGGAAATCCAGGCAAGATGAACAATATAAAGCCCATTGTTCATACTGATTTCTTAGTTTGTTTTCCTTCGTGGCACCGTTTGTAATTATTTGCTTTTTCAGTTGCGCAATATCTGTAGCCTCTATAGTATAATGAACATTGCCTCCGTGTAAACAGCAATTATTTCTGCATTATTCATCAATGTGGACTGCATTGTGTATATGTGCCAGGGCAGGGATTATGAGATCAGTAACCATTTGTTCAGTGAATGACTGCATAAAGGAGTGGAGAGGCTAAAGAGCTCTCCAATTAATCATCCGCTGTGCTGGCCAAGACAAGCGTAACTCATAGCTCTTAGGTCTTTATTTACTCTTTGCTTTGCTTTTTGAACTCTGTCCATAAATCTACAATCTATAGCCTTTCTTCCTTTGACGCTTTTTATTTATTTATTTATCATTTTGTTTTGCATTATCTGCTCTTGACACTTGGCTTGGGTTCGCTCCATACTTGTGGAGTGGATTTTGCTCTTTAATCCCCAGTGAAGAGGAATGATGTCAGGCAATGAGTCCACATCCTTGCTCTGACTCTGTATAGGAGACAAACATAGTGATGGAGAAATTCTAGGTTAGTGAGTTGGCTCTCCTATAATGGCACTCACTCTGGAACTTGTTTGCCAGAGTGTGATCCCCATGACCTATATGATGAAGAAAAGCACTGACTATACCACAGGTTGTCCTCCAAACTCCACGTGTGCCCCTTGGTACTATGTGTACCACTTTGATAAATAAATAGTAATAAAATAATACAATTATTACTAAAAATGAAATGAAGGTGTTCTCTTCATTCTTGGATAATGATGGTTTGTTTTATTTATGGATATACAAAAGTATTATTAAGTAACCCTTGGGAAAAGGCATTTTTAAATATTTTCCAAAGCTATACCCCATTATATAATTACATAACTTTATATAATTATTTTATATCCTACAATAGCTCATGTTCGGGTATGCAGTCATGCATGTGTGCACACGCAAGCATAATCTGAAGAACCTTTACAAAATGTCTCATTTCCACAAGTTGTGTTCTCACGTGATACATTACTCCTTTTTCTTATGACCTTTTAAAATTTACTTATTTATTTAGCTCAAGGCTTTGTACATCCTAGACAAGCATTAGCCAGGCCCTTCCATTTTCTATAGAAAGAGTAATGAGATTCTACTAACAATTCCACTAATACGTCATAGCCTCGTATACTTTTATATGTAGAGAAGATGCTTTTCCTCACACAGAATGTTCAGCTCATGTCTCTGCTCACATAGAAAACAACTGCCTGATATTCTCATTTAAACATACACAGTTAGCTGAAGAAGCGCTAATGTTTAGCCTGGGAAAAGAATACTGGAGGTCAGTGTTCAATAAAAAGGTGATAGTAATTCCAGCTTAGAAGCCTGTTAGAACAATAATGAAACAATATTCCTGCTCTTTGAAGAACTTATTGCAGCAGTATAAGTTAAGGAATAAATCATATAGCTTCTATACAGTCCCTGAGAGGATGCTCACCATTGATCTGTTTAAGCTTCATTCACCTGAAAATAATAGGAAGCTGTTTATTCAGTTTAGATAAATCCCCAAATTGTGGATGCCCTTTCACCCAGACACACCCTAACCCAGTATTACTATCTATAATTCTCACAGCAATTCAAATACAAAAATCAACCCTATGGCAACAAAATGTAACATTGGAAAGGCTATATGATACAGTATGTGCGTCTTTCTCAGATTATGGGATATTTATGAAAAAGTAATACACTAGCCAAATTTAGTTATTAAAAATTATTACTCGTAAATAAAAAGCTTAAAATCTCTGTAAAATTTTATTATTTTAGAATGCCCCACTGTGAGGGGACTATGAAATTCTGTGTTTAAATATAGTGGCAAGAAACTTCAGGACCAGGTATAGTTTAAGATTTCTCCCCCAGATTCAGATCTTCCATATTGCAATTCACAAGCCGCATGATATTCAGCTATTTCTGTTACAGTCTAAATTGCAATATCATAAAATGGTGACTATATGAAGTCCATGAACATCACTAAGAAGCATATAGAGAAGCACCCATATTTTTCTGAGTCCTGTTTTAGCAAATGGAATTATTAAAATGACTTTTTTCCCTTTTAAAACTAGTCTCTTATAAACAAGACCTTGTTAGATCAAGATAAATCTTTCCACAAACACTAGAAAATTACATTCACCCTGATGTGGCAAAGAATTTGGTATGGTTATTCTTGGTTGTTAACTTGACTATATCTGGGATTATCTAAAATCTAAAACTAGAGTGTTGGAAGAAGGCCTCTTGTTACTTCCTGACTGCTCAGCCCTGAAATAATCACACAAAAACTGTATTAATTAAATCACTGCTTAGACCATTAGCTCTAGCTTCTAATTGGCTAACTCTCACATATTGGTTTAACCCATGTCCATTAATCTGTGTATCACCATATGGCAGTGGCTTACCAGTAAAGTTTCGACATCTCTCTCCTGCTGGGCTACGTGGCTCCTCATTGACTCTGATTTCTTTCTCCCAGCATTCAGTTTAGTTTTCCCTGCCTAGCTCTGTTCCCCTAGAGCTATGCTATAAGGCCCAAAGCAGTTCCTTTATTAACTAATGATATTCACAGCATACAGAGGGGAATCCCATATCAAGAGAGTACAACGCTGAGGAATTTCTGCTTAATTAAGTGGGAAGATCTACTTCTAATCCAGATTTTTTGAGGTGGGAAAACATGCCTTAATCTAGATCTAATATGGGCTATGCCTTCTGCTAGAAGGCTATATAAAGACATGGAAGATGGAAGCCTTTGCTCTTGGCTTGGTTGCCCTCCTTTGCCAGGAAGTTCATTCCTTCTCTGATATTAGAGTGTATACATTCAGTGTATACTGAAGACCAGCTGAGACACCCAGCCTTGGAGACTGGGCAACTCCTGGATTCTTGAACTTTCTGTTCATGGGCAGTCATTGCTGAACTAGCTGGGCAGCAACCTGTAAGTCATTCTAATAAATCTCCATTCATTTATAGAGATTCATTCTATAAATTCTGCAATTCTGGAGAACCCCAGCTAGGACAGATTTTAGTGCTAGAAGAGGTTCTAAAGCAGCAAAAGTATAAGAATGAGTCTTCTACATATTTGGAATAGACCTTTCAACTCACCAACACCTACAGTTACTAAACTCTCTCTTAGGAGCTTGAGAGTCCAGAAAGACCATTGTTAGTGGACTATATTACAAACCTAAAGAGATAAATATATTTGATTTACAATTATGAGTGACAATGCATTTCATGTTCTTGTATATGAAACTTTTGACCATTGAAGGAAAGATAAGGAAAATGATGATGTTGGTCAGTTGCTCTTGGCATCTCTGGATGAATTCACAAAGGATAGGAATAATCCATGATAAAATTAAGCAACTTCTAGTATCTCAGAATACTGTGAAGGACAACAGTGAACTTCATGACAAATCTGACCTTTTCCAGATGTGCATGAAAAGTCTAAAGGTTTCTAAGCATGCAGTGGAAGCGGGCCTGCTTTCCAGAAGCCACAGAGCTCAGGTTCTGGAAAATCAACCCAAAACCTCCTTATAAGATTGGCTGGATTACAGCAAAAGTTCAAGTTCTTGCCTAGGAGGGTGTTGACCATTAAAGTAAAAACAGTCATTGGTAAAGAATGGATCCTGTTACTCTTGATGGGGATGTGTGAGAGAAACCCATTGAGGTTGAGAACTTTGAACCATTGTATTCTCAATGATCTATGTCACCAAAATAGTAAGTCTACCTTCAGCTCCCAACTCTCCCATTCCCCCGAAATATTTCCTTCACGTTTGACTGAGAAAATTAATTCTTCATTGTCTTCATTGCCAACAGTGACTTTCTGTGAAGGAAATGACAGCAAGACAATGCTGATGTCTCTCATAGACCAGCAATAGTTGTCTCTAGACTCAAGGCAAAAAAGGCCCCTAGAGGGAAGGCAGCAGTGAGTTCATGAGGCGGTACACCACCCAAGTAAGAGCTTAAACTCTTTTTGGCTAATTTGTTCAAGAATAAGTCCAGGGAATATGTGTGAAAATGGATTTTAAGGGTGTGGAATAATCGTGGAAGGAATATAAAACCTGATCAGACTGAGTGTCGATATAGGTCTACTGACTGAAGATTCTGCATTTAATATTGAAGATTGTGCAGTTTAAAAAGTTATCAAAAGTTTGTTTGAATGGTTAGCTGAAGCGTTTGTCAAAACATGGCCTACTGAAGAAGAGTTGAAGATGCCTGTTTAAAGTCCCCTGACTTTAAGATCTTTATAAATAAGGCTTTATAAATCCCTCGGATTTATGAGATCATTTGTTTTTCTTTTACAAATTTGGAAAAGAAAGTCACATAACTATCCAGAAACACGTAAGGGAGGCACATGACAACATGATGAGCTAGCAGAAACCTCTTTAAAATCTTCAAGAAGGGTGTTCATTTCTATTGCCAAGATTCTTTTAGGCCAAGCACAGAAATACAGAACACTTTAAAGCAAATGCCTTTAGAAACAAGACATTCAAGTTATAAGCATTACCTTTAAGAAGAAAAGGTCATGGCAAATTAGATAATTTGCAACTTGTATTTCCTGTGAAATGTCACTTAACCCAATTATCTCAAAACCTGGAAAAGTAGATCAAAATGTATGAGTCTCTATATAAAAGAATCAGTCAATAACGCAGCAGTCCAGAACAGTAGGAGTCAGTTCTCTGAGGACCTGGCGCTCTCTATTCTGGCTCTAGACTGAATCCCCAGAGGTTCACCCTCAATGTTTAGCATGCTAAGTATTTGACCCACAGCGCGTGCCGCTTTGAAGAGGTGGAAGAAACTTTAAACAGTCAGAAATTGGGCCTAGTAAACTGTTAGGTTCCTGGAACAGTGTGCTGAATGGAGCCCTGCTTTTCCCAACCCTCCTGTGGTGAAGCTCTTCCCACAGCCTTTTGTCTTTCTCTGTGGAGTGCAGCTTCACCAAAGCAACAGATCAAAGTGGTTTTCTGAGTATCCACTGATGCTTCCTCAAGTGTGTGTTGTTAGGAGCCCACTTGTTTGTTCCCGGCTGCCCAGAAATGAAATAATCACACAGAAACTGCATTAATTACAACACTGCTTGCTCTTTCAGCTTATGCATGTCTCTAGATCACTCTTATTTCTTAAATGTACCCATTTCTATTATTTTATATTTTACCATGAGGCTTGTGGCCTACCAGCAAGGTTACATCTGAAGGTTTACGTCTTTCTCCTCTGGAGGCTCCATGGCATCTCCTTGACTCAGCCCTCTTTCTCCTAGCATTCAGTTTAGTTTTCCCCACCTAGCTCTATTCTACCCCGTCACAGGCCAAACCAATAAAAACAACACATATATAGGACCTCCCATACCAAGTGTGAATGCAGATAGAGTATTTTTCCTGATAGTTAATTACCTAAGGTCTACTTACTATTACAGAAAGTTGATAGCAAACCTGGCTAAAAACACAAAATCCATTAAATTAATTTATTTTCATAGTTGTGTTAATACATTACTTGTCTTTTTCTGTTGCTCTCTGAGACGTTGATATTCCA
>NC_022025.1:10034070-10039937 GCF_000317375.1 Microtus ochrogaster | reverse complement strand
CTGTATAATGTAGGGCCATGCAGCTGTATAATGTAGGGCCATGCAGCTGAGTTTGTATTCATTTATCTTGCTTTTGAACGTGTAGTATATCCTTTCCGAGGCCACAAGCTCGTCTTTGCCACTGTCAAAAATTCATGTGAAAAGGAACACTTTCAATTAAAAATATTTCATGAGAAAGTACATGATATTAGCCTCACAGAATCTTGCCCTGGGGTTCACATCTAAAGGACCGAATGAGAAGAACAGACCAAAGAATCAACTTCTCCATAGTGAAATGAGATGCTTATCTTGAGGGGGAAAAAGGGGGAAAGAGGAAGGGCACTTTTCCTGAAAGAGCTGCCATTTTAACTAGCAAGTTTCATTGAATACAATATTTACTTTATAACGTGGATGACATGCATATGTATACAGGAAAGGTATTTTGGCAAAATTCAAAACTGAAAAGGTATCTGTTGACACTGATAGCACCAATACTATCAGAAGCAAACTAAAAATCTCAGAAATATTTCTCACTATATAGCAAGAGTTTCTCAAAAGTAAAATTGTTTTCTTCTGTGACTTGTGTTAATTTAATAGTGTAATCTTATTGTTACTACTTTTTGACTTTTCATTTTGGAAATCTTTGGCTATGATAATATGAGAGTAACTCCATAGTGAATTCTTATTTCCCTCCCTTCAGATTATAATATTGCAAATGCATAAATGAACCAAGGAAATAATTAAAAAATCCCAAGATCATTACTAGTTATTATTAGAAAGTTGACAGAAGAAAGAAAAATCAAAACTTGAATGAAAATGACCATGAATGATGTGCAGCAAATTGTATTTATATTCGTGGCATTTTCAGGAAGTGAGTTAGTTAATTCCATAAGCAATATTTTGGCAATGCCTAAAGAAGTTAAAAATATATGTACTCCTTGATCAAACAATCTCCATTTGACTTACTTCCAACAGAAAGTCTGGCATAGGTGGGTATGGTGATTTATCACAGGCTCACTGTGCTTAATGGTGAAGAATGATAAACATTTCAGATGTCATCAGTAATAGAGAAGTGAACATAGAATGTATAGTTTATTTGTGTAGTAGAAGTGCAATTAAAGTGAATAAGTAAGATTTATATTTAGCAATGTGACTGAATCCCAAACAGTGTCTTTGGGTGAAAAATGTAAACAATTATGATACTCACAAAACACTTTGATGAAAGTTGTTGATATATTTGTATAAATGTCAAAAAATAATCACTGAAGATGCAAATGAAATTAGAGATATTTGATTATTGTTGTTAAACTAAGAGTAGAGTATGGAAGATAAATATAATAAATACACGCAGAAGATTATAAATTTTACTGCTACTCTTGAACAAGTGAGATGAACTGATAGGAATGTCTAGGAACTGTGTATGTTACTGTTGGTTTCATAAGGAGCATGAGAAGATATTGCTAGTATAGTATATGTTCAAACACACTCTAAATAAATATTGATAAGGGTAATGTAAGATTATGAAAGAAAAAGCATCTTTTACCTATATGTAACAAATAAATTTCAGCAGAAAAAAAAATGAGGAATACAAAACCAAATCTATTGACTTTAAGCAATAAAATAAAGAGGTGTTCTGTTTCCTCTTAAAATTGTAAAATAGAATACCATAGACTGGGGAATGCAGAATGAACATTAATCTATTTCATGTTGGTCTGAATGTGAGGAGAAATTCAACACAGAGGGCATCTCCCATAGCAGAAACTTAAAAAGCAGGGGAATAAGGTGTTCGTCCTGTATCACCACAGCCTTCTGTAATGGGTGGTGAGAGCTATCTTTCATCATCCCAATTCTGCACACCGCCACCTTGCACTAGCCACATGAAGCATGGTATGAGCAGAGAACTGGATTGTGTTGGCAGGATCCACCCTTGTTCTTTGGAGTAGTAGTTTATTTAGCGAAGAATCTTTCCAACAGGTTTCATTTTTTAATCATATTTTCCCCTCCCGAACTCCTCCCACTTCCTCCCCACTTACCTCCTCACTCCTACTCAACTTCACCTTCATGCTCTTTTTTCTCCTTTTTGTTTATTTTTAGGAATATAATTTAATTACGTTTCTCTTTTCCCTTTCCTCCCTCCATTCCCTCCCATATACCCTACTCCTCTCTTCTTCAAATTTATGGCTTATTTTATGTACATATATGAGTCCGTGAATGGTAAACTATTTAAATGCAGCCAAAACAAAAAAAGTATTTGTTGCATTGGTGCGGGTCTTAAATCTGAGCTTCTGTTTATTCTGAAGCTTGCTGGCTTCATGACATCTATGATATGGAAATCTATTGTATTTTGGTGTTTAAAAGTGCACATTTAGAGAAAACTTCAAATCTTTATCACCTCCTCTATTGTGTGGATGCTTGACTCAAACAGAGTCACCTAGAAAGAGAAAATTTAACTGAGAAATTGTCTCCATCAGATTGGTCTGCCAGGATTAAAGTAGAAGGCACCATCTCCACTATCCTGATAAGTATCTTTACAGTATGTAGTGTATTGGGGTATCCATCAATACGTCTGGAGTGTATATTTATGGATACACCCCAAATTGGCTTGGTTAGTCAATATTATTTCACTTAGTTAGAATGAAGCAACTAAATAAATGTTGTTTATCCTTTGGGTAGTTGCCTATCAAGACTAGGTTTTAGAAACTTTTCTAAACATTACTTTATTAATGAGAGCAGAAGATACATGCTTTCTTTGAGAAAAGCTTCAATTTTTTTTCATAGGTCAGTTGTACTTCAGATAATTTCCCTTTTTTTATTTTAAATTTATGCTTTAGTGAGAACATTCTAAGTTTAAAGTAAGTCTGTTAGAATAGAATAAAAAATGATATAGTCTATAAATTATACTTAAATTTAAAATGACTAGTATCACATATTATTTTTATTCTTAATAATATAGGTAACATAGCAAGTATCTGATACAAATAAAATCCTACAAAAATAAATACCCCTTTAGGCAAGGGCATCAGAAGTGATATTTTCAAACACTGGTAACATTTAGACTTTAAATAGATTTTTGAGAAGGAAAAAAAAAGCTAATAAAAGCTTTCATATGTATGCAGCAGTTCACCTAAAAACATATCAATAATATGCATAGGCATGCATAAAAGAAAAATTCAAAAGAAGAACTGCATGGCATGACTAAGAATTCTATATTAACTTAAATATTATAATCATGCACTCTTCGAGATGATGTTTCAGGTGGGAGATGAGCAAAGAGCAGTTGTGGCTCACTCTCACTCAACACCTATTTCGAGAAATAAAATTTACTGCTAATCTACCAACCCCATGCATTTTAAGGCTGTGTATTTCTGCTCCTATGCTACAATAACAGAACTGAGAATCTGCAACAGTCTTTACTGCATCTGAAGTAGAGAATATAAGCCACCTCCCTTTTTGTAGAAAATATTGCCAAACATAATTTTTATAAATATAAAAATAAGATGCATTTTAAGCTTAATATGACAATAAAAAAAGCATTTTTTTGGATTTTTTATTATCTGTCACATCATCCTCTGGCTTTTTCTCCTGTGCGTTATGTATACATGCAAAGCAGGCACGTTCATAAAAATACAGCTGATATCCCTTGTGTAGTTTGTACCAAATATTTGCTTAGTAATATCTGTGAATTATTCATAATTCTTATGAAGTGTTTTTTTATCTGATGAATAAACCATGGCTCTTGGGCATCACATAATCTGAAAAACATGAATGATTTTCTAGGTGACACAAGGGATTTAAAGATTCTGATACACATGTTATTCATAACTAAAAGCTATCTCTCAAAATGTTTAAATAATAATCTAGATTTTTTTTTTTTTTGGTTTTTCGAGACAGGGTTTCTCTGTGGCTTTGGAGCCTGTCCTGAAACTCGCTCTGTAGACCAGGCTGGTCTCGAACTCACAGAGATCCGCCTGCCTCTGCCTCCCGAGTGCTGGGATTAAAGGCATGCGCCACCATCGCCCGGGTAATAATCTAGATTCTTAAATTTCAAACCAAACATTTGCTTTTATATTTTATTGAGTACTTTTTCCTGTAGTCAAAGTAAAGGTTTTGTACTTAAAAATATATATTTAAATGTTTTATAATTAAGTTTCATGTTTTAATTAAATTTGCTATAAAAAAACAATATTCAGATGTTGTTTGCAAATTGATTACATTAAGCCACTGTTTTCTAGTGATAGTCCATTTTGTTTTACAAAAAGAAAAAAACAAACAAAAGAACACAATGCCTTTTTAGTGTTTTGGTGCTGGAAAAATGATTAAGTAACTCCTTTCTTTAATCAGAGCCTTGGATCCACTAGCACCTGTAAGAGTGATCACCAGAGACAAGGGTCCAACTACACAAATAAGAGGGAAATATGGGTAGACAAGATAAGAACACACTCAACACCACAAAGAGTAATGAGGCACCACCAATTAAATCTAATAAAAGCATAAAAAATATCCACGAAATACAAAACACCATGAAAAGACCACAGCTAAGAATAATAAAGATAGAAAAGGAGAAGTCCACCTCATATCTGCATATAGTGATAAAAGAAACTTACAGAACACCAAATAGACTGGACCAGAAAAAAAATATTACCCTTGCTACATAATAATCAAAATGGTAAGCATACAGAATAAAGGAAAAATAATAAGAACTGCAAAAGAAAAAGGCAAATAGCATATAAAGATAGACCTATCAGAATTAAACCTGGCTTCTCAATGGAAACAATGAAAGCCAGAAGGTCTTGGTCAAGCGTTATGCAGCCATTAAGAGACAGCCAAGACTAGTATACCCAAAAAAATGTTCAATCACCATAGACAGAAAAAACAAGATATTTTATTACAGAACCAGATTTAACCAATACCTAGCCACAAACCCAGCCCTACACAAAGTACTAGAAGGGCGATTTCAACCCAAGGAAGTTGGCTACATCAACAAAAACATAGACAATTGATGGTCTCACAACAGAAAATCCCAAAGAACGTAAAATACCATTACCAACAGTGAAAACTAAAATAACAGAAACTAACAATCACTGGCCATTAATATTCCTTAATACAAATGCACTCAACTCACCTATAAAAAGACACAGACTAACAGATTGGATGAAAAACAGAATCTATACTTCTGCATACAAGAAACAGACCTCAACCTCAAAGACAGACATTACCTCAGAGTAAAGGGCTGGAAAATATTTTCCAATCAAATGGACATAAGAACCAAGCTGGTGTAACTTTCACAACATCTAACAAAATAGACTTCAAACTAAAATCAATCAAAAGAGTCAAAGAAGGACATTTCATATTCACCACAGGAAAAATTCATCAAGAGTAAATCTCAGTACTGAACATCTATGCCACAAATACAAAGACATCCTCATATGTGAAAGAAACACTATTAAGCTTAAATCACACATTAAACCCCACACTCTAATAGTGGGAGACTTCAACACTCCACTCTTACCACTGGACAGATCTACCACACAGAAACTTAACAGAGAAATAAGGGAACTAACAGATGTTATGACTCAAATGGACTTGACAGACATCTATAGAACATTCCATCCAAACAGAAAAGAAAATACCTTCTGCTCAGACCTCATGGAACCTTCTCAAAACTTGACCACATGCTAGGTAACAAAGCAAACCTCAACAGATACAAAAAATTGTAATAACTCCATGTATCTTATCGTACCACCATGGCTTAAAATTTGAACTCAACAGCAACACTGATTTTAGAAAGCCCACAAACACTTGGAAATTAAACAATGCTCACTAGAGTCACCAATGGGTCAAGGAGAAAATAAAGAAAGAAATTAAAGACTTCCAAAAACTGAACAAAA
>NC_022025.1:10030813-10031685 GCF_000317375.1 Microtus ochrogaster | reverse complement strand
GTCATGAAATGAACAAATAATCCAGTCAAAAAATGAGGCACAGACCAATCAGGGAGCTCTCAACAGAGAAATCTGAAAGGGCTGAAAGAAACTTAAGGAAATATTCAACATCCTTAGGCATCAGAGAAATGCAAATCAAATCAAAACAACTCTGAGATTCCATTTTACACCTGTAAGAATGGCCAAGATCAAAAACACTCATGACAACTTATGCTGGAGAGGATGTTGGGTAAAGGGAACATGCCCACACTGCTGAAGGAAGTGCAAACTGGTACAGCCCCTTTGGAAATCAGTCTGATGATTTCTTAGAAAATCAGGAAAAAACCTACCTCAAGACCCAGCAATACCACTTTTGGGTATACACCCAAAAAGATGCTCAACCATACGAGGACATGTGCTCAACTTGTTTATAGCAGCATTATTTCTATTAGTGAGAACCTGGAAACAACCTAAATGCCCCTTGATCTAGAAAACGTCATATTGAGTGAGGTAACCCAGATCCAGAAAGTCAAATATAATGTGTACTCCCTCATAAGTGACTATTAGACATAAAGAAGAAAAAACAGCCTACAATTCACAACCCCAGAGAACCTAGGCAACACCCAGGACCCTAAGAGAAAAATAGATGGATCTAATCTACATGAAAAGTAGGAAAAGACAAGATCTCCTGAGCAAATTGGGAGCATGGGGACCATGGGAGAGGGCAGAAGGGGAAGGGGGATGAAAGGAGGGGAGTGGAGAAAAATATATAGCTCAATAAAAGCAATAAAAATACTTAATAAAAAAGAATTTAAGAAAAAATAAAAAGAATGCTTAAAAATGAAATTAAAAAATAAACACATCTGAATGTTTTTTTTCTTTCCTCTTCAATC
>NC_022025.1:10012814-10029514 GCF_000317375.1 Microtus ochrogaster | reverse complement strand
TTAGCATTTTACAGTCTAGTTTCTTGAGTTCTTTATATATTTTGGAGATCTATAATTGGATATCCACACTTTCCATTTCTTTGCACCCTTCACTCTCCAGGGAATCACCCTCCGCTATCATCCTCTCTGGCACATTTACAGCCCACTTTTCTACTCGGTTGCCCTTCTCTGCCATGTCCTAGCAGCAGGGCTTTAGCACAGGCCCCAGCTCCATTTGTTATCCCTAGTTTTTACTTTACTTCTTACTACTGCGGAACAATCTTTGGCTTGGTGAAGTAGGAATGTATCATCATTATGGTGTCCTAGCTCATGCTTCATATTCTTCAAACACGAAGTCTTCTTCCTGTGGATGCAGTTTACTTAAGATTTTAGTGTCTGCAAAATATGACAAACTTCATACAACTACCTTAATTTGTTAAAGAGAGATTATGGCTTCCTCCATTGGGCCTACACTTCACATTTTTAAATAATATTTTATTTACCTTTTGGCAATTTCTTTAGTTTTATGCCATTTTATACAACTTGGATAGTGTGAGTATAATAACTATGGCTCATTTTTAGAAGTTTATGTGCCACATAAAATGTCGAATATAATGTGTGTGTAAATTAATTGCCAATGCAAATATTTATTTACAAAATTGTAGGCTTGTGCTTTAACAAGGGTTGTTTAACATGTCACAACAAGGAAATATGCATACTAAAAAATCACTGGCAAGCATGCCTGAAAAAGTTTTTTCATTTCTATTTAGATTGGACAAAAAAGATGAACATATATAGAAATATTTAATTTCTATGAATTCATGACATTTACAAATGACACAATAGTTTAGACATTTTCTTATCATGATAAGAACTGTATGAAATTATAAAAGTATACAAATGTACTTTACATCTGTATTTTATTAATGCACAAATGTTCAGCTGTTTTAAATTACATATATCACTGCTGTGTTCCATTAATTGGGTATTCATCACAATGTATATCAGAGATTAAGCATTCTTTTAGAATTTAGAATTGTGGTATTAATACATTGCTGCATTTGGCTTTAAAGCTGTTGTATTAGTGGGGATTTTAGGTGCCTAAGTGACTGAAAGAATACTTTTATATATCTACCTGGTACTAAAGCAAAATATTTATTTCATTTTATTACAACTACATCTAAAATAGTATAAATATTCATTTGAATTATTTCATAACCTAAGCCTATACCTTGAACTTGGATATCATCGATAAACATAAACACACACACACACACACACTCACACTGGTCTTAAACTTGGATATCATTGATAAACATACACAAACATATACTCTCCCTCCACACTCCAACTAGAGCAAGAGTAAAGGGTGGATGAACATGTTGACTGAGACAAACATACCAGTGTTCCTTCTCATTATGGTAGAAAAATAGTTGATGGGGAAGCTCAGCCAATCACATTTGGCTAAGGTGTAGCCGCAGGGGGCCAAGGAAGAAGGACCTGGAGATCCAGGTGGCCGCCCCTTATTTTGTCTCTTTCTTGGCGAGCATGATTCTCGCTGGATCCCGGTTGTGTGAGTTTCTCTTTCTCCCAATTATTAAAATTATATTCCTTCTTTTTGAGCTGGTATGGTTAATTCTAACTACCGGTGGACCACGTCCGACAAATAGTTATCAATTAAATTATACTATTACGGAATTCTTTCTTACCACTTAGTGATTTGGTTAAATATTGTTTCAAAGATTTTTCTGGACTCTTTGAACAAACACATATTCTCTCCTTCATACATGCACAGTAATATATATTTACAAACACATATCTTATTAAATTAGACAGTGTATTTATATATAGAGAAGCTATAACTCTCAATAGAATTCTGTCTGACACTTATCAGTGAGTTTTGCTTTCTACACAAATTGTGTGGTATAACCTAAGATTACTGAAATTACAGTATTTCTTTTTTTTTTAATTTTTTATTTAGTGGCTGGAGAGACAGCCTTGGGTGCTGGGAACCGAGCTCTTATATTTTTGGTTGTGAGCCTAGCCTTTAATGGCTGAGCCATCGGGCGGTGGTGGTGCATGCCTTTAATCCCAGCACAGTATTTCTTATAAAGATGCTCCATGATGGTCTCTGAACTTCTTTTGTTACAATATATAATAATTATTATCGATACTGTTGTTATTGCTTATTATTTGCGTGTGTTATGTATGCGATATTCCAGGCACACGTACCACATCTTGCTTACATGTGGAGGTCACAGGAAAACTTTCAGAAATCAGTCGTTCACTTCCACCTCATTGATCAGGGTTTCTCTGGCTGCTCCTGGTTAGCTGGCCAAGGTGAAATTTATGTCTCTGCTTCTCATCTCACAGTGGGATGTGATGACTGATCTTGCTTTTCTAAGTGAGTTTTAGGGCTCAAACTCAAGTCATCAAGTTTGTGCAAAGAGTGCTTTAACCTGATGTGCCATCTCTCTGGACACTGAAATATCCTTCAAGTTCTCAGATTCTTTCTAATTTTCTGATTCACAAACCCAGGCAAGGTTTATTAGGAGCCACCTTTTTAAACATTTTGGCTTATGAAGTATAAAAATGTGGAAAAATATGCACCTGAGTTTCAATGAAACCATTAAACCACAGTTTTAAAAAAAATCACTAAAAACATGAAAACATGATTTATTTACCTTATGTACCATTTGCAATGTCTTTGGAATGTGTTTCATACATTAATTCATGTCCGTTTTGTCAAAAATAAATGCATATAAACTAGATTGAAAAAATAATTTATTAAACAATTTTTTTTCATGTGACAGACTTTTAAAAAGATAGCATTAAGGATCATATGGATGCCAGAAGCAAGTCCCTATGGCATTTTGTCTAAATTTATAAATGTTACTCCATAAATTTGAAGCTCACAACAGAAATGTAATTTCATCAAGGTTCTATTTTTCTCTGGAATTATATTTAGCTAACATCAAATCAATTTTATTTGCAAAGTAGACCAAAATGATCATTAAGAATTTAAACCTAGTATCAGAACGACATTGTTGTATGCTTTGATCTCCAACTCGTAGGTATTCATGTAATTCTTAGGCTTGGATGGCTGAGAAACTGAGGAAATCAAAAATAAAACAGATGCCATTTATTAAAACTGCATGTTCATCATTGAATACTTGGAGGAGAAAATGAAAATTTTAGCAATGAAAGACATAACATATAGGCAAGACTGAAGAGCAGCTAGTCCAAGCTGGAAGAATCTCATGGCTTTTGATTCTGGCTTGATGTTTATGATCATATTTTTATATAGAACCAGATTTAAGAGTATGAATTGCCAAGTTATAAATATGATGTATTGTAAAGGCACATGCCATCCTGATGTCATATCTAGCTATAGATAATAAAAGTTCTCGTTGTACAAGATTTGATTCTGCATGAAACACACAAAATACCTTTGGTAAAAACAATACATCTAAAAGTGATAAAAGAAGAAATATTAAACTTATAATATTTATCTTTACATGATTTGGGGTATTTTGAAAATTTTATTTTCTAATATTGACATATATGTAGTTTTCTCATTCTGAAAATTTTCATAAACCCATTTCCAGAGAATCTCGAACATGTTCTGAATTCCTGTTGCATTGGTTTTTATTTGCATTTTAAATACTGAATAAAGAAACAGGTTTCTCAGTTTTCCATTAGCAAATCTTCCCCCTTTGCATCTACTTAAGTAAAATTGGGTTTTGTATCTTTTCTTCTAACTTTAGTAAACATAATAAATCACCTCATGAACCTCAAAAGAAAGCCAGGTGCCCCGTGGGTCCTGGGCGGTTAGCATGGAGATCTGTGCTCACAGTTGCTTCTGTGATGACTCACTGGGCCCCACAAGGACTGCTGTATCCTTCCCTTCACATCCACAAACAGTATTTTAGAAGTGAACTATATCATCTTAACTGTGCTGTATTTAGAGATCCAATTTTCAATTTAGTTTTTGAAATTATAAAAGAGGTTAATTGTTAATAAATGTTTAAGTAATACCTCTATTAAAACATTACTACATAATTTATTTGGGAGGTTATATTTATTAAAATATGTACTCATAAATAGTTGTATGGTGTATGTAATTAACACATAGATGAAGTAAAATAGTAGTATTATTTTATTTAAAAATTGCCAAAAGAAGAGACCATATTTTGATTTAGTGTTTAATCTCATTTTAGTCCAGGTCTCATCTCCTTAACGATCCAAATATATTTTTAATAGAATTGTGCATTCACCACTGACTTTATTCTATAACCTGCTTTTTTAATTTCACACTATTATCTATCAGGCTGAGCAAACTAAACATCAGCAACAGAATCCAGAATCTATGGAAGGGGTTGAAGATTCACAGATGCTGTGTATGATGTAAGATCTCCATCTTTCTGTTCTTCCGTGTCCAGGTCCCTATCCTCCTTTTCCTTCCTCTCCCTTTTCTTCCTTCCATTTTTATCACAACATAACTTCCAAAAGGCAACATCTCAACAAATCTTCATCTTTACTGCTTAGTACTTAATACATTGACCAGTGATTTTTTTTTTTTACTTAAGGACAAAATCTGTGATTCATAATGTTTAAGAAGGTGTTTTGCTCTTTCAGAGAATCTGAGTTCAATTCCCAGAACAGATATCAGGAAGTTCACAACTACTTATAACTCTAACCCAGTTAGACTTGAGGACTCTGGCCTTTTCAGGTACCTGCTTTTACATTCGTACACACACACACTCATATACCACAGCACGCACACACACACACACACACACACACACACACACACATACACACACAAAGGCACAAGTACAAATGGGTAGGGGGCATATATCATTAAAATATTGAAAATAAACCCTTTTGCAGGAAGATAAATTCATTTTTGAGCACAGTTTAAAAGTGTTTGAGATTATAGTTAAATTACAGCATTCCTCTTTGCAAATCCTCCTACAGCCTCCCCTCTCTCCTTCAAACAAATTATACAATCTATTTCTGGGAGTATTTTCATCCCTTTCTGTTTGTGTAACATACCCATTATAGCTTGTTGGATCTTTCTATAACTGCCTGTGGTACATTTATTCCAAACAGTGAACTAACACTAGCACATAATTATACAAATCCCATGTTTTCCATTATAGTTTACTCTTGGTTATATATTTTCTACCAGTCACATGATCATAGTAATTTTATCAGATACATTAAAACTGTGGGTCATATATGCTATAGTTTTCATTTTATTTGTCTTTTAAAAACAGTGAGATTTGTTACTTTCGATTGAATTTTCTTCTTTGACTTCCAACATTCCTTGCAATTTTCTGTTTAAGGGCAAGACACACTGTGTTGAAAAGTAGGAGCTATATCAGTAAATAGAATTCACTGCACAAATAGGCTCAAATAAGGAAAACACGTGATCATGACAGTAGGTTAAGAATAGTCCTTTGATTTGATACAATCCAGCATTTCTTCATGACAAAAGTTCTAGAAAATCTAGGGATCTAGGGGGACATAGCGCAATATAATAAAGGCAATATAAACAAGACCACAGTCAACACCTTGCTAAAAGGAGAAAAAAATAAACTCATTCCCACTAAAATTAAGAACAATGCAAGGATGCCTACTTTCTCCTTGACTATTCAATAGTCTCAGATTGGTTCCTAAAATAACTAACTGAAGAAGCTAGAAGGGATAAAATAGGAAAGGAGGAAGTCAAAGTACCTGTATTTACAAAATGACATTATTTATAATTCTATGTGTAAACAACAAAATAACCTTAACAGAAAGTTTTGGTAATTAATAAACTCATGAGTCAAAGTAGCAAGATACCAAATTAACACAAAAAAAATCAGTACCCTTCCTATGCATAGACAATTTTTAAAAAAATCAAGGAATGTTTACACTGCAAATAACCTTAATTCTATCTTGTTATAAATCTAAAAAAATGAAATATTTACTGCAAACTTTACAAGATTGAATAAATTAATTGATGCAAACACAGAAGAAGCACACAAGCTTCAATGTGAATTCTGTTTGTTTCCTGTGTAGTAGTACTTTTCAGAAGTTTAGGGTCCCTTTCCTGCCCACGAATTCTACCATAGGTACTTTGCTAGAATAACTAGTAATGTCTCTGCTTCTACTTGAATTTAAATACACTCTTTTTCTACTGTGTCCATGGAGGCGGAGCTGGGAAAGAGTGAGATGGGAAGAGAGTCCATACTTGCATAATTAAATCCCGTTCATTTATTGTCTTCATGTCTGCAAGTGATGGTCACAGGTGATCTTCAGTATTTTCTTCTCTTATCTGAGATAGAAAGAAGAAAAGCACCTGAGCACCTGATCATAGAGAGAATAATGATCTGGTCAAGTCTTTTCACTTGAATAGGAAATATGCTGTGATAAGTGGTTTATTTATTCTATGAAGAATACTTTCCCCTCCATCTTGCCAAGTCTACTTGACAATCATAGTTTTCTTTGCACAGGGCAGGGGAAGGTTCTTTCTTTATCAAGACCTAGTCAGTGCCTCAAGCTTTTCAAATCACTCACAAAGAGACTGTTTCAACACTTCCCATGAATTTCTTATTCTTTTGATGATCTCCTTTAGCTTCCTTGTCAATATTAGCATTAAACATTACTAGCGCACCCAGAGTCAGTGGTTATCCCCATAGAAATAGTTCTTGACTGTGACAGTTTTTTCTTCCTGTTGTTCCAATCACCAGGTGCCAGTTTCTTCTGACACGTCAATTCTCTTCCAAACCAAAGTCCTACACTTAGACTTTGCCTAGATTTTTATTATTTTAAGGATAGGAGTGATGAGTTCTATGCTCTGCACACTGCAGCTTCTATGAGCTGACACCAGATATTACTACCTTTTATTTCAAAACACAGGAAATCCTGAAGAATATAGAACATGTTATCATCAACAAAAGATGTATTTAGATACACTAATGCCACAGAACAACTTTAGGCTCAGGCAGAGTAGTAACTTAGTACAACTGGGTTATAGTCAGGTAAGACTTCAGTAAACGTTGTGATCCTGGGTTTGTAGCACCACACAGCATTCTAGAAAAGAAAAATCATAACAGAAGACACTCGTGATTTCATTTTAAACCCAAACTTCCTGTGAGCTAGAGGATTAAATCAAATGAAGCGATTATGGAGTTATTTAACTTGTACCAGAAGTGTTTAGATTTTCCGCTCACACTTTCTTTAGTCAGTACATTATTTATCCTTATTTCCATTTTCTCCTCTACTTTAAACTCTGAGTCATAGGAAGAGGAGATGCATCCCTACTAGTTTGGGAAGATGAGTTATACTAACAGATAAGAAATAAAAATTCTGCCAAGTTTTCTATAAACTATAATTTGTGATACCAATCATTTATGACAGCTGATAATTTTTTCCCATTGACTCATTTACTTGTTTATTCAGCCAGAATTTCTTAATAGCAGCTAACTTAGTCTAGGCTCTGTTTCAGTTGCAATAATAATTAATACACATTTTGTAGTATTGCAGATATTATGATGATACATAATAGTCCATGTTGAATCTATATATTAATAATACAAATAGCTTCAAGAACAACATATGTTAAATATTAATACCTAACTTTAATTTAAAACATATTGAGCCTTTTTGTTAGTATAAATATTCAATCCTTCCATAAATGTAGGTTCCAACTTTTTAAAGAGTGGTTCTTTAATGATTCCAGTTCAATGTTTACTAAATAATAGCCGCAGTGAGCATATGTTGACAACATTTCTGAAAGTCATACTGGCTAAAAGGAAGGAAAGGAAAAAAAGAAATTCATCTAATTATGCTCATACCTGATATCATACATGATGATTTGTTAGTCTACCTGGTTATCTCCAGTGCTAGAGAGAGTAGGTCACTGGGCCCTTGAAATCCATATTATTTTCCAGATGGAAGCAATATATATACACATATATCTGTGAACTTTAACGTGAATACACTGAATGAAATTAAAATTGGAAGGTAGAGAACATTTACATGAGTCATTGCTTACACCCCGCTCAGTCTGTTTTAAAATGTTATGTCCTGTTATTTGTTTCTATTAATAAAATGATGAAAGAATACCTGGCAGCACAATTGTATATATTTCAAAACATCTGGTTTGATCCAATAGACATCTGAAAATTTTAATTATATTTTAATAACTTATTTTTTCACAGAAATATGTCTCTGATTTTTGCAAGCATGAAATGTTATGCTTGGGGAGGAAATTATTGCTATGTTGAGCAGATTCACAAAGTTAAGGTGCTGTGCATCAACATTAGAACCCTGGTGGGAAATCTGTAATTCGATTCATGGTCTCAGAGTTGCACATACCCCGATGTGGTGGGAGAAGCTGACACAAGAGAACACCATGTCAAATTGGTTTAAAAGGAGATAATGAAGAAATGATGAAGATATATCATTGTGTTTGTGAAAATAATAATTGCAGGAGAGTTTTGAAATTATGCTGCTGACACGGAGGCACGAGGAACTTCAGCATGGTGTGGCGGAGTGACAGGGTACATGTCAGGTCATCAGGGATGACGAGCATACTGCCATTTCTTGAGAATTGAGCTGGAGGGCGATGTTCCAAATACTTTAAAAGGAGTTGTAGTTAATTAGTTACTGCTAGCAGTGCTATTGCTGGGGTCAATGATGATCCGCCTCTGGGATTCTCGTGCCGTGAGTGTTTCTTTCAGCGCTACACAGTCACTAGACGGCAGTCATTATCCCAAGCAGGCATAAGCGTGCCGCATGCATGTCGGGAGGCATGAAGCTGTGTTCCTCCTTGATATCTTTTATTTTGAGGAGCCTATGGAATGCCTGCATAAATTTCATTTCACACATATCATTAACTTTAGTTCCATTACAATTCCTGCATTTATTGTCAGCTCACCTGCTGTTGCTGAGTTGGGGCAGTATCAGTGCAATACCAATGTTTCATTTCCGGGTAAATTTTCCAGAACAGTCTTCACCATAAAGGAAGTCCACTGAGTCCAACACGCATTGTACAGATGAAAACATCTCTGCATACGGTGAGCCTTTACTTTGCTCCTTTGACCCACATATTTCTTCTTTGAAGAGTTTCTGGAATGAGTCTCTACAGTCTTTGTTCATTTAACATGTCTCCTTAATTCCAAAGAAATAACTCTTTCTTACAGTACTATGAGATTATGTTAACCTTTTTATAGCTGAATCCTGTATTTTCTGAACTATTAATTCAACTAATTTTATTTCTCCTGAATTGTTAGCTCTTTTATTGAATTAATTATGGATGTTTTTAGTGTTCTGGTGCATGACACAGCTTTATAGTTGTTCGCTTAAGCAGTAGTTTTCTTATAAATCCTGGAATTTTTCAATACTTGATTTTGTGGACTATAAAGTATATTTAGTAATACATATATTGTGTAGAAACATTATACTTTTTAAGCGCTGGAGATTGAACTCAGCAGGTCTTCCTACATTCTAAGCACTGCTCTAGCAATGAACTGTAGCTCAACCCACAAGTGAGTGTGAAAATGTCAATATATATATTTACGTGGAAGAAATAACAGCATAAGAGGAGAACGGGGTGATGGAAATGATCCAAGCAACTCCTGGAAAGAGTGAAAAGACAAACGACAAAGGTAGAAGCCCAGCTACAAAGCAAGAGAGACTGAAGGGAGAGAGAGGACAAATGGAGAAGAACTGGCTTTGGCATCTTTTTTCTTAGTATTTTCTATTTATATATTCAGTGCTTGGAGATGAGAAAGAGCACTTACAAAATGACCTGGTTTCTTCTTTATTTAGATTTAAAGTTTAAATAAATGTATATTGCAAAAATTGTCAAATTTAGTCATGTTATCGAGAACTTTCTATTAGCCTCATGAAGGTCGCTCATTTGAAAGCAACCAAAAGACCTGTTTTTGAGCTCCTGTAGGATTTGAAACGGAACTATGACTTTGACAACTAAGTTGACTTTCATTGAAAACAGAATACATTACTTCCTGATTATTTTTCCAGTCCACATTTGCTAGACTTCAATTGTTCCTCAGAGCAAATATAAATTTATCTAGGACTCACTTATTCCAGGCACTACTTTTAGAAGGCCAAAGTACACATATGGATTTTGAGTATCAGATGAACGTACAATTTGAGTACTAGTACACATATTTACACGTGTTTTAGTAGTGTGTGAGTGTGTGTGTGTGTGTGTGTGTGTTCACAGCGCTCATACAGTTTCATGCGGTGCTAAAATTAAGGCGTTATCTCCTCAGAAGAACTTTTTCAAGACATTTCATATCTACTTTTAAGTGGCGATATATTTATTTCTGTGAGTTCCCGTTAAGAACTTTAAAGCATACTGAGTCGGTGATGCCAAGTTTGAAAAGTGAGTGGGTACAAATGCAGTCTATGTGAAGTCCTTACTTTTGATTTGGAATTTGGTTCAATTTGTTAATTCTCATAGAAAATAACTGTCCTCACAAGCACTCGAGAGTCGACCTACTACTGCTGCTAGAATTTGAGCTCCACAGGGCTTTAAAAATCACTTTTCAATTTTTTAATAAGAACATGATAATTAACAAGGGAGAAATGGATTAGTTAACCTATGATGGCCATTTCCTCAATTTCAAGATTTTACATATACATATGGTTATATGCATAATAGAAATATATGACATCAGAACTTAGCAACATAATACATCGTCAAGTGTCAGTTTTTTAGTTCTGGTAATGTGACAGAATGGGAGTTGGGACTTGCTTTCCAGCATCACAAGAATGTATGATGTAGTAGATATAGTATATCTCTAGTTAGGGAATGTTTAAAATTATAATAATGTGCATGTTTCCAGAACAATATATATACACATCAGAGAGCAGAGACAGATATATAAGGAGATAGACAATGAGGAGGGTTACCTATTTAAATTTTTATTTAGCTGAATTCAAATGTAGCTATGAGCTTTCAAGCTGAAGAATCATTTTGGGTAGAAAATGCCCTAAGTTTATTTCATCCCTGATATAGAGAATATTAGATATTGGCTAAACTCTATACTTATTACTAATAAAACATTTGTATCATTACTCTCAAGGTGTTTGCAATAAATCAATGAAATCTGTATTGTATTCAGTTTGAAACTGACCCATTTGTACATTCAGAAAAAAATTGAATGGCTACCCTTGTCCATACAGAATATTCTTTCTAAATTCTTTAAAAAGAAAACAAACTATCTTTTTTCATTTTACATACCAATCCCAATTCCCACTCCCTCCTCTCCTCCCATTCCCTGCCCTTATCTCCCCCCCCTCCACTCCCCATTCACTCCTTCAGAGAGGGTAAGGCACATTGCCCAAGGCACTCAGTACTATATCTAGGCTGAGCAAGACATCCATCCAAAAAGAATAGGTTCCAAAAAAGCCAGTACAAGCAGTAGGAATAAATCCTGGTGCCACTGCCAATGTCCCAACATTCTTCCCCAGCCATATAACTGTCACCCACATTCAGAGGGACTAGTTTGGACCTATGCTGTTTTCTTCTGTGTCTGGCTGGAGTTGGTGAGCTTTCATTAGCTCAGATAGACTGTTGCAGTGGGTGTACCCATCATGGTCCTTATGTCTTTGCTCATATTCTCACTCCTCTACTCTTCAACTGACATCATCTGAAGCCCCACCAAACAGTACTTTGTAGACTAACCATGACCCTTAATTTAACACCTCAAGGTATCTTGAAAGAAATGTACAATATTGTGTCTGACTCTAACCTTAGACCTCTTATCTAACAACTGGTTTTTGTTATTGACTTTCCACTTATCCAACCACTTCCCATAGTATCCAGGTAGATCTGAGTTTCCTTTCTCTCTCTCTCTCTCTCTCTCTCTCTCTCTCTCTCTCTCTCTCTCTCTCTCTCTCCATCTATATCCATATGTGTGTGTATGTGTGTGTGCATTAATTCCTGCCTTAGCAAATGACTCTTTACCTAGTTTCTCTCAATAAGAAAGTATTGTCTGTCTTTCCCCAAGGCTCTAAAAGAACTGAAATCATTATACTCATTTGTGACCCTTAATATTGACTACTTTTCAGTTTCCCCACACCGAGCTCATTTCTAGACTCCAGTTACTAGTCACTATATGTATTTCCAGAGATTTCTATGCTGTGGCAAATTCTTTTCCTAGCTAACTCATGCCTATGGCAAGCCTTTCTGTTCCAATTGTTCCAATGTTCTTCCACCATCAGGAAGGAAATTTATGTTTTCTGTTTCTTTAGCTCTCTAAAATGTCGTACCAATTTTGAACCAATATTTTTCACAATGAAGTCGCTAGTCTGTTTTTTATAGTTATGATTGATTACAGAAAGCTGGCTGTCATAATCCCAAACAGTTAAAATCCACAGTAAGTCAAAAGTAATGACCTCATTTACCTGTTGTAGGGCTGAAGTTCCATTTGCCAGCAAGGTAGAAAATGAGTACTATATGAGATGAAATCCATTGTTCATACAGCCATCAATGACAAAGCTGCATACTAGTTATTATGTGTTAGGTGAGTAAGAGAATATTTCTACTCTGTAGAAGTATTATAGTAATTATGAGTTGGTTTATGTACAAGTTTCAACAAAATCTCATCTACTCAATAATGTAACAATCAATTGGTATTCATTATCATTAATATTCAAACCTGTGTACAAAGCTTGCACAGTACTAGACACTTTACTGATGCATAATTAAGTATAAAATTGATTAACCACAATTTCACTGACTGTGTGAAATCACTTTTACTTAAATCAAATAGGTCCTAACAAACAATTGTGATATTTTCTATAAGTTGTATATATGCCAAGGATTCATGAAGAAAACGTCAATCACAGAACTTCAGTAAAAATAAACATTAACATACTTTTTATAACAATAGTACTTAATGTTTAATCTGAACATGAAGGATTCTCTATTTTGCAATCTAGTATCAGTATTATATAAATATATATATATATGATAGTTATAATATCAGCCTACAGTTTTTATTGTAGTAAGTGATAATAAATCAATCATTTATGTCTAGGTGTATAATATAAAGTAAGAAGTTGTGGATATTCTGTGCAGTAAAGCACCAACACAGTGTAATATTCTCTGCACCATATGTTCAACTTTATGAAGATATAACATATTATTATTCTTCACCTTGATGGCCTATGTAAGAGGATTTTGTTTTTATTCCAGTAAATTATTTCTAAATGATAAAATGGTTAAAATACATTATAACCTCATAACAATTCATCAAAACATCCTATGTTGTGTGCCATGCCTAGCTGTATAAAATCAGTAATAAATGCACGGCAGTCCTTTAAATTTTATCCTGAAAGGATTTGTTCATTAGAATTTTATTTAAAACCTTTTTTCTACTTACCTCAGGTAGTCTGAAACTGGAAATAGATCTACAACAATAATAATGACATCTGGAAGCCATTCTCAGCAAAAGAGAAAGCCCAAGCCAGTGGAATCCACCATGAGGATAAATATTACAACGTTAGCTATGTGGCTAGGTATTTCAATGCCCTTTGGCAGTTGAGGCGTTCCTTTGATTTACAATTGAAGAACGCTAAAGCTAATCCCACACTATTTCCAAAATATTTCCATTTAGACAGCTGACAGTGTATGGCAGGATCTTCCAAGAGATAAACAAGATGGTGTTACATGTGCTTAGAGGGGTCTTTCACTTAATTCAAGTTTTACTATATTCAAGAATTAAAACCCTTGGATACCACAAATTATACGGTAATAGGTAAAGAATAGTGGTTAAATAATTCAGGAAATGGATTTATTCCGTGTTATGAAATTCAACGTCAGAATATTAGAGGCCATTTAAACCACTAGGGCTTGAGAAAATGAAGAATACATATGCTGTATAATTCACATTTTCAGTATGTGAAATATTCAGAGCATCCCAGGAAGGAAGTAGGCAGGAAGAGAAGGACACCATGTCACAGCCAGGATGAAAGGTCTTGCGTATATCCTTGAAAGGGAACGTCGGTAGTCTTTTATGTCTTTTTCCTCCTGGTTTATGTCTTATCATAGAGTCCTCTTAGGTACTTTTTCATACGTAAATCTTCAGCTCTATATGTTTATATAAATGTGTCTGTATATATACAAATAAAAATACATACATATATAATTTCCATATGAATCCTTGTACCTTCTATCTAACTATTATTTGTCTGTATTTGTCTACTATTTTCCTGGGGTATGTGCCTTAAAGAAATTCAAATGGAGCACACAAATCCCAAAATACTACACATAAATCTCCAAATATGAAAAATTACAAAAATAACTCGATACTTCAGAAGAGAAAATAAAATCCTATTAATCAATGACCTTGAAGCTCAGTGGAGGTTGTACACACCTCTAAGCCCACCTTTAATGGAGGGAAAGGAAGATGAGTCTCTGAACTCAAGGCCAAGCTGCTCTACGGAGTGAATACAAGGATAGTCAGAATTACACAAAGAAACACTATTTTGAAAAAAAAAATCAAACCTAATCAAAACAAAACAAAAAGGTCTTCTTACTGAAAATAATGTCCTCCAACTCCCTCCATATTCCATACCCACAACTCCTCCAAAAATAATGTCTTAAAAGAAATCTCATGGGGTCCAATTAGTTCTGCCTCTATATAAACAGATGTGGGGGTTCCTCTGGAGCAAATCAATCTACCAGAAACCACACCCATAAAGAAAACGGACTCTTCCTCCCCTATGGGATAAAACCGGACTTGCTAAACAAAGCGGACAATGAGGACTACTGAGAACTCAAGAGCAATGGCAATGGGTTTCTGATCCTACTGCACGTACTGGCTTTGGGGGAGCCTAGGCAGTTTGGATGCTCACCTTACTAAACCTGGATGGAGGTGGGGGTTCCTTGGACTTCCCACAGGACAGGGAACCCTAATTGCTCTTCGAGCTGATGAAGGAGGGGGATTTGATTGGGGGAGGGGGAGGGAAATGGGAGGCGGTGGCGGGGAGGAGGCAGAAATCCTTAATAAATAAATAAATTAAAAAAAATATTCCCTCAGCCACATTAATTCTGCATTCTAATTTTAAGTGCTTGTTTAGGAAAATATTTGTAAATGCTTTCAATAAGGTTCTACAGAAAACTGACATTTCATTTTACCAAAGTCATTTGAATTCAATTACATTATAATTACACTGTTTTATATTTTCTCCTTTCAAATATAGCAAAACTTATCTGGCAGTTTGAATTTTGCTGCCTATAAAGAAGATCTTTATTTGATAGCTGATTTTGGCAATACATTTAGTGTTAAGATCTTTAATTATATTTTTGAAAGAGTATACAGTGAGGGAAAAGCAAGAATTTCAAAGAAGCTTGTAGCTAAGAGGAAATCAGAATTACAGTGACCAAACTTGTATCTGGAGTTGCTTAGGAGGACAACCTTTGCAGTTGGTGTGAGTTTTATTTCAGCTTCCTAAGTTTGTCTGGTTGCAGTCCCCAAGTTAGAACACACTGCCAGGAAGTGGACTAGAATACTTCTTCTGTACATGTAGGTTCTAAGTGGTGGCATCTTCTTCACTGCAGGACTACATCTTTTCATTTTATTTCTTGTCCTAGCATCAGGTAAAAGATAAGTATTGTCTTCTGCTCAAGAAACCATAGAACACCATGGACCTGCCTCCCCTTCCCTACTTACTTAACTAACTCACTGGTCTACAGTTCTGTTCTCAAAAATGACTGGATTTCATTTTCATGACTGACTAATGTTACATCATTTTACAAATCAAATGTCTTTGTTTTCATCTCTTCATTGTTTATGGACACAGTTGTCAATACTTATCGGCAGTCATGAATAGCGCTGCAGAGAACACTCTAGAGCAGGAGTCTCTTGGAAAAGCTCCTCTCCTTTGCAAATACTCCCTTAAAGAAACTCTCAGATAAATTTTAGTGCCATTTTAATTAAAGTCTCCTCCATTTTGTCATCCAGAGTGGCCATACTAATTGACAGTACTATTAAGGGCTTCTCTTTCTTTCTTTTTTCTTCCTTCCTTCCTTCCTTCCTTCCTTCCTTCCTTCCTTTCTTTCTTTCTTTCCTTCCTTCCTTCCATTTATTTATTTTAGTTTTTTGATATAGAGTTTCTTTGTAGCTTTGGAGCTTGTCCTTCAAACTAGCTCTTGCAGACCAGGCTGGCCTCACACTCACAGAGATTCTCCTGCCTCTGCCTCCTAAGTGCTGGGATTAAAAGTGTGTGCCACCACCGCCTGGCTCCTATCAATGTCATATCTTGACATTTTTGAGGGCTATCTAATGTCATATCCTTACCAGAATTTATTGCCATTAGTTGTTTTAGAATTGACATTGTTACTGGGATAAAGTAATATCTCATTAGGGATTTTACTTGAATTGAATTTTCTTTCCAGTGATGCTGAGCACTCTTTCATGTGTTGATCTTTTGTATGCGTTCTTGTGAGTCTTCTCTTTCATATGGGTCACTGGGCCCTGGGCCATGAGGACAACGGGAACAGAAGCCAGCAGGGTTCAGACAGCTGTGAGTAAAATGGAAATAACCTTCAGGAGTTAGATTTAGAGAGACAGCTCATTTCTTGAAGCAATGAAGCCAGGGCCATCTTATATAGCTCGAGTGGCAGGGGCATGGGGGAGACAAATGAACAAGAAAGGGAATACACTTAATTTCATATGCATTCCAAATTG
>NC_022025.1:10008399-10012518 GCF_000317375.1 Microtus ochrogaster | reverse complement strand
TGACTCTCTGAGGTGGCTGCCCCTGAGAGGAGAGCTGTCGAGTCTGACCTCACTTCCTCTTCCTCCCAGTATTCTGTTCTGTTTACTCCCCCCACCTATGTTTTAACCTATCAGGGCAAGCAGCTTCTTTATTGAATTAACCAATGACCTTCCTCCATCAGTGGACAGATAAACGTTAATGGGGCTCCATTTAAAATACCGGTGCTGTTCGGAAGAAAGAGGGAAACTTGTGTGCTGAGTCATGGGGAATTTGCATGGAGCAATGTGTAAAGTTATAAAAATGCTCTTCAAGTAAGTTTCTGACACTAATAGAAGACACAATCTCACAGCAAACTGGCTCTTACAGTCCTTTTGTCCCCTCCTCTGTAATGTCCTGATCCTTAAGTGTGAGAATATTGAGAAATACATCCACTGGGACTGGGCTCCACAGCTGTATTTTGAGTGGTCATCCTTTTCTGTAGTGATCTCTGTCAGTTGAAAACAAAGTTTCCTTGATAAGAGGAGTACTTTCCTGTTGTAAGGATAAATATGTATAGACCGTTCTATTGCAAAATGAGTGGCAGGCTGCATTCCCGCTGGGATCCTGGCTCCCCGGCTAGTTTATACCCAAAATAATTACATGGAAACTGTATTCATTTATACAATGCCTGGCCCATTAGTTCTAGCCTCTTATTGGCTAACTCTCACATCTTGACTAACCCATATCTAATAATCTGTATGCCACCACAAGGTCATGGTTTACCGGCATGAGTCTAGCAACCATCCATCTTGGGTAGAAGCATGACGTCTACATAACTATACTTCTTTCTCCCAGCATTCTGTTCTGTCTACTCCGCCTATCTAAGCTGCTGTCCTATCAAAAGGCCAAGGCAGTTTCTTTATTAACCAATGAAAGTAACATATAGACAGAAGACCCTCCCACATCACTGTTCATAGGGATTATGATGATTTAATAAACTCGTGGTTGTAGATTCTCCTCCGATAATCATGACTTCACTATCACTTAAATTGAACACAATCCCATTTTTTTTCTAATTTGTTTTCATTTTCATGATCCTTTCATTTTGTTAATAGGAACAGGAGGTGGAAATTGATTAGGCAGAGTAGAGTGAAAAGACCCCAAACAGAATCACCCAGTTTCTTTCTCGATTAAAAGGCAGAAGACACATCCTTTTGAATCCCATAGCTCCAGATGCCAAAAAGTCAAAGTGTCTAAGTCAAAAGATCCCTTTGTTTTGCCACCACCATTAGCTGAGGAAGCCAGGAAGGAACATTTTTTCTATTACTTTTTTTTTCCTCTAAAAACTATCCATTTCCTGAAAACCAACTGACTGGGAGGCTGAAGTCAAAAAGGACCTTGAAACTTGAACTGAAAACTGGTCTGACAAGCTTGTTTCCTTACTAAAGCCTCCATTAACTCCAAAGGGGAAGAGGTTCAGTGGTATTCTGAGACCCCTGCTAAACAGGGGTTCTGTCTTCTTTCTCTCTTTGAAGATTTCTATAATATATTTTTCAAAAATTTATCCTTGTGGTCTGAGAATTATATTGGGTAGCTATTGTAATTATGGAACCTTGGCCTCTCAAGCTAAGCATAGTGGACAAGACAGACTCCATTATACTCCAAGATGATCTGATAAACCCATATCAATGTTCATGAAACACTCAAAAACTAAAATAAAAAACCTTGTCATAATTATTTCAAAATACTTTGTAGCTTCAAATCAATTTAGAATTCAATCCGTTTCTGGTTGAGTTTTGTAAAGTAATGGCAAATTGTGGTGTAGCTAAATTCTCTATGTGGATGTCTTAGTTATGGTTTCTATTGCTGTGAAGAGACACCATGATCACAGCAACTCTTAGAATATTTAATGAAGAGGTGGTTCATATTTTCAGAGGTTCAGTCCATATCATCACAGTAGGGAGCATGGCAGTATGTAGGCAGATGTGATGCTGGAGGAGTGGCCAAGGGTCCTACATCTTGCAGTCAACAAGAAATTGATTGAGGAACTGGGTGGTAATCTGAGCATAGACAACTTAAGAGCCCGCCCTCCAACAAAGCCAAACCTTTTAATAGTACCACTCCCTGTGTGATTATGGGATCCAATTACATTCAAAGTACCACATTTCATTCCCTAGCCTTCATAAGCTTGTAACAATATCATAATGCAGAATGTATTTAGTCCATCTTCATAAGACTCCAGAGTCTATCTCAGTTTTAGCCATGTTTAAAAGTCCAAAGTTTAAATTCTCTTTTCTAAGATTCATGCAATTTCTTCATTGTAATCACCTTAAAATAAAAAAAAAGCAGATCACATTATTCCAACATATAATGGCACAGTATATACATTACCATTCCAAAATGTAGGGAAGGGAGCAGAAGGAAGAAATGCGGTACCCAAGCAAAACTGTAAACCAGCTGGGCAAACTCTGTATCTCTATGTCTGATGCTGAAACACCCTTCAGATCTCCAACTCCATTTAGCATTTTGACGACAACAAAGTTCTTTCTCTTGGAATGATTCCATTCCCAGTTAGCAGCTCTCCTCAGCAGGTATTCCATGGCTATTGGCATCTCTAACATCTTGGGGTCTCCAAGACAATCTAGGCTTCAAGTTCACAGCTTCACTAGGCTTGCATGGAGGGATACGCCTGATATATGCCTGGATTCAGCAGCTTTCCTTAGGCACAGAGGCAAATTACATAAATCCATATCTTCTATCCTTAGCTCTAAAGGCAGAACCATGTGGCCAAAGTTGCCAAATTCTGCTGCTTACTGGGGCTGCAGCATGGCCCCTTTCATTCAATTGCACATTCACCAGCTTTCTGCCTAAGCTTAGCTGTCATTTAGTAGATGGCTGGACAAGCCTGGCCTCATACTCAGAGATCTGTCAGCGTCTGGCTTCCTAGTGCTGGGATTAAAGCTCTTAGCTTTTCTTTAGGTCCTTTTCACAAGTTGGAAACTTAACTGGACGGGATCTTACCCTCAGGTCTGCCTTCTTTTTATTCCATTTCTTAATCCATTTATCTCCTCGAACACAGGATTTAGCTTTGTTGTACTTTCTGGTATTCTCTTTCTCCTCAAAAATTTACATTCTGTAATTTACCCTGCTCAGCTTGCTCATTTTCATTAGAAATCCTTTTAAGCATGAACACTAGTCACCACATGGCAGAGACTATACTATACTATTTGGAGAATTCCTCTGCCAACGGAATGAATCAAAAGTCTTCACTGTAGCCTCAGGCAGACTCTTCAGACATGGGCAAAAGGCAGACACTTTCTTCACCAAAGTATCACAAGAATGATCTCTAGGCAACATATTAAAATTCTTTTCTTCTGAAACGTCTTGAGTTAACCTCCCCCACAGTTCACCAAATCAAATTCGGCACCACTGTCTTCCATGTTTATGCTAGTATGGCCCATTAAGCAGTGCTTAAAGCATTCAACTGTTTTCCTAACACAAGTACTGGAGTCAGGATTCCTCCAAACAAAAACATGGTCTGGCCTATCACAGCAATACTCCACTTCCTTTGGTCTTAGTTACGGTTTCTGTTGCTATGAAGAGAAACCACGACCACAGCAACTCTTATAAGGAGAGCATTTAATGGAGTGGGGGCTTACATCTTCAGAGGTTCAGTCCATTATCATCATGGTGGGGAACGTGCCAGGCAGACATGGTGCTGGAGGAGTAGCTGAGAGTTCTCCATCTGTAGATAACAGGAAGTTGACTGAGACACGGGGCAGTGTCCTGAGCACAGGGAACCTCAAAGCCCGCACTCACAGTGATATACTACCTCCAACAAGGCCATAACTCCTACTAGCGCCACTCCTTATGAGATTATGAGTGCCAATTACATTCAAACTACCACAGTGGACATCCAGTTTTTCCAGAACTTTTTCTTCAGTTTGGGCTTTCTCCAATGAGTGGTCTTAAAAAAAATTTTCAAATAGCGGTTGTTGATAACTGTGTTCACATTTATGCTTCTTATTGTAACCTATGGGTAAATTTGACCACTTTGTAGTTCTTAAAATATATATAAGGCCGGGCGGTGGTGACGCATGCCTTTAATCCCAGCACTCGGGAGGCAGAGGCAGGTGGATCTCTGTGAGTTTGAGGCCAGC
>NC_022025.1:9996095-10008299 GCF_000317375.1 Microtus ochrogaster | reverse complement strand
GTATTTGGATTTCTTTTCTACATTGGATGCCCTATACTTCTTCTCATTTATACAGAAAACCACAAATGGTCGAATTGCAGAGAATGAGTGATAGCGGTATTCTCATACACAACTGGAAATGGAATGTGCCTAAAACACAACCACTACACTTAAGTGTCAGGCAACATTTTGGAAAAGAAGGTAGACAAATTGGACCAGGATGGCTTGCTGAAAAAAAAAAATGTTATCAGTACGTGGTGTACTCATAAAATCTCAACACGTTGATTTCACCAGACACATCAGTCAACGTTCCGGCTTGGAGGGGGAACAGCTCACAGAAGCCATCTCTAGTCAAAATCTAAAAGTAGTCAACTGCTGCATGGAGAAAAAAAATTGTTTCTTAAGGGATGACCCCTCACTACAGGTTACCCGTGCACCGGCCTAATGATCAGAGATCAGGTAGGTACCATCAACAGCAGAAGGATATAAATTGCAGAATAGTAAGAGAAGAAGACGTGGAAAAAGCTGGAGGCAGAAGTAGCATTTTAAATATGATAAAATGCATTGCATTCATTTATGAATTTTTTCTTTTATGAAATTCTAAAGAAATAATTAAAAAACAAAAAACATAATGCTTGCACCAAATCTCAAAGGAAAAGTTAGCTGAAGATCTTACACTAAGATAAAAAGAGTTGATTGTTAACCATTCACACAAATATAGTACAAAATTTGTAAAAGACACCTTCTGTATGATGAGATAAAATATCCATTATCCATTACTGAGATGTGGTTAGACTGTCAGTTTTGCTACTTCAAGGAAAGAAAAGGGAAAGCTAGTTTAAGAATAAAAAAAAACATTTATATAAATAAAAAAAATCGTATACTTTTAGCTCCTTTATCGAAAATCAGGTGTTCATAGGTTTGTGGGTTGATGTTAGGGTCTTCTATTCGATTAATCCTAGATCCTAGAGAAGCTAAATAAGGAGAACCCAAAGAGAAACATATAGGCATCCTCCTGAATATTAACCTTCATCAGGCGATGAAAGGAGACAGGGACAGAGATTCACACTGGAGCACCGGACATAATTCTCACGGTCCAAATCAGAAGCAGAAGGAGAGAGAGCACGAGCAAGGAACTCAGGACCGCAAGGGGTGCACCCACTCCCTGAGACAATGGGGATGTTCTATTGGGAACTCACCAAGGCCAGCTGGCCTGGGTCTGAAAAAGCCTGGGATAAAACCGGACTCTCTGAACATAGCAGACAATGAGGACTACGGAGAACTCAAGAACAATGGCAATGGGTTTCTGATCCTATTGCATGTACTGGCTTTGTAGGAGCCTAGGCTGTTTGGATGCTCAACTTAGGAGACCTGGATAAAGGTGGGGGTTCCTTGGACTTCCCACAGGTCAGGGAACCCTGATTGCTCTTCAAGCTGATGAGGGAGGGGGACTTGATTGGGGGAAGGGAAGGGAAATGGGGGGCGGTGGCGGGGAAGAGACGGAAATCTTTAATAAATAAATTAATTAATTAAAAAAATCTTAGTTAAATATAGACTTGAGATTTGGCACATGATACATGCAAACTGAACTATAAAAAAAATCGAAGGAGTTCTCAACAACAGACCATGGGTAGTGGAAATACTAACATATATTATGTTGGAGAGAATGGGTGAGTAAGTAAAACAGTAGGGGCGGGACCTTTCCAAGGATAGTGCTGATGAGCAGAGGAGGAGATCAGGAAACAGGGGTGCATACAAATGGATCTCTCTGCACAAAATATTATAAACTTGGTATATCAGTGGCAGATTTTAACCTTTATTCCCAAATGACTCACTGAGGAACATTTTTAAAGGCAAACATGTAAATGATAAAGTTTGATCAAAAATGCATATAGCATTTGTCTGTTGATATAATTTTGATGTGGATCTATAGGAATTCATCCAAAGAAGATAAACTGTGTCATAAAAGTAAGAGAACATAATTCAAGTTATGTGGTTGATTCTGAGCTTGTTTCCCCTCTACCAATTAGTGCTCCTTTGGCCCATCAAATTAACAATCAAAAGCTGAGGTTGTCACGATTTTAAAAAGCAAACATGCAAGTGAAAGACACAACCAGTAGCAACACCAGGAAGTAAGGTACTGTCATTCATTCATACTGGTTTCACAGGTTCAGGTTCCCAGTGTAAAGACTAGCTGAATTTTCACAGACAGGATGAACTTTCTAAGGGAATCTTCTTTCTTTTCATTTCAAAAAACTCATCGTCCCTACCTTCAAGCTTTTACCATATTAAAAAAAAAAAACACTCTTAAAATGATAGTTGGGAACAAAGTGACATTAGTGCTCAATCAGGAAAAAAAATAAAGAAAAAGGAAAAAGAGAAAAAAAAGCAAGAGATTCAAAAAATTGAAGCAATCATTGTCTCTAGACCACAAAATTCATTTGGTTAATAGCCCTGAGGCTGCAATTCTATTGAGCATAATAATCTCATTAACAGAGATGGAAGGACCCTTCTTCAATTTGTCTCACATAGCAGTTAACTAACGCTTTCCCAGCATGACATGAAGCAACTCTACTCAGTTTCGTTGCTGAACCAAATCACAGTTCCTAAGGTCACTAACCTGATCAGCTGCACAAATGTCATGAACCCTCAGAGTTCACTCAGATAGCCAGATGGCTTTCAGCTCAGTTTTATGAATTGACCTTTCTATCTGTCCAAAAATGCATGGAAGTCCTCCGTGCCCGATACAATATGACTGTTCACCTGAGCTAAAACCAGAGACAATTTTATAATGAGCATTTTAATTAAAAATTGTCCCTAATAGGGATAACCACCCTAAAAGAAGCAATGACAAGCTAGCCATTCAATTGACAATTGTGCCTAGAGTTAAGGATAACTCTAGACTCAGAGGACTTCAGGGCAATTGATGGCATTGCCTTAAGAAGTTTTGGCCATTTATGACCATTACCAGTGTGCAAAAGACCATAATTTGAAGGCGGTCGAGTTGCTCTCTCTCTCTCCATGGTCTCTCTGGCCTGTATATTTTAAGATTCTGAGATCATATAAAATCATTCAGTTTAGACTCTAAACTTTAGTAATAATCAAAAGAATAATAAATAAATAAGTCAATTCTACTTAAAGATATCATTGATGCATCCATGATTTTAAACTCCTTAAATTTGGCCTTTGGTAATATTTTTTTTAGTATTTTTCCATGTTGAAATAGAGACACACGCAAATTATTTCTGCTACACGTTAAACTTCATGGGCTACCCTGTCATTTAATACATTTCTGATAGAGCTGTAACCTTCAGGAGGCAATATTTCTATGAAACTTATTTTTCTTCCAACAGGAATAAATGACAGGATGATGGATTTTAAGAATTGGATATGCCCCAGATATAGGCTGGAAAATGAATAATCACAGGCTTCTTAGTCATGGAAGCAAGTATTATTGATAATTTCCAAGTATAGAGTTGGAGCTCATGAGTAAAACTACATTTGAGGAAAATTTGTTCTGTCACTGGGAATTTTGAGCCATATCAATATTAAAAACTTCCCTGACTGTTTCTTATGGAAATACTAAAGAATATAATATTAATAAAGATGGAAGGAGAAGATCCATATAACTCAATAAACTAGTTTTGTGTCTTTTCTTTTCTGCTAAATGTATTGCCTCCTCAAAAAGGAAAAGGGAATAAATGTATTTAATCAGTAGAAAAGTCCAGAATCCAGAGGCAATTTATAGCACTTTCTACCAATAGGTACAATGTTCATTGTATGCAAAGCGATTCTTTTTAAATCTGAAACTCTGGACTTAAAAGGCAGCTTGTATTGCTTTTAGGACAACCCGAGTAAATAAAGAGAGACAGGAATAAAATCAAAGCCACAGGTCTTTTCATCATTCTGTGAGGCACACTTCTTCCCGACTTGCCATACCGATTTGGAGAATATCTTCAGCACATATCCAATTCTGTTCCCTAGAAGCAACTTTATTCTTATTACGCCTCTGGAGAGCCTTTCTTTTCCATCATGATGGTTGGCCATGAGGTAAGTTTGAGTGTGATATAGAGATGTAAATGAAGTAAAGCCTCCTCAAGCTCCTTTCTGTAGTGATGTTTCATTATAGCAATGAAAACGCTAAGACAGCTCCTGTGTCATTTCTATGTCTGTTATTATTTTTATAATATTCTCTAACCTGATTTAGTTATTTACATACTCTGTCTTCCCATTTAAGAATTTAAGCAGGAGTTGGCTTTGGGAAGAATCCATTTTTTTTTTTTTTTTGGTTTTTTGAAACAGGGTTTCTCTGTAGCTTTGCAGCCTTTCCTGGAACTCCCTTTGTAGACCAGGCTGGTCTCGAACTCACAGAGATCCGCCTGCCTCTGCCTCCCGAGTGCTGGGATTACAGGCGTGCGCCACCACTGCCTGGCAAGAATCCATTTTTTTTATAAGCCTCCGCTGCTGAATCACCTTGTATTACCTATGAAGTGAAACATCAAATAAATTTAGTTTTACATTGGGTCAGTCCATTATCCCTAGAGAAAGTGGAAGGTTAAGTAACTTCCCTCAAGGTATGAGTTGTCAGATCTGCACTTTCAAGTTGTAGTGAATCCAGACAGTGCACTGTCAAACCTTGTCTTCCACTGTTTCACTGATGATGATGATGATGATGATGATGATGATGATGATGATGATGATGATGATGATGATGATGATGGTGCAATTTGCTTTCCATAAAGCATGCTAGACGGGAGCATTTCTGTACCAAGTCCACCTATGCACGCCATCTCTTACAGCAGTTACTTGAAAGCTTTTCTCATATCATTATCTTGTCAGTTATTTTAGATGTGCACATACCATAATGCTGCTATCATTTTTCTTTTTTAAATTTTGTCTGTTTCACTATGTATGGTCATGATCATGCTGAGCATTCCCATGCTCTAAAATTTTAGTTGATACAGGAAAACAAATGATGATCAGATTCCAATAAAGATAAAAGCATTGCTGCTTGAATAAAACGAATAAAAACCCCATAGGTTGTGCTGATATTTACAAGGTGAAAAAGCTTTGAAATATCAAACAGTTATTGAGGATATCCATGAACATCAGCTTTTCTATAGGAACATTCCAGGCTGTGTTGTTGCTTTCTTATCTAAGCTTCAGACATTTTAGAATCATGGAAGACACACCTGGAGAAAAATTTAAACAAAGGTTCAATTTAAAGATACTGTAATGTGTACAGTTAGTTGGATATTTAATTCTGCCATTTCTTTTGGATCTATCATCCAAGCTATTTTCCAGGCTCTTTATGCTTCTCTGTAGTTCTCCAGGAAAGAAGGCGTGTGGACTGCAGGGAAATGCACTTCCCTGATTCCCAGCTTTGCTCTCTTTGAGATATGCACAGGAAATTTACCCGTAGTAATGACTGAATGGATGTGAAGGGCTAAGTATGCATTCCTTTCTGCATAGACTAATGTCACTTTAACAAGACTTTTTGATTTCCCAGAATTCCTAGTGCCACAATCCATGCCTGATGTGTGGAGATGACTAATTAGCTACCACGTGCACTGCATTTAACAACACATCTTACCTTTTACCTAAATGGACAAAATAGTACGGTCATAAAAATGGAAAAGAGTTTCAACTCATTAATTTGGGATTCAACTTTCACTTTCTTTTAACGTTCATAAGTACAGTAAGTTTATTAAACAACCCTTGCAAGTGTGTCCTTCTCAAGAGTAAATATGAAATGTGTCTCACACAGAGTAAAGAGGTGTGGGTGGAGTTAGGAACAGGCCATGTGTTTTTCTGTGTGTGGGGGGGGGGTGTGGAGAGACACAGAGTGAGATTAGCAGTAGTAGCAACAGCAACAGCAGAGGCAGCAGCAGCTGCAGTACTAGTAGGAGTAGTATCAACCTCCTCTTTTAAAACTTTTGAACCAGAAGTTTTAATTTCCTGTATGAAATGAGATTGTCTTGGGATAACACTCCTTTCTTTTCTCCTCCCTGTGTGACTATCGCTGTGGTGTGACTGACTGGTGATGATAACAGGTGGCAGCTAGCCTCGGCTCACTTGATTCATGACATCTCGGCTAAGTTCTGCCTTCATCAATGACACTGAGCTCAGACAGGGCTACTACATTAGGGCTGCTACCTTGGTGGGTTTTACCGAATAGAGGGATGTTCCTTGTCAAGGGAACCTCTCCAGCATCAAAGAAACCCAGCAAGAGGGTGGTGGGATTTCTAGTAATCCATCCATCAATCTTCTGGTCACAATCTTATGTAAACAAATCATGGGAGTGATTGGGTTAATTACCAAGACACAGTCCGTTTTAGTTCACACACCAGTAGGAAATTTTATAAGGACATGGATCAAAGAAAACAATCTTAAATTAAGGATTTAAGGAGGAAAAAACAAATGTTTGTGTGTGTGTGTGTGTGTGTGTGGTGTATGCATATATACATGTGTGCACACATGTGTGTGCCCAAAAGTGCTAACAGAAACAGGGAGAGGAAACAGAGTTTGGTACCAAAACCTTTCTCCTCCTGTAGCAATCTCCTTCCCAAAGTCAATTCTACATTTCCGAATTTGGTCACTTGAATAATTCCACTTGATATTCAACTCTTGTGGGAGAAAAATCACATACTAAGGATTCTTTTTTGCTTCTGCCTGCTGTGATTTAAAGTTTTGATTTTGGAGTTCCTTTGCTTTTTTTCCTTTCATCACCATCTCAATAATATACTTAAATTTAGAGTATGTGCTCAAATATTTGATATCTTCGTTTCATTTCACATCACAGTTACAGTTGCTGTTCTACAGAAGAATGTATTTCTCAACATTAAGGAATGTAGAAGAATTTTGAAAGTCTAATAAAACTTTATATCAGGTGTAACAATTTTGTTGCTTTGGTGTTTTAACAGAAAGCACCACACACAATCAATAAATTATTCTCTTATCCCTCATCTAGAAGGCATCATTTGTCAGAATAAAGAAATTATTATTAAGGACATTTTTTTAAATCTGAAAGAGTGTAAATTCCATAAAGACAATTCTATTAAATCAGGAACACTTGTGGGCATGTTTATATAACTCTCTCAATTTCAAGCAAGGCTAAGAATATGAAAGAGAAGAAATGTTTAAATGATGAATAGCTTAGCAGAGGAAATTGAAATATAAATGCTTATAATGACAGATGATTCACCGACACATTCATTAAGTGAGACATGGAAGACTACATCAATAAATCATGATATATGAATATAGTATGCTGAATACTATACACAGTGGAAAAGAATATGTTGGTATTGTGTACAGTGTATATGAATCCGAAGTGAAGAAGCTAACTAGAAAGTGGACTACATAGTCGTCACAGAGATGATCTTGACACTCTCTAATACCTTTATATATAATACACACCAAAGATCTTTGTGGGAATTCTGTAACAGGCTTCAAATTCTTGGGACTTTGAGTGGCAGAAGGCAAAGACAAAAGAATATTCTGCTTTAAAAAATCACTCACAAAAGCTGCAAATGAAGTGGAATTCATATAGTGACAAAATCAGACATTTAGTCTCACCTCAAGCAGAGGACCATCCTTGGGAGCTATACACACTTTTTCTTTTCATTCTGAACACTGTTATGTTGACTTTCTGAATACCACACTGAGTATTCAAGGTGTGGTCACATCACTGTTTACGCATCTGGAATTCCCTGTGTGCTGAAATCTTTGCTTTATTTTTTTGTACTGGACAGCAATCCCGTCTTCCAAGAAATCATTATCAGTATGAAGTCCTGAGGCGTGGGTGCTCCCTCCCAGCTATGTGACAGGAGGAATTTTCAACACTTTCACAATCCAGCTCATTTCAAATAAACAAAAAAAAAAAATGGAAGTGGTTCATCATAATAAATCCCTGCTGGGCCATTCTGTGTTTTCCTAATTTCTCTTGGTAACTACAGCGCTACAGCCTCTGACCTTAAGACAGCAGGCATTCTCTATGTAAACACAGTCCTACTGTCAGCATTATGCTTCTTCTCCCACGATCTCCCTAGTGACTATTAACTGTCTAAACACAGGGAGTTAAGGAAAACGCACTTGTTAAAATTGTACTGCAGTCATGAAATGCACCACCCAATTTACAAGGTTAAAACCTAGAATGAGAAAGCAGGGTGAGTAGTTCCTCTCCAAAGTGTGTTGAGACAAAGACTTTTCCTTCACAGGAACAACAGATCTGCTAGCGATGACATTGAGATCAGAGATTTGTAAATGTCTTGATTAGGGTTAACTAGGGAATTTGAAGTATTGCAAGGATCTTAAGTATGTACACCTCCACATCTGTTCAGTCACAGTTGACTCTAGGATTTCTACAGTATACTCTTTGCTAACAATTTTGAGCTGCTTCCTTTTTTCTGTTAATGCCACTTGAGACTCCAGGTAGGTGTTTCAAATTTCATCTTACAAGAAAGGCTTGTCTTTGCTTTAGATGAAATCTATTTAGACACAAGCAGGGATTTTTCTAGCACATCGGGGACCATCCCAGGACCATTCAGCTCCTTACTCTCATTCATTAACGAAGCTCTCAAGTTTCAAGTAAACCTCCTAAAATTTCTGGTCCCTTGCAGCATCAGAAAATGTCACACTATCTGGACCATCATAGTGTTTCCATCCTCAAGGGTGGTGATTATCCTCAACCCTAGTAATGGGTGGTAGAACTGACCAACAGTTCTGAGTACATGATGAATAAAAAAGTTCATGTTTCTATTATAGAAAATGCGTTATTCTACCTGTAGGAAAAATTGCTATAAATATGATGGTTTATACTTTCCTTCCCCCTTTTCCATTTAGAAAGAAAACATGGGTGTTTCTCTATCCAGTCAACTTGTACCTATGTGTCCTTCAACCACATAAGGTCTACATTCTGATAGAACAGCAGAGTAGCCAATCTTCCTGCATGCTCTCCTTTTCAGTAGTATAACAGAGGTTTCATTGACAGACATGGCTTCAGTGGTATGATGTGAATATTTAAAGTCTTTCTCTTGAGATCATGAGGGGTACACCGTTCGTCAGTAGATCAAACACAAAGAGTACAGACAGTGCAGGAAAGGAACTTGGCTTTGGTGCTACATCCAAACAATTCACTGATATGAAGTTTTAATTAGTGTGTTTAGAACAAGCAAGCATGAGCTAAAACTCGAGATCATACATACTGGATACCATATCAAACAAGACTTAATATTTCCGTTCAGATTAGGAAATCCTACTATAAATCATAGTGGATATTGGAAAGGCATAACTCATAAGCCTTCATAGACCAACCACTGCTAACAGAAATACAACTGGACAGGGCATTTCATCCTTTGAGATTAGTTGATGCAATTGCTTTGCTACCTTTGGTACTTGGAAAAAGGAGGCAAGCATGCTAGCACTATGGCTCCTAATGGGGAAGGTCACCTCTAACACTCATGAATTCTTAATTCATGTTTTGCTGTCTTGATACGCCTCTATTCAGCACTTAAAGGAATTTTAATCTGCACCTTGCAACTTACTTTCTTATTTCTTCCATTATGCAGTGGAAAAGAAGCTCTTTTAAGAGTCAGTGCCAAACCCTGCTCACATGATTTCCACCGTGTCTAGAAGAATGCCCATTAAATATCACAGCGTAACTCAAGCAGCCTCCTGCTTTTGCTGAATTGTATGTCCTCTCTGCTTTTCCCTGCCACACACACTTAGGATGCATTGCAATGACTTTGTAGCTTAGCACCATTACATTTATTTATGATCCGTTTCCAGATAACCAAGACCGATTAGAATTTTGAACACGTTTTCCCCCAAGCATTGCTCACAGCACTGGAGCCCAAATAAGCATGACGTCTCATCTATCACTCAGGAAAGTACCGAACAAACGGCCTCTGTGAAACAGTATTTATACTCACGTTGCGGCATTGATTTATTAGTATTTACTTCTTACTCTTTCCCCACAGATAATGTACACTAATCTAATAATTTGGTAGGATAGAGTTTACTTGTTTAGGAATACTACACAATGGTGATAAGAGGGGAATTCCAAAGCCGAAGCAAAATAGAAACAAAAAGATGACTTCCACCACCTGAAGCTAATCACTCAAGATAAAAATGTATACATACTGTGTGTATACTGAGAGAAGGAATTCACATTTTAAAATCTTGTTTTATTTTTCTATAGAGATTTTCCTTAAGATATTTTTCCAAGGCAGCTATTGTCCTTGTCATTTGTTTCAAGTGAAGATGAGGTAGGGAGGGAACCAATGAATGGGTAAATAAAGAACTAAGGCATGGGACTTGCCTGTAATCCCCGTGCTCAGGAGGCCTAGACAGAACTGTTAGCCCAAAGTCTGTCTCTGTCACTTAATGAGCTGTGGACAAGCCTAATCTACATACCCAGACCCCAAAGCCCCATCCCAAAATGTATACAGTTACAGGTACACACATATGTAGACATGCATTAGACATGTATATATACATTGTTTCTATTATATATTTCATTCGTATGTGCTATTTATGTGCTATCTGTATCTTGGGAATACAATTTTAAAAAAGACAGTACTCTCTGATTTCATGGATCCTTATGTGTTTGAAAGTAAAATATTAAAATCTATCCATCAGTTCAGAATAAGTAGCTTGGAGAAAATTTGAAACAAAAGTGGGGTTGATCAAACTGAGACCTGGTTTTCTATAAATTTTGAACTTACTTAATTTTTTAAATCTTATTGATTCATTATATATAATATAAATTTATATATGTTTGTTTTATATTTTTATTCCTCTTCTGAATTGACTTCTGATATTATGATTTAATGTTTCTATTGCTCTGTCCTTTGTATTTATACCTTACACAATTTATTTTCATTTCTATGACTGAATTAAGGGCAGGGTTCTACAATACTTGTTAATTGTATACCAAAGTAATTGCTTTAGTATGGCTGGCATTGCATGTATTTAGCTATCAAGTTATTAATGCTTTTGTTGTTATTCATATTCATCTGTTGTAGTAGGTAACACCCCAAACTTAAAGATTAGAAAATTAAGTCAAGACAAAGGCAGGCAAGCATCTGCAGTAATTAATCTGGGAAACAATGTGGAAAATGCTGGTGATGGTGTCTGTAAAGACCGTGCCTTACTTTGCCTACTTGGGAAACCTACAGAACACTGTTGACTATGTGAACAGACATAGTCAGCCCTCCAGAGAAGGAGACAGAACTCGGTCACTTTAACTGATATTGCAGTTTGCTTTGTTAAGATGAATCACTTTGAGTTTAACAAAATTAAATTTAAGACATAGTGTCCTAGATCACTCTTACCAATTGGTACATAAATCACACCATCCCCTGGCAGCTGTCTCTTTCTGTTATGACTTACGGTTTTGTTTTATGACACCGTGCTAGATTTATTATCATTTCTAACTGCCTCAATCCCGCTTTTACAGTTTCTTAGTGTTATGATCTTAGAAAACATACATGGTGACCATTGTTCCCTCATTAAAGTGGAGGAAGTAAAGCTTCACCTCCTTCAGAGTTTTGAAACTGTGATGGAATAAGTTCATTCAGTTTATTCGTGGACAATATTGAAAGTTGGCTAGTTTGATATTGTAAGAAATTACAGTTTTTATTGTTCCTTTCTTGAGACTAAAGATACTCTAGAGTTACATTGTCCACAGGGATTTCCAATCTCCAGCCTAATTGTACATACAAATTTGTTCTTACTTTCCTCTCCAGCATGCACAATGTTTTTTAGATAAGCACTTTACTTATTAATACTTAAAGAAAGAGCATTGTTTCTCAATGCACCCCAAGTCATTCTGAGATATAACTTACCAGGCAGGAAAGGATTTCTAAGTTCATTTTACTTCCTTCATGATCTGTCTACCTGCTATGTCCATTTTATCTCTCTCCTAGAATTATGCCTTATACAGGTGATTCTATGTTAAAATGAAGTACCCTATCCCTCCAGGTTACAGTTCCCTTCACTCTAAAAGCATTAAAAGCAACTCTCAAATCATGTTAGCATGTGCACAGTGTCTTGTTGTTAGCAATGAAGTAGGTAGAGATTGATCTCTAATTTATCATCATCAGAATCACCTAATGCTTAGGAATCAACCTCTTGTTTCCAATTGAAACACGTGTTTCCAATTGAAATTGAAAAGTGTGTTATTTGTCCTCCTAGGCTCCTGTGAGCAGGGCCAAAGAGGGC
>NC_022025.1:9994288-9995737 GCF_000317375.1 Microtus ochrogaster | reverse complement strand
GATCCTCCCGCCTCCACCTCCCAAGTGCTAGGATTACCGGAATGTGCCACCATGTTTGGTTGACACAGTGCTGGGGCTTAAACTGAGGGCTTCATACTCATGAGGTAAACCCTTTGCCAAGGGAGCTGTGTCTTCAACTCAGAAACAGCTTCATAAATGTGCAGATTACTGCATCTTTATGCATGTATTTTAATGGAAGCATACCGAACATACTTGGCTTCGAACAACTAGTTTCTCAATGCTACTTTGAAAATGTCTATGACTCACATTTCAACCATTTAAATGAAAACTTTGCCCCTCAAATTTCTGTTTATTTCTGGGGACCTTTAGACAGTTAGTTATAAGTGTGCCCTGAATACCACTGCAAAGAACTGAACTGAGCAGAAAGGAGTATGAGAGAATCTATACCGATTTCCTTTAATGAGATGATGAGTTCCCTTCTCTGAAGTCATTTCTATGAACCCAATTATGTCCAAATCTCCTGACAAGATCATCTGCACTGCTGTCTCCAGTATTTCCTTCTCTTAATGTCTCTTAAACCTGATCTGACTGGACCTCCACGCGTCATCCCCAACTCAAACTGTTCTTGCTGAGGATGATGTCTATATGGGTAAACCCTGATCCATACTTTCCTTGTATGTTATCTCTAAACAGCATCTGATGAAGAGCACGGAATTCTTCCCTCCCTTTACTTCCCTATGCAGTCCTGTCCTGCCTTCCCTCTTCCCCTCCACTTCTCAGGCTGTTCCTTTTCTTTCTCTTCCTAATTTTCAAAGGCCAGTAGCCACAGAAGGCAGTCTAAACAAACTCTATTCTATTTTCACAAACGTGTTAGTACGCCTCATTCCCTGGCCTGGAATATTATGTCTAGGAATCTCAAAGCTTTCCTCCTTACATTCTCTGATGCATTCTGGACTCAGGTGTCCACATTAGCGACAGCAGAAACTTAGGTGTATTCCTCTGTTCTGGAAACACTGTAGGAAGCATCAACTAGGTGGCATCATTTTAAGTTTAGGCCACCACCGTAAAGAAGCTTGTGAGATAAAATTGTTTGTCTGTTTTTTCTTTTACAACAATGTTCGACATTCCTCAGCCATGATTTTCCAGGCAGAATGACGGTCCTTCCCCCATGGCTCCTGGTGAGGCCAAATCTCATCTGTTCCTTGTTGCTGCAGATCCCTGCAATGGGATGTTTACTTGGTGTTGGCTATTCAGGGAGCTAAAGTGGCATTTTGCAGATGCAAAGGAGAAATTATTGAGTCTTATTTTGTCATTAGTAATACAACATTTCCTGCTCTTAGTACATAACTATTTAAATTTCTGTGTTTAACAATGCCAATCTACTTTGAAGGTAGAATCAAAACTGATTTTGATTTTCCTAGAATCATGACTTTAAGATCATTTACTTTTCTATATTTTTAATTTGACTGACCATGTTTCTTTTCTCTG
>NC_022025.1:9982626-9993413 GCF_000317375.1 Microtus ochrogaster | reverse complement strand
TTTTTTTTCTGATAAATATAACACACACTGTTTGCTGCCTGGAAGAGATACTGTGCCGCATGGGGTGCTAGCAAGCTGCGGGTGCCTCAGGAAGCCGTGGGCAGACAGACTGAGCAAGAGAGGAAGCTAATCAGGGCTGGGTGGGAGCTTGGAGCTCTACTTTTTCTCTGGAATCCAGGTAGCTAGATTTGGGTCTGACTTTGACCTTACAGGTGGCAAAAAAGCCTCAGTCAAATGGTTTTTTGGTGAATTTATGTTGGGTGCCAAATGTAGCACAACTAATAAAAATCCAGCAACAGATATTGGGGTTCAATCTGAAGATCAGAAAAGCAAAACAGCCAGTCACTGGCTCTTATGTCTACCTCAGTCTGAAATGGTGATTCTGCCTCCAGGAAACATCGGAGTGTGACTGTGAGTGACAGCTGTCTCCTCCTGCCTAATATTTCTCTCTAGGGCTGGGCTGGGATTGAAGGCGTGTACCACTACCACCAGCTTTCGATGGCCCACTAGTGTGGCTACTGGGATTAAAGGTGTGTGTCACCACTGCCTGGTCTGTAGGACTGACCAGGGTGGCTGATTTACCCTCTGATCTTCAGGCAACCTTTATTTATTAAAACACAAATGAAATATCACCACAGCGAAGTAAGATAGGTTAGAGAGTTTAATAAGTTTTTCCTACATGAGTTTTCCATAATGATGAACGTGTGTGTGAATCCTTTGCCATTTGCTATCCTGGTAACCAGAGACTGTCTAAAAAATTGGGTGTCCCCAGAGGTTCTTTCAACACTGTTGAGTGTATTACAGTTCTGCTTTTGCATTTGAAGTTTAAAGAATCTGTGATTTGTGTCTTGGCATTTTTGCTTCATGAGGTACTCTCACGTGTAAAGCCAGCTTTACTCCTTCACGCCCACCAAGTTCATGCACAGAGGCCTCCACTGCCCAAACCTCCTAACTGGAATCTTCTTAGGGCACTCTGTGCAAGACTCTGGAACCCTCAGCTCTAAACTGTTCTCTTCCTTAAGGAAACAGCATCGGGACTTTTCCAGTTTGCTGCTTCTTCATGTCTTTCTTGGCCAATTGGCTGTGTGGCTACTTTGGAGTTAATCTTTTTGGTACTTGGTGTCAACATGACTCATAGGTAGCCTGCTTCTGAAAGAACGTATGTTGCACTGGATGGAAGGGCTATTTTGAAAAGTCATATAGCATGACATTCTAACAATAGATAAGAAAAAAAGAGTCATGTGGCTTGACATAAAAAGAAAAGATAACATTTGTTAAGATACAGAAGAAAGTACAATGATATTGGTGATAATATATCTTAGCTGAAAAACGTATGAATAAATGTTTCCAATTACACAAAATTCTTCCATCTGGTACACTTTGGGCAAGAAAATAAATACGAAGGTGGAAAAGTGAATCTAATTTTACCGAGATAACAATAATAATAAAGTAGAAGTGAAAACTCCTCTTACATCTTCATATTTTTGCAATGGTGTGCAGCTGTGGTCTATCTTTTCTTGTGTATATTATTTAAGAGCTCTGTTTCTTTAAACTTTGATCATGTTGTACTCCTACATATGGTTCTATTTGGCACTTGAAATAGAAAGTATATAAAAGGTCAGGAGAGCAGTAATACCTCTCTCTAATAAAAAGAATGTGTATCTTCTTTCAAATATACATGCACAGTACTTAAGCTTGGTTTCATTATTATTTCTTTTGTCTTGTAAGTGTCTGTCAGTAAGGTATACAGTAGTTAATATAACGAACAAATCATCTAAAACTTTAATAATCTCACTTTCAGTTCTTAGTCTTAACCTTATTACAATCCATTTTATATTTGCATACATATATATGTCTCCAAAGATAGATTATATAATTATTTGAATAATTGGTATCTTTCCATATACTTGGGAAGTTGAGTAGTTGATTTCCAGTTTACTGTTGTTTGGGGAGGATCAGATGGGACGGCCTTGCTGAAGGAATTTTGTCACAGATGGCAAACTCTGAGGTTTCCAAAGCTACTCACCATTCCTAGTGTTGATTTTTTGCTTACTCTCTGCAGTTCAAGAGGTGAGCTCTTGGCTCTCATCTTCTGATTCCAGTTTAGATGTCTATGATACTGATGGGTTCTTATCCATCTGGAATAGTAAGTTCTAAATAAACTCTGCCATAGATAAGTTGCTGTGGTCTTGGTGTCTCATAACAACAGTAGAAAAGTAACTAAAAGAAACTGAAAAGTATTATACATATATATATATATATATATATGTATGTATGTATGTATGTATACATGTGTATGTGTGTTTACATCATGGTTAGCATGATTAGCACCACTGTGTTCATGTCTCAGGACCTCATAATTCACCCCAGAGCTCCACCGCTGACTGGTACCAGGCCTTGCAAAGATCTGTGCTGAACAAACCGTGGGGCCACTACCAAGAAGGAGGTGGCAGGAACTCTGCTGGTTAAGTGTGATGCTTACATGAAGTAGAAAGGTTTTCAAGTCTTGTCCCTACAGCTTCTCGGGCTTTAGGGGAAGAAGTGGTCTGTCTGTGAGAGCTGTAGTCAGAACCCTCCCACGTCATGTGAACACTGGTCTCCCGCTTCAACTTTCTACCTCTCTAACCCTTCAGTAGGCGTGGCTGTGGGATAAAATTCAGCTGAAAATGATGCTAGGAGAACATTTTGTGTTTTGCTTTAAAAATGTGTTTTGTCTTCCAGTAATATGATTTATATCCTGAAAAAAAATAACACACACACACACACACACACACACACACAAGATAATACTACTTATAGAAGGTTACAATTCTGGTTTTTGTTCTAATTAGATAATGATTGTAAAATTCTTTAATAGTAGTTGCTTATTTTTGTGGAGGGGACAAGGGAGCATTGCCACAGCATATATATGGACATCAGAGAAGAACTTTCTGGAGTTACCTAACTTGCTGTCAAACTTTGGGAAGTTTCAGGGATCAAATCCAGATCCTCAGGTTTGGCAGCAAGTGTTCTTGCCTATCTACCCTCTTTTCATTATGAAAATTTAAAGAGAAAGGCAAGTGCAGGTCAACAAGTGAACCAAATGAAACAAGCTGATACCCCAACACCTGTACCAGAAACCCATCGATCGGATTCATACCACAAATAAAGACGCAGAATGCTGTGCTAAGTGAAGTGGGGCGGGGGGAGAGAAGATACACCATCTCACTCATAAGTGAAATTCAACTGAATTCAGTGATGCAGAGATAAGTGATGCTTCTTAGATACTGGGCTTGGGATGAGGATAAAAGAAATGACTTTCCATCATAAAGAACAAACATTCTGAATGTCTTTGTTTCTATGGTTATTATATATAATATATTATATGGCACTGAAATTGTCTATGAGAGTGAATTTTGAGTAGCATCACCAAAAATAAACAAAGACAGCCATGTGAGGGGGTGGGCAGGCTATCAGGCTGATTATGGAAATATACATAAATAAATGCATCTTATTGAACGACATTATTACATCTAATATTGACATATCAATTAAACCCCAACAAAACTGGAAAATGCTAGAATAAAATAGTAGATAATACAGAGGCACGAGCCATTGGGTATTTCTCTTCTTCATAATCTCTCTCATCACAATTAACAGTCTGGTCCTGAACTATACTATCTCTTTGATCTGAGTAATGTTTCCTTGCTACTTTCAAAAGATACATATGCAACTTTCAAAGTAGGAGGTGGCACTTGATTCTCAAAATACTGTTGCAATTATCGCTTTACTTTTACATTTATATATATAATTGTGTTCTCTTGTGAAGTAAGCATTTGATATATCTAGAGAATCAGTTATTAGGATAACAGCCTTAAGATAATTGTTGTCAAAACTATCTAGTTTGATAAGCAGAATTTGCAAAGTTAATAAATAGCTTAAGTTGCCCAAATGCTATATTTTTCCATAAATAATTATTCTAGTCTTTCCTCATTAAAACCAAATTTATTTTTAGTAAGATAATGTACAAAAAAGTAAACAGATATCAGATTGTGTACACATATGTGTTTTGTGTGGGTATAAGAACACATAAAATCAAACAAAGTGTGCATATGCACTCAGGAAGAGAAAAATTGGTGGTAAACTGTAAAATATACTAGAAATATAAATTGTATTTAGAGCCATGAAAAATATAAATTTTAATGAAAACAGATTTTCTTATTTGAATATTAAAATTAAATGAAAAGAATAAGATAACATGACAGAAAATACAATAATTCAGATGTCCTTGCAATATTAATTTTTTCAAAATCTATCTATCTATCTATCTATCTATCTATCTATCTATCTATCTATCTGACTATCTATCTATCATTTATTCATTTATTTTACATCCCAGCTGTAGTTTCCCTCCCTCATCACCTCTCTTTCCCTCCCCTTTGGTCCCCCTTTTTTACCACCCCCAATCCACTCCTCTTTTGTTTCTTTATCCATTCCTAGGCTGAGGGACATCTAGGCTGTTTCAAAGTTCTGGCTAACAATATTGCATTCTGAGCCTGTAGATAATATTCTCTAATGAGATAGTGTGGCTTAAAATTTCAGATACTATATGATTTAGATATCTGTCTAATTATTTCATATTATATAATCTTTCTTTTAGATCCAAATTAGTATAATATCTTAAGCTGAACATATGCCTGAATTTTAATAACCAACAGTGAGTCAGTGACTCTATCATTCCCAACACGTGATCCCCTTAACTTTACAGAAAAAATATTAATGTTACATATTAAGTAAATTTGAAATTGCATCAAATATTACTAAAAATTATTGCAAAAGAATTTCCTTGTATTGCAAATCATTAAAACAAGATAGAGTAGACTAAGAATCCATGGCTTTTATATATTATCTCAGTTCAAAGCCAGTTTAGATATTTGAGCATAATATTTGTAAGTTTTGAATATAAAATGTAATTAAAATTATTTTTTTGAAAAGTCTAATTTCTGGATCCTTTCACATCCTTACGTTTCCAAGTCTTCAACAGTACCATCTACAAAAAATTATACTTTTGATTTAAAGTTTCCATTTCCAAAAATTTGCAATTTTTATAAATTCTCTTTTTTTGTGAGCTCACATGCTATTGGAAAGCTTTCTTCCTTCTCACTGTTAATATAGAAATTATTGGCTTTATGGTGATGTGTGTGTGTCTGGTGTCCTTAGGCTTCATTTCCTGTTTTTTTCACCATAGGCAATCCTGTTCTTATGCCATGTAGTCCGTGATTCTCGCATGCTTCCCAACTCTAAAGCCACCGGAGCTTTTCCCTTTGCCTTCATAACCTAGTTAGTCACTCTAATCTCAAAAACATATGAAACATGAAATACAGCTAAGACATACAGAGCAACTTTTATTAAAAGAAGATGATGGACCCTCTGTGATAGCTAGCCTTGGTTATCAACTTGACTATCAGCTGGAATTAATTAAACCCTCAAATGGAGGGCATGTCTATGAGAAATTTCTATCTAATTTGAAGTAGGAAGATATACTTCTAATCTGGATCTTTAAGGTAGGAAGACATACCTTTAGTGCAGGTCTTTAATCCATATCTAATATGGGGACACCTTTGGCTGGAATCCTATATAAGGACATAGAAGAAGGAAACTTTTCTTTGCCTGTTTGCTCTTGCCTTGCTAGCAAGCTTTTCCCTTCACTGGCATTACATCCTGGAAACTTCGGGATTCCAGAGTGTGCTGAAGACAAGCTGGGAGATCCAGCTTTATGATTGAGCAACAACTGGATTCTTGGGCTTTTCATTCATAGCCAGCTATTGTTAGATTCGTTGGACCAGAGCCTTTAATCCATTTCAATAAATCTCATATATATAAAATTTGATATATTATAATAAAGCTATGTATATAGATATAGAAATTTATATATAAATATTTATTTTGTACATTCTGTCACTCTAGAAAAACCTGACTAATATAACCTACTAAGAAGAAAATTAGCAGAATGCAAAGTACATGTTCATATAACGCAAGTTTTATATTTAACACCCTGCTTCATAAGAAGCATTAGGAAGGGTAGGGGAACAGAGGAGAAAGGAGAGTGAATATTTTTGTAATATATTTGCTCTTTTGAAGTATCTTAGGCAAAAAATGTGTGTTCCTCTGCACTCTGAATTAGTGGTGCTATGATCATTTCTGGTTTTACCCAGTCTGCACATGCGCAGTCCTCACTGCTCTTTTCTTGATAATGTCATCAGTGTCTTCCTCAACATGTCTATGCAGTGTTGTCAAACCTTGTAAAGTCTGAATTCTCAGACTATTAAAAAGATGGTTGTCAGCCGGGCGATGGTGGCGCACGCCTTTAATCCCAGCACTCGGGAGGCAGAGACAGGCAGATCACTGTGAGTTCGAGACCAGCCTGGTCTACAGAGCTAGTTCCAGGACAGGCTCCAAAGCCACAGAGAAACCCTGTCTCAAAAAACAAAAAACAAACAAAAAAAAAAAAATGGTTGTCTACCAAGTATAATTTTCAAGATCTGGAAAGACATTGGCCAGTTGAAAACCTTATTCCTTTTGCTAAATTAAAGGGTCCCTGCTGATGGGGACGGACTTCGGTGGGGACAGTGAAGGGACCCATCACACTCAGTAACACTGTGGAGGGTAGCTGCTCCCTTCCTGATCACTGTATGATTGGCAGGCTCTCGAAAAACTTCCTTTGGGCAAGACAATACAGTTTTCTTTGAACAACTTTACAGAGTTTTTCCATATTGTTGTCACGCCTATCTATAACATAGATTTAGGTCAACTCTTCCCGCTTCCCCAGCAAGCTCAGACAAAATTTTGGAAAAGATGGATAGTTTTGCTAAAATAAAACCCAAAATAAATGAATAATCAACAGCAACAAATATAGTCAAGAATTGGAAAAATGCTGTTAAGATAGGTTACTAGTTATCACTATTGCACAAGCATATCTCATAGAACTGAGCAAAACAAAAATAATTCATCTAAGGGACAAAGGTGCAAGTTATGCTTAAGAAAATAAAAGAAAATTCAGGCAGCTAATACATATGTTCTAATAAAAATACCAAATTCTATTCATAATTATAAAATGTCTTCATTTGTCAAGTGGTTAAATGCATGCAGAACTTTTCATAATGAGTAAATAAAACCACGGGGAGACATAGCCACTCACAGTGTGTCCGAAGTGTAAATTAATGAGATCTTTCTGTATGGCTTTTTGACACTGCTCATCAAACTGTATAAAGCATGTTTACACATTTAGTCACAGTAATATCACAGCTGGGGATTTGCCTGTGCTATATATTCCAAAGTGGCAAATTTTCAACATGGAGCTTGAAGTGGCTTGTAATAGCACACTACAAAGAAAAAGAATTATCCAATGTATTAAAATTGGTGCACTGTTTAAGTAGAATATTACAGTGGTAGATTATGCATCTTGATCAAAAGTAGAAGAACACTTTGCATTGTGAATCAAAGTTTTTAAGGCATATTTTACATGGAGTAAAAGAAATACCCAAAATAGTATGACAAACTTTCTGTCCGATACAGTGACCACTGAGTTCACTTTCTGAGCACATGATAAAGTCTGCATGCTTTGTCTGTCTTCTACATAAATGATCACCGTCTGTCGACTCAGGCAATCTGTTATCCTTGGCCTACAGTTGATGGCTCTGCAATTTGTTGCTGTGGTCCAGCTGAATGAGAATTTTACGATAAGGCCCATGTGTGCTTTGTTTTTATTTTACATTCTTCATTTGCTGTCTCATAAACATTTTTGCATCCAACCCAATCTGAACAAAATAACATACACGTTGCACATTGATTAATCTCCTTTGCTTTAATTTTTGTTTGATAAACTTAATTATATAGTTATTACAAATGATGATAGAGGGAAAGAGAGAGGAGAAGAGGGAAGGAAGGGGGAGGAGGGAGGTGGTCTTCTTTATTGTTCCACCAAACTGATCCATAAACTTGGATAAATGTCAGTGTTTGATTTCAAGCCCAATGGTTTTAAGAAAGTAATTCATCCCCCTCCCAGATTTGGCAGCATTCAAACAAGAACTTATCTCAGAACATCCTTTGGTTCGGTATCTGGGAGCAATTTGAACATGTCTTCCTGGCTCAGGGCCTCACAGTAGGGGGCAGTCCTGTTGTGTAAAGATTCACCTAAGACTTCTGGGGTTGGTCCTCTGGGTACTGTCTGGGCCCTCAGGTTACTCCTGGTTTGCTTTCCCTAAACCATTTCCAAGGGGTGACTCCTCTCAGAAAGGGGAATCTTGGAAGATAAAGAAAATCAAAGCCTCAAAACTTTCAATCTTCTCTGAGCAAAGGCATTTCCCATCAGGTCTGCCTTATTCTGCTGTGCATTGCTCTGAAGCTCAAGTTATGGGTTTTAATTTTAATATTTTGAAGGATGCAATATGAAATAATTTCAGGACACATTCTGAAAATCTTCATTCTCAGCACTATACCACCAAATTGTCCTTTTTAAAACTTCAATGTGCCCTAATTCATAGCTTCAGACATCTGCAGGGCATGATGAGTGCTGAGTATTATAGGAAATTAACATTTTTTGTAACACTATGGTTAATCAATATCATCAGAACATTATCCTTAAAAATAGTTTTCATTAAATATAAAGGATATACTTCTGGGACTTCAGAGTTCAGCAGTTAAGATCCAGCACTCAACCCTAAATAGGATATGTGTCTGTGTGCATGCATGTGTGTATATGTATATACACACTATATATATACACCTAAGGTTAGGGGATTTTTTTTTTAGGAACAGGAACAGAAGATTTTAAGAGCTAGAGGTGATAGATAACTTCACAAAAAATGATGGTTTTAATCATAGTTTCATATATGAACTTATAATAAGTATGACACCACGCACAAGAAACTCAAATCACACACAATCCCAACAGGAATGGGGGGAGGTAGGCACAAGATTCTACCACTCTCTGAGAAACTCTTGGCATTTGGTAGTTGCTGGAAGAGGGAGAGCCAATTGTCTTTAATGATATGGCCCCTGTTAAGACAAACATACTCAAGAATAGGCTCCATCCCCACAGTACCTGGTCAACACTAATTAGTGAACTCCATGAAATGAGGGTAGGGGACCTCGAAGTTGAATTGGTACTGGATTAGAGGGAAGACAACAGATATAGGAAGAGTTGAGGGAGGGGGAAATATAATTTAAATTCATCATTTGAAATTCTCAAATAATTAATAAAAAATATTATGTAAGACAAGGAATAAGTAATTCTCATCCAAAGGACCCAAATTCAGATGCTTAAGTTGTTCCTATGCTCAAGTTGCAAGTATTGGGCAGCCGCTCACAACTACTGTAGCTCCAGCTCCAGGGGCTTGGTCATCCTTTTCTCATTTCACAGATGGCACACACATACGTAAATGAAAATTAGAAGTAAATGATAAAAAAGAAAATCTCGTTGACTTAGACATGACTTTTAATTCTGAAGTCTTAAAAAAATGCCTATAGAAGAGGCTATTTGAAGAATATGTAATATTCTTATTTTACGAAAATTAAAAGCTCTAACTCCAAATTTCTACCTTTTCATATTTATCTGATTAAATTTTACATTTGAAGTTGACTCTGTGATACACATGCAGTGATCGTGCTGCATGTATTTGAGAAGGAATATTTGCATTGATTCAAGCTAGTTGAAGTGCCTCAGTAGAAATGAATCTTAATAAATTTAATTAAAGACATACATAGTTGCCCTTCATTTCAAATGCATACAGGCGATCACAGCAGGTAGCTCTAAGGGGAGCTTTAACTCACTAGGCTTATGCAGAACTAGGAGAACTAAAGGCAGGATCAGGAAAACCAGGAGAAACAGAGGGAATATGGTGGTCCTCGAGTAGACTCAACGACAAGACAATACTATAATAGAACCAGAGCCTAATCTTACCCAACAGATCCGTTCAAAGGAAGCTTCCCAAGCAAGCTACGCAGGCTGCAAGTTAGATCTGGAGAAACCAAAGAGTTGGTCCTGGACCTCCAGCAAAAGAGCCATTCACTATAGCTATGGAATAAGACAGTTGTTCTGATTCATCTCTATGTCAATCAAATGTTCAACGAAATCTTAACTTTGATTTTAAAAAGCTGTGTTAAGTATTACAGCAAAGTTTAAACATGTACTACCCTAAAAGAATGAGGGGCCAGTTTAATTGCCAAGACTTCGAGTTGTAGACTGGGCATGCAGCATAAGCAATAGTGTGGTTATTTTAGTGACATGTGAAAAAAAAAATCACTGAATGTTTTTCTGATGTGTGCCACAGGCTCTGCTATCACTCACCCCTTGTAGCAGCCGCAAGAGCCCCCTCGCTGCCTTACACATAGCCCTCAGTGTCTACAGGCTCTCTTCTCTGTCCTCTGGAATGTGACAGAAATTAGCTGAGAAAGTACTTGCAGACGACATTCCCATTCTAACAGGGTTGACCTTTGTCTACACAGCTGTATAACTAGGCAGCAGTCTCTTGCTCAGGCTTCATGTTCTAACTGCAGTAGACCCAACTGCAATGGAATCAAGAGCTATGTTGGATGTTTTATAATACTCCGCTGCAGCTGACTGATATCAGAGTAATGTGGATGATGCCTCCACCTTCAGAAATTTAAAAAAAAAAAATGGCGTTAGATTATTTTGAGGTTCATACGAGCCACACGATAATGTTACAGTCCTTCCACACACAGAGTACTGACATAGATTATTATTATTATAATAAATTATTATGAATTTCTGATGGAGGAAGGTCATT
>NC_022025.1:9979820-9982436 GCF_000317375.1 Microtus ochrogaster | reverse complement strand
TCAAAGAGCCCTGGTCTCTGATAGTTGGTCTGAGGTCTGCTTTCTCACTTAATTACTTCTAAACACTCTAGTTGGGTTTGATTAGTCCCCAGCTTAGCTTTCCCCTCTATGTAGGAAGAATATCTTTGAGTTGAGTCTTCGCTTTGCTTTAGATGGGCGCACTCTGTCAGAACTTCTCACTTCTCTGCTTTGTTACTCTTGATGGTGCGTTGATAATCATGCAGTACATCACTTATGGTCTTCTGTGATATTGCAGGAAATGGCTTGTTAGTCCCGGATACCTGGCTAGCTTAGCCCAGAAATAACCTCACAGAAACTCTATTCATTAAATCACTGCTTGGCCCATTAGCTCTAACTTCTTATTGGCTAACCCTTACATATTAATTTAACCCATTTCTATTAATCTGTGTATCACCACACGAGAGTGGCTCACTGGATAAAATTCTTAGCATCTGTCTTTGGCAGATCCATGGTGTCTCTCTAACTCTGCTTTCTTCCTCCCAGAATTCTGTTCTGTCTTCTCCGCCTACCTAAGTTCTGCCCTATCAGGCCAAGGCAGTTTCTTTATTCATTAACCAATACAAGCCACACACAGAGGGGAATTCCACATCACCTATTTTTAGACTGTGTCTGTTGACTTACTCATTTACCATTTTCCTTCATTTACAAACATTTCTACATTTCCTACCCCTTGCTACTGTTATTTCATCCAAGTTTCAAATGAGAATTGAGAAACATTCAGGAGAATGTTTCCTACCAAGGGAATAAAATTTGGTATAGTTTGTTAGGTGGATAGCAGACCTTTATCTGATAGACAACTAGATGTTTCTTCAGTGCCCTTAAGTTTTTTATTTGGGTATCTGTGCATTTGTCTTTCAGGTATGTGTGTGTGTGCATATGTCTGTGTGGATGTGAGCATGTACAAAGGCATATGGAAGTCATAAGCCCATGTTTGAGTGACTTCCACAGTCACTATCTAGTTTGTGTTTTGAGACAGGGGCTCTCACTGCATCTGGAGCTCCATGGTTGGTCAGGATGGCTAGTCAGCTTTCCTAGCTCTCTTCCACCTAGTCTCAGGATTCTAGTCACCCACTGCCAACTTAGGGTGTGAATGGAGAGGTTTAACCCAGCATCTTGCCTTGTGCATCAAGCCCTTCACCGACTGAGGCATCTCCTCAACCTCCAGAAAGTTCATTTTTCCCAGCTCTGAAGACAGAACAGTTGGTCTCTTTGTGAATCTACAACTCTGGTCTTACTAGACTCTGATTTATATGGATCATTAGCTGGAAAAACGTTTCCTTGGCACTGGAGTGGCACACCTATTAGAAAAGACAGAGTCGGTCTGTCACCATAGCTACATGATGTCATGGAAATTTACCCAGCTTTGAAAAGCACCTGAATCAACCACTTGTTCTAAATTCAGATAAATAGGGTGATGAATGCCAACTGAAGTTGTCCTTGAACTTGGGAATGCTTTATACCTATTAGCCAGTAAAATAGTTCTCTAGCGGAATACAGCATGTCATTAATAAGCACATATATTCCTTCCAATCATTCTATTAACTCAATTCCATAAAGTCTAGTAATTCTGAATATTGTAAAACTCTTCAAATAGTATAAAGTATAAGAATATCTTAAATGTCTGTTCAACTCTATTTAATCAAAATTCTACATTGTTCCTTAAAGGAATTTATTGCTAATTACTTGAAGTAAATTTTATTGTTTCAGGGTAATTTTATATTAAAATATTTAAGTGCTTTTAATATAAAAAGCTTTTGATTAATATCATTTAATTAAACAATCTCTTTTTGACTTTTAAAGGATGCCTATTGTTTGTTTTTCGATAATGCTGCCCTATGTATTCCTGGCTGCCCTGCAATTTGCTCTCCTCTGCCTTTGTCTCCAATTTCTGGAATCATAGGTGTTATCATACGTGGCTTAAGGTGTCAACTGACATACTTAGAAGAGAGAATTGAAGAATTGCCTGCTCTGTCACATACGTCCATGCTCATGTAAGTGAAATATTTTCTTAACTTCTAATTAATATAGGAGGGTCCAGCTCACTTTGGTGGTGATCTCTCTCGGACGGTATAAGAGAGTTAAGTGAACAAGCCAGGGGGAACAGGCCTCTAAACGGTATTCCTCTTTGGTATTTGTTTCAGTTCTGCCTCCAGGCTCCTGCCCTAACTTCTCTCAGTGATTCACCTTAACCTGTAAACCAAATAAACACTTTTCTCTACAGGTTGTTTTTTTGTCACAGTGCTTTCTCACAACTGAAGGTTTTCTAAAATTAGTATGCAAAACCGCATCTTGTTAAGCATCACTTTTTATTTTTTCATGTTATTACAACTCTCCCCTTTACTGGATTTGTAGTGTTAGATTTTAAACTGTGAACCTACCAGAATGTATTCATTACTTGATTTTTTAAAAAAAAAAAAACTCTTTATTTATGCTTGAGCTAACGAATGTTCAGTTTGAATGACAATGAGCCACTTACTAGAAACAATGGCTAGCTCTTTCCTCCTTCCTGTAAGCTCCAGTGGAAGAAAAGGCTAAATATGACTGAACTGATTTGATTTACTGATTTTCAACTTGTTAAACAGACTTCTCATATTT
>NC_022025.1:9961428-9979720 GCF_000317375.1 Microtus ochrogaster | reverse complement strand
TCCTTCCTGTAAGCTCCAGTGGAAGAAAAGGCTAAATATGACTGAACTGATTTGATTTACTGATTTTCAACTTGTTAAACAGACTTCTCATATTTCTTAAGCAGTACTGCCAAACTCAAGCTGAAGGAGACTATTGCTGAAGGAGGAAATGACATATATGGGAAATCTAACATGGACACACGCATGCACACACACACACACACTTACCACACATATACCACACACACACATTCACACACACACTTACACACACACATTCACCACATACACCATACACATCACCCTTCTACACACACATACACACACACACACTCACCATACACACCACACACACACACACACACACACACACACACAGATTACGTGTGTGGGTGCAGCTGTACATCCATGTACCACAGTGCCTAAGTGGAGGTCATAGAAGAACTGTGAGAACTGGTAAATTTCTGTCATTATGTAAGTCTTGGGAATAAGGCTCAGGTTATCTGATTTCAGCTCCCGTGCAGCCCCTGAATTTGTTCTTGACTTTCAGTCTTGTTTATTGATACACATATTTGCCATTATTTCTGTATACCACTGCCTGTATTCCTGTTAGCGTCACAGCAATTCCTTACGTTAAGAAACCTGTGCTGATTCTTTCCTTGCTTTTGTTTCTGCTATTGTGGTTCCCTTGATATTGCATATAAGTTGCAAAATAAGAATTTACATTTCTGGAAAATATGTATTTTATAGAGGGAATTCATAAAATTTATACATCATTTTGTCAATATCGCCATAGGTTTTCAGTCTATGAACATAGGATTTATTGATATCTTACTCATTTTAACTATGGTTTGTTCCTTTCAGGATATAAGTCCCGTATTTCTGTGATTTAAATTATTTGTTTTATCATTAAGGATGCTACTCTATATAAAATTGTTTTCTTAATTTTATTTTTGGAGATTAAAGCATGCCTTTTTCAAACTTTTTACAATTAATCTTGTTTTCTGAAATCTTTCAAAAACAAGTTAGCTTGATTATGGTAGCACAAGTGTATTCTGTAGAGTTTTTTATATGGTATATACCATGTGATCTGTCAACAGAGATTTTTCACATTTTGATTTTTTATATGAATGTCTTCACTATTTCTTGCCACCTTGTTTTCTCTATAAAATCTGGGACTATGCTTGAGTAATTAGGGTGAAAATTGTTACCTTTTTAAACTCCTGATATAGAAAAAAACTTTCCGTCTTCCATCATTGAGTATGTGTGTGTGTGTGTGTGTGTGTGTGTGTGTGTGTGTGTGTATGTGTGTGTGTGTGTTTAATATCTGCTACTTCTCACACTGAGACCATTCCCTTCTATTCACAAATAAGTGGGTAATGCTATTGGGAAATGACATTTGATATTGTCAAATCATCTAGCATGTTGACTTGTTGTATTAATATTACACATTATACAGGTTGATTTTGATTTGACAGTTCACACTGTAAACCCCAGGATAACTCCTATGTACTTATACATACATAAAATACTTTCAAATGCTATTAAATTCTGCTTGCCAGAGTTTAATTTAGGTTTTGGTATAATATCCACAATGGATCTGTCTTATTTACATGTCTATTGTTGTGAAGAGCCACCGTGACCAAAGCAATTTAGAAAAGAAAGCATTTCTTCGATGGTATCCTATCTAGGCTGTTACTAATTAGGATGGAGTGAAAGGGAAGTAGTGGTTGTCACAGAACCCTCCTATGTTCCTCTTGTAATAAGGATGGTGAAGTGTAGCTCTCCACAAACTGGGGGCTTCTGGTAGGGGTGTCAGCAAGAAAGGAGTGAGTTTTCTTTATGAAGGTGGCTATTGGGAGTTTTGCCAGGCTCCAGTGAGTCTATGGGCAATAGAAATTAAACTTGTAGTTTGTTTTTCTCCTTCTTTTTGGGTGGGGAATTCAAAAGGATTGGGGTGAACCTGGGACAAATGGAGAGTGAATGTGATTGGGTGTGTGATGCAAAATTCTCCAACAATCCATAAAAATATCATGTTGGAAAAAAAGAAATTAATTGAGGACTTGCTTACAGTGTTAGATGATGAGCTCATGACCACGATAGTGGGAAACAAACATAGCAATAGGAAGGCAAGCATGTTGCTAGAGCAGTAGCTGAGAGATAGCATGTAAGACAACAAGCATAAATCAGACAAAGAAAGAAACTATCTAAGAATGAAAATCCTTTTCAAATAATTCTGCCTACTCAGGATCCAGCATTCAAGTATGGTGGTCCAAACAGCACACAAACTTTGGGGGCAATTATCAAACAAACTACCACAGTATTCTACTTTTCAGTATGTCTTAGTACTAATTTGATTGGACTTAATATCAAGATAATCCTGGGTTGATTGGACGAGTAACTGTTCTCTTTTCCATGGGAGAAAGTTTGGTAGGAATTGATAATATTCTTTACATATTCAGGAGAATTTACTCATAAATCCATCTGGTCTTGGATTTATATTTATTTAGAATTAGTTTGCCTGGTTTATTTTATTGTTGTTTTAGTTCTTTTCTGAACCGTCTTTCTTTCTGAATCAGTTTAATAGCTTTTTGTGTTCATTTGGTTTTGTTTACAATTCTTCTACATTATTTAGTTTGTTGGCTATTTGGACCCACAAAGTCAGCAGGAAAGAACTTGGAGCATTATGAGGGATTTCCTGAGCATGTAAACAGCCTCAAACACTCAAATGTCCTACTGTTTGTCACAGCTGTGTCACCTGTCATCACAGGCAGCATCAGATGACATGGGCCTGTTTATAGTACCTTGTAATGGCATTTCATTTGTATATTAATAAATAAAGACTGCCTGAAATTCTGAGAGTAAAACAGTCCCACTGGTCACCCTTACAGACCAGGTTATGGTAACACACACCTTTAATCCCAATAGCCACACTAGTTGCCATAGAAACCAGGCAGGGCATGCCTTTAATCACAATGGTGCACACCTTTAATCCCAGCCCTAGAGAGGATTATAAAACAGGAGGAAACAGTTCTCAATACACAGTCTGGTTCTGAGATTCTGGGAGGCAGGATCGCTGTTTCAGACTGATGTCACAGTAAGAGCCAGTGGATGGCTGTTTTGCTTTTCAGATCTTCGGGCTGAATCCCAATTTCTGACCCTGAGTTTTTATTAATGGTGCTTCAGTACTTGATAGCTGGCCTCAGATAATGTAAAGGCAAATTATACCATTGTCCTTCTAAGGAACAACAACTAAGCCTGGACATGTTGCTTTGTAAATGATGTAAATGAAGTCATTGGAGCTTATGGCCTTGATTTCTCTTGCATGAAGACTATGGGATGTTGTCATAAAAACTATTATTGAGTGAAAGGTAGAACAAAAGTAAATTAAAATGTGTCAAAATCTTTACCAAAAAAAAAAAAACAAACAAACATGTTTTTCCTTAAAGAACTTATCTCTGAGTTTAGCAAACTCAATTTTAGATCCATATTGGTTTCACTGTCCCTGTGTTAACTGCATCTTTTCATATAACGGAGTTTGAGATTTCCTATCTTCCTCTTTCGGGTTTGCTGATGTCAATCTTACTCAGTTTTGAAGTTCAAGCACTTTACTCAGTGTCTGACACAGTAAATATTGGATGATAAAATAAACACGTTAATTTCAGCTGAAGCAGTAGAAACCTCCAAAGAGTTTCCTACTATCTCCATAGTTACAGGGTACATGGTATTTCAGCAAACTAGAATACTGAAAAGGTGAAAGTGGTAATCCTCCTGCATGCTGTTCCTAAAACCACACCCACTCCATGAGAACAAATTTTCTTGATGACTGTCAGCTATTTCTCTGACATCACTCATTAGAAGACACAAATGTTTACATAGCTATGTTGTATGTGCACAGACATTTTAGGAAGTCTATTATGTGTTTTATGAGATTACTTTAATAAGAAACACCTAAGCCAAAAAAAGTAAAAATAAAAAAAAAAAATAAAAAGTAAAAAAAAATAAAGTAAGAAATTAAGTAAGTAAGTCTTGACCAATTTCTGGAAGTAAAAAGACATCTTAGACTCCCTCTCCCCCATTACACACACACACACATTTCCTTCAAAGAAAATAGAGTTCTTATGCTGAAACATACAAAATTTTATTTCTTGTTTCCTCCGCTCCCTTCCCTGCCCCTTCCCCTCTCTCCCATAATCCCAACATTCCCAATTTACTTAGGAGATACTGTGTTTTTCTACATCCCATATAGATTAGATCCATGTACGTCTCTCTCAGGGTACTCATTGTTGTCCAGGTTATCTGGGCTTGTGAATTGCAGACTGGTTTTTCTTTATTTTATCTCTAAAAGCCACTTATGAGTGAGTACATATTATATTGTCATTCTGGGTCTGGGTTATCTTACTCACTATGGTGTTTACTAGATCCAACCATTTTCCTGTAAATTTTAAGATGTTATTAGTTTTTTTCTGCTGTGGAGTACTCCATCATATAAATGGGAGACATACGAAGTTTTAACCCTAGCTGGAGTTGTACACATTTACATGTGAGTATAAAACAGGAATATCAACTCTTAAATTTTAAATAATCTACATTTAAATACAGTAAAAAAGAAAGCATCTTGTCTCTGCCTAGCATCTATTAAGATATAGATTTTATTTAAAATGTTGGCTTGCTCTTTAGACTAGTTTTAACCATCATGGGCAAACACAAAAGCTTGTCATGGAGCTATACCTCTTGCTGTGCTCTTATTCAGGGTGTGTTTAGGTTACCAGTAGACTCCAGGTTCCAAATAACAATCCATCTGTTCTCAGGACCCCGTCTTTGATCTCAAACTCGAGGCCACAGCTGAGGGTGGTGCACATCTATACTCTCACCCCTTGAGAAGAAGAGGCATCTCAGTAAATCTATGGTCCAATTCCTTTACTAGCTTTGAAATGAATACTTGGGGTAAAAATGGTCCTGCCCACCACTGGAAAACTGATCCCGAAAAGAAGAATAACATGACAGAGACCCATGCATCACATCACTGCCAGTTCATATTTTGTATTATTAAACAATAATTCGATTTTACACTCTGAAATTCTTTACCACTGCTAAACAGACAGTCAATCAGACTATCAAATTTCTAACTTGAAATTTTACTGAGGCCTTAGCACATTGCCAGACAAGATTGAAACACAGTAAAGCTGTGATTTTCAGTTTTATATCAGAGTGCTATATATTTTAGATTTTTCCTTTGTGGATGTTGTAATTTAGAATATGATTCTTTGTTATATGCAGTAAATACTATTTTCAGCTTTACCTTGTGCCTCATTCTCCTGAATAAAGCTAAAACATAGAAGTCAAAAAAGAAATAAAATGAAGATATTTGCCAAAGAAGTAAATATTTAATTACACATTCAAATATTGTAGTGATTAGTTTCTGGATATCATGCATAAAATTTGTAAATATATTTACATGTAGATTATAAACATTCGTATTTATTTTTATTGGTTGGATTGTAAACATTAGGTTTATCAACTTGACATCATCTAAAATCACCTGAGAAGAGAGTCTGAAAGAACAATTACATAGTAATTATGTAGCAATGATAATAATTAATCTAATAATAATCTAATGCAATATCTAATATTAGCCACATGGTAAGCCTGTGGGTATGTCTGTAGTAGAACATCTTGAATACAGTCATTGAGACAGGAAGACCTGTTCACTGTGGGTAGCACCATTCCCCTCACAGGGAATTCTATAGTATCCGAATGGAGACAGTGTGCTGTGTGCAAGCAGTGTGTGTACTCGTACTCTGTGCTCCTGACCCTGGATGTGACCAGCTTCACTTCCTGCTGAACGAACTTCCCTATAACAAAAGGCGGCAACCTGAAATTAGAAGACAACTAAACTCTTTACCCTTTAAACTGTTATTGTCAAGATATTTTATCAAAGCAAAAGTAAATAAAACAGAACTGGGTAAGAGAATTATGGCCATGCCTCAAAAAAACAAAGAAAATGTGAAAAGCAAAGCTGGTTGTATTTATAGTCTTAGAGGTAAAAACTACAAACTGGGCATCCAATATGCCAAACACACTTGATACCTATCAATTTATTTGTTCTATAAAATGAGCTTTAAGGGTATCTTCATCTCCAGCTTTCTCTTATTTTATATACCTTGTTTGCTTCTCTTTTGAAATATAGAGTTGATAGACATTTACACTGACTTACTGTTGCATGGAGTGGGTCCCTTTGTCCCAGCTGCTCAGCTAGCTTACACCCGAAATAATCACACAGAAACTGTATTAATTAAAACACTGCTTGGCCATTAGCTCTAACTTCATAATGGCTAATTCTTAAATCTTAATTTAATCCATTTCTATTAATCTGTGTATTGCCATGTGACTGTGTCTTACTGGCAAGATTCAAATCAGCGTCCGTCTCAGGCAGGAGATCCATGGCGTCTCTCACTCGGCCCTTCTTCCCAGCATTCAGTTCTGTCTTCTCCGCCTACCTAAGTTCTGCCTTATCATCTAGGCCAAGGCAGTTTCTTTATTCGTTATCCTATGAAAGCAACACACAAACAGAAGGAACTCCTACACCGACTTACTGTGCTCTGACTGAACTTACATAAGTGCACATTATTAGTTTTTATAGATATAGAATGTAAAAAAGAAGAGAAAATGTTTATACTGAGTCAACTAAAAGTGACCCTGACCACAGAATAGGGATGAAAGCTATCTTCCACTGAAAAAGATGAACCATCAACCCTGAGCTTCATCAACCAAAAGAAAGTCCTAAAGCAGTGTATTTACCACTGCCATTGGTTGGATCATACACTAGTGTGGCTATATGAAAGCAAAGAAGTCTGCAGGTTAGAGAGGTCTGTGATGCTGAGAGATGCATCCCAGTCTACAGGTTAGAGAGGTCTGTGATGCTGAGAGATGCATCCCAACATTTATCTATTAGTTACCAGGTCAGACAGGAAAGTTAAGCTGAATGGTTATTAAAAGGCCAATGATAGCCTCTGAAATTCAAGGTAGGTCTTGAATTTCAACATTCCATCTCAATAGTGATGGTGTTTTAGGCAACCAAGGTCAGGCAGTGTGCAGTATTATTAATAGAAATGTAGTTTTATTTAGGGAACATCACTTCACACTTTTATCATCATTGTGGAATGAAAATCATGAACTCTGAGACACTGTTGTCAGATATGCAGAAGCTGAGACACTCATTGGAGTGAAGACAAAAGTGGCCAGGGGTTTGCAGTTACCCCCACTGGCTATAAAATAGGCTTAAGTAACTAATCTTGAATAGAGATCAAGTATTTTTAAAATATGATACGCAACTCAAGAATAAAATTCAGTTTTCCTTCCAAGTGGTTAAAAAATATGCTTGCTTATTTTTAAATCAGAATATTCATAGTGGGAATTTTAGGACCAGGAACCATTCACCCTGAGGTCTCCAGATTGAGCCCACTTCCTTTCTGATTACATGTCTGCCGGTTTATCCTTTGCTCTGGAATCGTCATTCACATATCTTCCCCAGGAACATCTTAAATATCAACTCAACCTCCTCTATGTTTCAAAATATTCCATAACTACTGCAATATTTATGATAGTATTCTACTACCCTATTATTTAAAATTTTTGTTTCTATTTCAGCATTCCTTATCTTCTACCACTTTAAACTCTAGCTACAACCTTTGAAGGCAAAATTTTTACAATATATATAGGTATAGATGTAGATATTACTATGTAAAATGGTCATTTTATGATGATTCAAATGCCTTAAGAAATCCAGAGCTTATAAGTGAGTGAGCAAAGTGAGGTCAGATGCTGTCTCTGGTGACTTCAGCGCTGACACGCTGTTAAAAAATACAATTCTACATAAGTCATAACCTTGCAAGAATACCAAGTCAGCATTAGCACATCTGCCAGAATATAACCTGAAGCAATAATATCTTCTAATCTACCGATGTTTGTGGAGAGAGGCAGAGTGATCCATTACAAGGCATTGGCTTATGTAAAAAGGGGAATGTGGTTAGCTCTAGTAAAGGTTCCTGGAAGGAAAAAACTGGCTGAAGCTTTGTCATAACAGCTGAGAGTTGTTCAGTGGCCAGAACTCATCCTTCCCAAGGACATTTCAATGCTCTCGAATCTTTCACAGGCACCTCAAATTACCTGGGACCAGTTTCCTTATGGAAATTAGCCCATTGCCAGCGTCAATTAATTTTACTGAATAACTTCACAGGAACATCTTTTTTATTGTATTTTATTTATTTATTTATTAATTAAAGATTTCTGTCTCTTCCCCGCCACTGCCTCCCATATCCCCCTCCCCCAATCAACTCCCCCTCTCTCATCAGCCCTGTGGGGAGTCCAAGGTGGGAGGTCCTTGGACTCCTCACAGGAACATCTTAATAATTACTGGTAAACTATATCCCTTAAAGCAGTAGATTGATGATCATAGTCATACCAACTTTTAAGAAAGCTAACATTCCTTATTTTAAAAATTATCAAATTATCTATCAGATATTATTTCATCAGTAAACAACTTAAAATATAAAGGATAGTCATCAAAATAAGGTGATTAATGATCTTGATTTGCCCAGGACTGAACAGTGTCCTAGAAACATAGGAAGTACAGAAGTTGTATTGGGTAAAACAACTTGTTCACCAAGAAATCCAAGGAAATGCAGGTTCTCTGCTTTTAGAATAGGTTGTTAAATGTAAAGCTACCTTAACTTCTCAAAGTTGAGAAGCTTCTTATTGAAAGAAATGAGTTGGTACAGAGATTATCACTCTTATTCCTTGTTTCGATATTTGGGGCAGGCGAACATAGAATTGGCTACTCAGTAGCCTTCCATCTGGGACAAATAGACTAACACCAACAGGCTTAGTTGGGTGGAAAACTCCTTTGTGAATACTCTCAAACAATTGGTGAATATCATGCCTGATTCTAATAAATATGTCATTTTCAGAGCCTCAATTTACTGCAGTGTGTGTTAGAGAGGTCCATAGCTTCCATTGGTGAGAAACGCACACCTCATTCTCATTATTATCTCTCTTTCAGTGGGTCTAATTATTGAATTATGTATTGTAGGAAAAAAGAAGGTTGTCTTGTGTTAGAAAGTCAATCCATCCATCACTAAATAAAACTAAGTTTAGTATGAGATCAAAAACTGAGGACAGATGGTTGTGAACATAACAACCCGGAGTGTAAGCAAAGATGACAAGGAGAATTCAGCGAGATGGTTTATGACTTCGGTAACATTTGACTGATGAAATATGGCATGGTTTTCTTCCTGGTTATCAAAACATCTTAAAATGCATTGGTAGCCAAGACTCAGACTTCCTTCTTTGTACATGAATCAAACAATACGCATCTACACAACAGTCACTAATTACATGAGCACATTAGATTAAGTCTGTTTTCCACCTAATAAATGCAGGATAGACACATTCTTCAGAAGACGGCTGCCTTATTTCTATAAACAGTTACATCACTGCCTCTATGGTCATGGTAAAACAACTCAAAATTAGTTGGTAATGGCTCTATGACTTACAAAAAAAAAAGTACATTTTAGTTAACCTCACCTGACAGTCGAGGCTTGGGGATTATCAGGACAGAAGTATTGACGTTGGCCAATTTTTTTCTTCTCTTAGGAATAGAAATCTGAAGCTGGTCTCCATATAAGTTTTGTCCATCCTTGTCTTTCTCTGTCTGAAGCCAGACTCCTGTGGAATAAGAATTATTTTGATCAAGTTAGCGGTTTGTTAGTTGGCATTTCTCTGTTGTTGGGTTCTGGGAAATATACTCTTCGCTACCTCATTACAAAATTGTGTCCTGAATTCCAGAACACAAGTCATTTTCAAGACTGACTTCTAATATGAAACGTTATGTTAGAAGTGTAGCCTTAAAACAACAGAGCCACAAGTGTGATATTGATAGAAATCAAATTAATAGAGCTATGTTTAGATCTACCTGTCTTCTCAGTGATTTTATAAAGAAAAAAAAACCTTAATGACAGAAAGCAACACTTGCACAGACAAGTGAACCCATCTGTCGAGTATTTGGATGCACGGAAAGACTGCATTTGAAAGCAGTCCCACCCATGGTTCCTCACTCTTTTAAAATTCATAATAGATTTAGTTGTGAATCTTATTTGATTGGTGCTAATGCTATGGTTATTTTTATTCACTCTAGCTAATCACAACCCTCAAGAAGTTCAACATTATCCAGATATGGTTTCTGTGTAGTGTAGTGATCTCATCCTTGCTCCATGCCAAGCCATTATTCAGGATCACAGGAGACTCTCAAAGGGAAAAATCTGCCATGAAGCCATCCATAAAACATGGTTGGTTCATTCTATTAGAGTTCATCTCATTTGGTGTTAGAATTAAGACATATGAGATGGTAGATTCTGTTTACTTTTAATAAGCTTCTCCAACTTTGACAATTGCTCAAGGAATATTTCACTCTTATTGTTAAGACTTGTTTGATGTTCCCACTTGTATGAATGCTTCAATAATCGATACAATTAATTGTCCCAATTGTATATCATCAAAACCTAAATAGTATGGATTTCAATATCTTATTTTGTATTTAAAGTAGTTGTCTAAAAAACGTGTTTAAGCAATAATAGTGATAATAATGTAATTTGATCAAATGCTGTAATATATTTTTCAAAAATGAACTCACAATATTAGCAAGATATCAATTATTTCTAAATGATAGTATATCATTTATAAAACCCTAATACATAGTTGATGATACAAATATGAATAGATATGAAATATTTCGCCTGATCTCATTACTTTTTCATGTAGGAAGGTGCAGTCTCGGGGAGTGGCATTAGGGTGAAAATACTATGATGCTTCCATTCCCGAATCTACAGGGTGTTGCCGAGAAGCTGAAAGGGAAAAGAATGCTGTGCTGGAGAGGAGATGCTTCCTGAAGAAACGGAGAACCCAGTGTTTAAGAATGGGTCAGGTTTAACGCATAAAGAGTTCAAAGGGGGAGACAGTGAGAAGTGGGGGGGGGGTGGAACCAGTGTGCTTCGGTGGCAGAATGTTAGTTTTTCTAATGAAGATTAATTAGTTTTGAGAGACACATTTGGGAGTCTGCAATTACAGGCTTAGATTACATTTTCTTGAAATTGGCAAGTTCATATTTGAAGAAATGTTTCAATCCAATTATCACTTATTAGAACGGATTCTTTGAGGAATTTGGACCCGGGGATGAATTAGATAGGATGGAGCTGGAGGCGGAGACCTGCTTGTGTAGTGATTGGCCTAGCAGTGAGCTTCATGCAGAAACAATGCAAGAACAAGATGAATTTCCAGTTGAAACCCTTAATGTTTTTAGATTCCACTATCAAGATCTTATAATCTGAGACATAACTATCACTTCTAAAGATCAAAAATGCTTTAACTGGTCAAATTACATTTTCCAAGGGTAATCTAGACAAACTGTATTTAAATCTTACACATATGTAAGTTCAGTTTAAACCAGAGCTATGCAAACGATTGCTTTTCAAGGAAATGCAGATGGGTCTGACACGAAAGCTGTTCCAAAATGGATAGTTTAAGTTTTCAATGCACCAGCCATTTCAAAATAATAATGCTTAAAGGGAAATTATATTGAGCTTGAGTTATTAGAAGAAATTGAACGTCTAGAACAAGTCAGAGCTACTGTCTTACCAAGCAGTACCAATTTATCTTAGTTAGTCACTAATGCTTACTAAGTGTTCATCTTTACTATTTTCTTATTGTAAGGAGCCTTTGCTTTAGAATCTCATAACAATTATTTGAATCTGGTCAGACAAAAAATGCATTACCCTTATAATAATGTCATCAAATAATCTTCATAAGCTATTTGACATAAGTATGGTTACATACTTATGATACATTTCTTTCACTTATATCACTTTCCAAAGATAAGCATGAATTTTCAAAGAATAAATTGTGAGTGAAATAATTTAAAGAAGACATCATGACAAGTGAACATGGAAAAGGGCTAAATGTATATCATATTGTAATTTCTCATTGTTCATGTTTGAAATTGTTCATTGTTCCTGGGCTACTAAATCTTTTCCTCTGTAGAATAGGGAACAAGCCTTTATATTTAATGCTGCAGTAAAAATAAATAATCGTCCTGAGGTTTTTCTTCAGAAAGAGATTTATAACTGTAAATTATAGGCTTAGTGATAACAGTATAAAATCACCATGAACACTGAATATATTTTACCTATCCATACCTGGAATTAAAACATTGTGTTTTTTAATTTTTAATAATTTTACTTAGACAATTTTTGCCACCTTGTGCGTAATATTGCATAGTTTGCTGCAATATTAGATGCTAAGAAAAAATTGTTTGATTTTTTTCATATACCTTATTTATAATGACTTTTTCTATGAAAATAATTCTAGTAGGAGGAGGATTCCATGGCTATATAAATCAGTTCCAAACACTGTTTTTTTCTTTGCTTCATTGTTCCTTGATGTGGTTTATAGCAACCTATACCCCAAAGAAAGTGGCACCATTTCACTTATTTTAACAGAATCTGGTATCTAAACAGTATTCTGAAATCAAGGTTGTGATAGACAGTTTCTATTAATGAGTGAAGATAATTGTCTGTATTCTTTATTTTGTTTCTTCATTTATTTACCTGTTTGTGTGTGTGTGTGTGTTGTGTAGGTGTGCACATGTCACAGTTTGTCACAACATGGGAATGGAGGTCAGAATACACTCAGCTTCCTCATCCTGTTATGTGGATTCCAGAGCTCAAACTCCTGGCATCAGGCCACAATTATTCTCTCAAATATTCCTGGAGAGAATTTCATTTATCCTAACATGATTAACTACTGTCCTAATAAAATATAATTTGAATAATTTGCAAAGATTTATTTTGGTGCAGTGTTGAGAATTCAGAGTCCTGTTCAGTTGTCCCTATTACTTGGGGCAAAACAAGATCATGCAGGGAAAGCAGCTGGTGGCTTCTTTGTGTACAAGAAGCACAGACAAAGACTGGAAACCCACAGATTCTCTCAAGGCCATCCCCCTAAAAACCGAACATTTCAGTAGGCCCCATCTCCTAAAGGACTCCATGTTGTTCTCAAGCCAGGTTTACCACTATGCCTTCAATTTAAGCCTTTGGGGGACATTCTAAATCCAAATTATATAACAAATATAAGATACTAATAAAAGTGCATTTGAGAGTGTGTGGAAACTCTCTGTAGTATATATACATTAACTCTGTAAATCTAAAACAACTCTAAAATTAAAAAGTATTGACAGTATTTGTGGATAAATAACACACAGGTACTCAATCTTTTTGATAAGATATATTATTGAGAAGTGTTAAATTTATAGACATCATATTTTTTGGAAAAGGAATTGAGAATTTATAAACTTTGTATGTTGAATGTTTTATTATATCAATTAAAACTCCCTAGTTTAAAAATACAATTCATCTTACAAAAATTATAATTAAACTATAAATTAAGTAAATTAGTTTTTATTAGTGAACATGTGTGGTATCTGGAAAAGACTAGGAATTTTGATAGCAATAGTAGTGCAACTGGGAATCTTAGTGAAAGTATGATTAGTAACTCTTACAATAAATAGTCCATAGTCAGTTATTTGTTTATTAAAGATATATTTTTAAACACTAGTGGAAGAGTTTCTAAAATTTTTATGTCCCCAAAATTTTACAAAATATAAACATTTTGTTTCTCAAATATGTGTAAAATAAGTTTATAATTTGAAAAACAACATATGTTATTTTCTTAAATAGTATTCTAACTTATTAATAACTTGTTCAATGCTAATTTTAAAATAAACACGCATATGCAATAAATATAAATATGTATATTTATAATACTTACAAATCCCAACTTTATGTTTTTGTTAACCTTACAGTTACAAAATATTCACTAGTGAAATTTCTTAGATATTATTCCAATTGCTCTAGTATCCAGATTGGAAAGACTTCATCAGGGGAAAGCTATATTTACATAAGCCGAATGGAAGTATCAACTCACCATTTCTCAATCAACCGAACCATGTTCCCTCTTTGCGGTCTCATGCTGCAAGGCCAGGGGAAATTCTGTGTGTGAGATATAAAGCAGAGACTGTGAATGAGCTTGGGGCATCAACTCACAAGCCTGCACAAGTTCAAGCCTGAAGTCCTGGTTCCGATTCCTATGGCCCACGACATGTCCAGCTCTGACAGCCTGTTCCTGTGATTCCACTGCTGGCGAGGCAGAAACAAGAGGATGCCTGCGTCTTCCTGACCACTACTGTAGCCAAAGAGGGATGATCCAGGCCAGTAACAGGCCCGCTTTCAAAATGTAGAATACAGGAACCAGTGATTGGAAGAGACACCAGACACCAGCCTGTGTCCTCCATATATGTGAACATGTGCACATATGTAAACACAGCTGTGACTTTCCCATACTGTTTTCTAGTAAGATATATGCTTAACATATACAACTCTAAAAAATCTATATTCTAAATTTGTAGAGTCGATGTTGTAGTGTTCATAATAATGGTAATAATATCCGCATCTATTTCTTTTTTGAAATATTGTGTTTCTTCATTTATTTACCTGTTTATTTGTGTGTGTGTGTGTGTGTGTGTGTATTGTATATGTGTGCACGTCACAGGTTTTTTTGGGGGGTTGGTTGGTTTTTTTTTGTTTGTTTTGTTTTGTTTTTTGTTTTTTTGTTTTGTTTTGTTTTGTTTTGTTTTGTTTTGTTTTGTTTTGTAGACCAGGCTGGCCTCGAACTCACAGAGATCCACCTGCCTCTGCCTCCCGAGTGCTGGGATTAAAGGCGTGCGCCACCACCGCCTGGCCACGTCACAGTTTTTCACAACATGGGAGTGGACGTCAGAATACGTTCAGCGTCCTCATCCCGTTATGTGGGTTCCAGAGCTCAACCTGCAAGTATCAGTCCACAAGTAAGCAACTTCTCCCGCAAGCCATCTTGTCGGCTGGCTCCTATTTCTTCCTGATTGAGTCCCACTCAGAACCAATCTTAAAGAGTCATTGTGGCTTGAATGGTTTGTGTTTCTCCAACCCAGTGGCAGTGTTTTGGAAGATGTTGGTCTCAGCAGAAGAAGCTGTTCTCTCTGGGGCCAGCCTGACTGCAAGGGAACCCCCCCACTCCCTGAATGGTGCGTTATAACCAACAGCCTCACGCTGCTACCACCATGCTTTCTCCACCGAGGGATTCCAGCTCCTCAAGCTGTAAGACGCAACAAACCCTACCTTCCTTAAACTGCTTCCTGTTCTAACTTTTGTTCACAGAAACGAGGAAAGGTAACTGATAGAGTGGAGAAGATGGGTTTTCATCATTTTATTTTAGATAGGAGTGGCATTCTTAATGATGCGAACACACTTTTACAGGAACATATATTTGAAGTTCTGTGTAACTGTCTCGGAGGGAGAGGAGTCTGGAGAAATACAGTTCACTCCTTTCTTTTTTCTTGTTCTCTTTGTCTTATTTTCTATTCTAAGTTCTTTGTTTGTTTTTGTATGTTTATTCTTTGGTAGTGGGGGTTACCCCCTGAGAAACTACTATTAAAACATTAAAGGAAAAAAAAAGAGCCAGAGTCAATGCCCATTGTTGGGATTTTGGATGAAAATAATGTCAAACATAAGTTAATTCAATTCAGTTCCTGTATTTAAAAAACGAAGAGCAGAGAGAGATTGAATGATGTTCAAACTGACAATACTACAAGGTTGAAAGTTGCTTTTAAACCCTGGTCCCATGCTTTTCATAAACATTTGTATTATTTCTAGGTTGTTGGTGAAGACTATTAAATTATTTTCTCTCACTTAGCCACTGGAATGCACACTATAAGCATGAACTCACCGAAAGACACACTCGTGCGTGTGTGTACACACACACACACACACACACACACACACACACACACACCAAGCAACAGCTGTGGTGACTTATCCCAAGCTGTTGTTTGAAAACAATTTACACAAATGCCAACTTTATATTTATAGCCATGTTCTCCAAATCCTAGAATAGAAATACAAAATGCATTCTTCAAATGACTTTCAAATTTGTAAATGTGCTGTTTTTTGCATGCAATTTGGAATACTGTTCTAATATTACACTAAAAAAATCCTGAAGTACACTGGTTTCCTTTATAGACTATTTGTTTACTCAGATAGCTTTGCATTGAGAGACATTTTCAAAATTATTCTTTATCATTTTAAGATTGCATATCCATGTTTCTTAGTTTGTTTTCATTTTCCATTTGTGACACTTTATTTTTCCAATCTAAACAACACACTACAATTAATTAAAATAATTGAACTTCAATTTTTCAATGGTGTCCAATCTTTTTATTTGTTTGTTTGTTTATTGGTTTTTGTGAGACATGGTTTCTCTGTGTAACAGCCCTGGCTGTCCTGGAACTAGCTCTACAAACCAGGCTGGCCTTTAGCTCACAGAAATCTGCCTGCCTCTGCCTCCTGAGTGCTGGGATTAAAGATGTGCACCACCACCACCTGGCTTAATGGTGTCCAGTCTTATCTGAGGGGGTTTCAGATATTTTTGTCTGAATGTGTCTCTCTGTGTCTGTGTCTCTCTGTGCATATGTGTTTATGGGTGTATGTGTGCATGTGTGTGTGTGTGTGTGTGTGTGTGTGTGTGTGTGTGTTTGTGTTTGAACAGAGTTTGGGGTTTAGACTTCAATAATAGAATAAAGTGAAGAAAAGAAATAATGAATCCATTTGAAAAGTATCAAATATGTGGAGAAATTTATACTACAGCCCTGAAAAGTTTTTCTCTTAATGATTAATATTTGTGGTGACCAGTAAAAAGCTCTAAAGAAGGGAGTATTCCACTTGGCTACAAAGCACTGAGAAAACAAAATTAATCTTCGTAATACAGTCAGTCTGATTCATGGACTCATGCATTCTACTCTGATCTCATCCGTACTCAGGTCCATTGCTCCATTGCTTCTTTTTATTTTGAATAATATTTCAAAATAACAAAAAGAAATCACGAGGAGTAAAATAATTTAGAATAGACTTTTGGCATCTCTCTAACAGTGCCTTTGGAATGCAGTTTTAGGAACACCCTACCTAAGAACACAGTTGAAGGTTGGCTCTGTATTTCAGAGTAGTACATTGTGACACGTTTCATTTTTGCTTTCTATGAGCTCTGGTATCCCTTCCTTAGGAACAGGCAAATGTTGTATCCCGAACATTCTGAATACAGGTTACAGGTTGGTATAAGCTTTTATTTTCTCTGCGTACACTGTAGTTAACCATATTACGGAAAAGGAAGGTGTGGTTTTGTCTACTGGGTAGTTCTGTGACTCATGAATTCATGGTTTATAAAAAAAGAAAACATCACATTGTTTTGTGCTTTTTTTTTTGGCCTCGAACTCCCAGAGATCCTCCTGTCTCTGCCTCCAGAGTGCTGGGATTAAAGGCGTGCGCCACCACCGCCCGGCTTGTTTTGTGCTTCTTAACTACTAATAGATACACACTTCAAAGTATTTTGATTTCCATATCATGGTACAGGCAAACTGCAATAAAAATCAGGTTAGTCACAGGAAGCCGTACTTGACTTAAGGTGGCTTCCTAGGTTTCAAATGTCAAAATTTCTATATTCAAAATTATTTTTCTGGTTATCTTTTTATAGTACTATATATTCCCATGCAAGAATCTTACCACCCTTTAAACTAGACAAGCCTATAATCTAATCTTGAATTTTCAAAAATATTTCAATAGGTTGTTGGTGAGATGTTTAACTTTGTGGAAGATGTATTTTTTTTTTATTTTCTATAGGAATTGAAAAGCTAGTTACAATTGTTAGTTAAAACAACAGACTGCAAGTCTGGTACAGTGAAGGCAAAGAATTAAACTGAATGAATCAATGACAGCTGTTCTGATGAATTATTGTTCTGCAATATTGACATTTCTTAATAATTTTAGTGGGCATAGAATGATGTTGAGATATTGTAATCAGCATGAGGATAGGGATTTTTGCTGTTTCTTTGGTGGTTTATGTCCTCCATAGCAATTTAATTAGATAGCCACTTGGTGAGATGTGACTGAGAATGAATTAATTTCTGTAAGCTTTGACATAACTGGTTAGTTTTCGCAGGAGTCACTCCTGTAAAGGAAGTGGTGGTTTAGTTTGGTTTATTTCCCCCCACAAATACAAGGTAAGGAAATCCTTGTTCAGTGTGATAAATGACAATGGGAATCAGATTGAAAAGACAGGGTTTATCCATGACAGAGGTTCACTAAGAAAAGAGGAACATAAAATATGATTATGATGTTTT
>NC_022025.1:9958268-9960628 GCF_000317375.1 Microtus ochrogaster | reverse complement strand
TACTACTGGGAGTAACAACAGGAACTGGGGGCATTTCATGGGCAAGGTAGAAACCTCCTTTAATAGAAACTCCCGGGAATCTAAGAGGTGAACCTAGCTAAGACTCCCAGTAATGGGGACACAGAGCCTGAACCAGGAATCTCCTACAACTAGGCAAAACTTCCAGTGGAGGGATTGGAACACCCACCCAGCCACAATAATTTTTTACCGAGATCTTGTCCTGCCTGCAAACTGTGCTGGAATAAAGGTGGCCAGGAATAGTGGGAGTCACCAATGAATGACTGGTCCAGCTTGAAACCCACGTCTTGAAAGGAGCCTTATCCCTGACATTGGCCGGATGGCCAGAAACCAGAGTTTCTAATCCAGAGAGCTAGGGTAGAACCAAACACTGCCGGCAAGAAAAAGAAGTCAATGTGATGATGCCTAATGGTATTCTGCAATACTCATAGATCGGTGCCTAGCATAATCATCATCACAGAGGCGTCATCCAGCAAACAGATGCAGAGATACACATCGAGATATTAGGGGGAACTCATTCCTCCCATGGAAGAGGAGGAAGAAGGAGTGTAAGAGCCAGAGGAGGCAAAGCTACCATAAGAAAACCAATAGAATCCACTAACAAGAGCTCATAGGGGCTCAAAGAGTTTGAATTGACAACCGGGAAGCCTTCATGAGTCTTATTTAGGTCCCCTGCATGTATGTTATGGTTGTGTGGCTTGGTCTTCTTGTGAACTTCTAACAGTGGGAGTGGGGTCTATCTCTCACTCTTTTGCCTGCTTTGATGATCCTTTCATTCCTACTGGGTTGCCTTGTCCAGCCTAGATTTAGTGCAACTTGATATGCTATGTTTGCTTGATATCCCTGGGAAGCTAGCTAGCTCTTATATCTTAAGTTAACCCATTTCTGTTAATCTGTGTATCACCATGAGGCTGTGGCTTACCAGTAAGTTTCTGGCATCTTACTCCTTCAGCAGCTACATGGCATTCTGCCTAATTCTCTGCCTTCTTTCCTCCTCTATCTCTGCCTGTATTTCCTGCCTTGTTATATTCTGCCCTGCCATGGGTCAAAGTAGTTTCTTTATTAAAAATGGTAATAAAACATATTCACAGCACCCAGTGAGGAATCACACATCATCTCCCTTTTTCTTTCTAAATAAAAAGGGAAGTTTTAATTTTAACATAGTAAAATTACATATAAGAACAATTAGCAATCAACTATTACAGTTATAATATTTCTTTGTGTGTCTAAAATTTCATATCTAATTTATCGTTTATCATAAGTAAAGAAAATATAACTATATGTCTTCAACTCCATCAAAGAAAACTGAAGGATATTATATTACCTAAGTAAACAGGAAGTGCAATATAAGCAACTTCCAAAGTTCTAGAAATGACAAAGACTTCTTGCTGCCTAGACAGTAACCCACATTTCTTTTGTAATGTGGGGAAATCCATCTTCATCCATCATAATATCTGGCAGACTTTACAGTGAAGCAGGAAATTTGAAGATATGCTCTTCCAAAATTCATCAGTTGCTTTCGTCTGTGTCCTGCAGAATGTCTGGAAGTTTCTTTTGTGAAGCATGGACCCTGAAGGACCATTCTGTCTTTTGGAAAGTTTAGTAGTCAGATTTCTGTGGTTCCTGAATGGTCTAGTTCATACAGCATACCATCCAGCAGACCAGGAAAGAGCAGTTTCTTGCCCAAATAGCTATCCTTGTTATATGGAAGACAATTCCATAACAACATCCTTCAAAGCCCATTAGCCTTTCTGAAGTAACTGGTGCTGCCAGAACCAGACATGTCTCACTGTCAAGAAACTTCTAAAGTTCTTAAAATGTTTTAAATGCCATATTTGTAGGTCTTTGAAGTGTTGAAGATTATGTATCTAACTGAACAATATATCTGTATATCTAGAAAATCTAAATAATAATACTATAAGTTTGCCTGTTATAAATGACTATTAATCTGTAATTTTTAATTATACATACCATTTTAAATTAACTGTATCAACATAGTACCTTAAACAAGAGTAGAAATATACATATAGCAAAATTGATCTTCAATTTATATCAACAAAACAGTCCATACTAATGTGAAGTATTAATATATATATTAATACATACCATTTTTAGAAATTGACTGTGATCATTAATCATTTATAACCAACCCTTTTAAAATAAAAATGAATATTTATAAACAATCATTTTGGGAATTTGGGCAAACGTTTCTCCAAACTGCTCCGGCTATTTGTTGGATGAACAATTTTTTAAAAATGAACATTTATAAACAATCATTTTGGGAATTTGGGCAAACGTTTCTCCAAACTGCTCCGGCTATTTGTTGGATGAACAATTTTTTA
>NC_022025.1:9956004-9957348 GCF_000317375.1 Microtus ochrogaster | reverse complement strand
GCACTTTCATTTCCTGGCTACCCATACCCAAATAATCACACAAAACTATATTAATTATAACACTCTTAGCCAACGACTCTGGTATTTTCCTAGATAGCTCTTTTATTTTATTTTTTAAAAGAAAACAAACTATCCATGTTTCCACTCCCTCCCCTCCTCCCATTGCCTCTACTTAGCCCCCATCCCACCCCCCCCCATCCACTACACAGATAGGGTAAGGAACATTGCTTTGGGGAAGGTCCAAGGCCTTCCCTACTATATCTATGTGAAGCAAAGTATCCATACAAAGAGAACAGGTTCCCAATAAGCCAGTACAAGCAGTAGGAATAAATCCTGGTGCCATTGCAAGAGACCCCTCAGTCTGCCGCAGCCAAGCAACTGTCACCCTCATTCAGAGGGACTAGTTTGGTCCTATGATGTTTCCTTTTCTGTCCGGCTAGAGTTGGTGAGCTCCCATTAGCTCAGATAGACTGTTTCAGTGGGTGAACCCATCATGGTCTTGATGTCTTTGCTCATATTCTCACTCCTCCCACTCTTATATATTAAATTAATCCATTTCTATTATTTCATATTTTACTACAAGGCTCATAATTTACTGGTAAGGTTCTGGCATCTTTCTTCTTCAGTAGATACATGGCATCTGCCTGACTCCACCTTCTTTCCTCCTCTATCTCTGCATGGATGTTCCGGCCTTTCTATATTCTGCCCTGCCATAGGCCAAAGCAGCTTCTTTACCAACCAATGGTAATAAAACATGTTCATAGCATACAGAGGGGAATCCCATATCACTTGAGACCCCACATAGTTATTTTGCATGGCATATTAGCTCATGTATCATTTTCATTTTATTCTTTGTATAGTCTATTTCAGATTATTGCTAAAATGATGATGATGATGATGACAAAAGTATATAAAAACAATTTGAAATTGTACAAACTTTTGAGAAAAATAATAGATAGGGAAAAATATAGTTCTGAGACACTGTATTTTAATATCTTAGATTTTTATTCCAGCTTGTCTTGTATGAAGGTGACAGTGACTAGAAAATGGGAAAAGAATGTGAGCACAGAAACCCAGCCACCCTGCTGGGCTCCTCATAACATTGCACAGCTCCAGTTGGCTCCTTAGACTTGAAGCCTTAGACATCTGATGCTTTCATTTTTCCCATAACCTCGATCTGCCTTTTGGCGATATGGCTTCTGAGATTTCTAGAATGTCCACATCAAATTTGAGAACCAGTCCCATTACTTCTAAATAATAAAGTGTAACCTTTCTTCTCTGCTGAGAAATGAATATGTACCAGATAAAGATTTCTTCTCAAGTTTTAAAACTATTGTTGGCAAA
>NC_022025.1:9944044-9955139 GCF_000317375.1 Microtus ochrogaster | reverse complement strand
AAATGGGAGGCTGGGAGGAAGCGGAAATTTTTTTTTCAATAAAAAAAAAAAAGCTAGGCAGTTTGGATGCTCACCTTACTAGACCTGGATGGAGGTGAGTGGTCCTTGGACTTCCCACAGGGCATGGAACCCTGATTGCTCTTCAAGCTGATAAGGGAGGGGGACTTGATTGGGGGAGAGGAAGGGAAATGGGAGGCGGTGGCGGGGAGGAGGCAGAAGTCTTTAATAAATAAATAAATAACTATTGTTGGTTTATAATAGGTGATCTTAACAACCTTCTACCTCTCAGAAAAGACATCAGAAGTGTCAGAAACTAAGTGGATATATCCTACCTTGAGTATGAATAACTGTGCAAGCAATTTTAGAACTTTACATGAGAATCCTGGTAGTAAATAAAGTGCATGCTCTGCCTTCTCAGGATTTCAGTGGTCCATTAGCTACTAGATTATATGGATACATACATATACAAATACCAGTACCTCCTTGACACACACATTCATTTGATGTCAAATATTCTTACCTATTACTAAGCATTACTTTGATGTATAGTTTCCATCAGTCAGAAGTGTACTATTTATCTTTAAATATTATATTGTATCACTTTGTAGCTGAGTGTTCCTTCAAAAACAATGCAGGCAAATTATACAGTTGACAATACATAAAATGATTAAAAATTGTGTGCATAATTGGAATTTCTCTCAGTAAAGGTTCTATTATAACAAATTATATTTTTAAAAATATATGTCTATACATTTGTGCATCACATACATTTGTGAATGTCTTAAAAGATTAAAAAAACTCTAACTGAAAGAAATTTGGAAAAACACTAAGAACGAAAAGTAATTTGACTGAATCCTTGGCAAGGGGCTACTTCAAAATGGAACTGTCTTCTGAACCGCAGTGTAACTCCACATCATGGCTTACATCCACAGAAAATAGTCTATGAAAAATAAACATCCTTCCTGTGGTTAACAGATTTTTCTGATGAGTCAGCCAGTTCTGGATTTGTAGAAATGTCTGATCTGTAAAGTTTGTTTAATAAAAGTTTCAATGCATTTTCATAAGAATATGGCAGCCAGATTAAAGACAGTAATCACACTTTACACCTTTCATGAAAATATTATTATATAACTTTACTATTTGCTTTTGTTCAATGTTGAGTTTTCATAACCTGTGTTCTTTATTTTATTGTTTTTATGTCAAAACATACATAATGTGGAAAAGACCCAGAGTGATAAATGATGTTGAATTTGGTATAGACAGATATCACACAAAGTTCAGATTCTCAGATCTTTTATTTTTCTTGCACAAGGTCTTTACTCAGACACTCCTGGTGTGCTACAATTCATGACGTAAAAAGGTAACATTACTAAGGGTATTTTCCAAGCAATTACAGACATCTATGCAGCCATTAAAAAGTGACGTCACCCAGACCCAGAAAGACATATGTGGTATGTACTCACTCATAAGCGGTATTGTATATAAAGCAAAGGATAACCAGACTATAATCCATGGCACCAGAGAAGCTGGGTAACAAGGAGAACCCTAAGATAAACATATATGGATCCCCCTGGGAAGGGAAAAAAGGCAATATTTCCTGAGTAAATTGTGAGCGTGGGGGTGGGGGAAAAGGAAGGGTAGAAGGGGAGGAGAAAAGGAGCAGAGAGGAGAACGTGAAGGAACAGTATGGTCAAGATGGGGAAGGAGAGAGAGCGAAGCAAAGGAAAGAGATATCTTGATCAATGGAGCCATTATGTGACTAGCAAGAAACCTGGCACTAAGGAAATTCCCAGGAATCTACAAGGATGACCCCAGCTAAGACCATAAGTGATAGTGAAGAAGATGACTGAACTGGCCTTCCCCTCTAATCATACTGACGACTACCTTAATTGTTATCATATAACCTTCATCCAGCAACTGATGGAAGCAGGTGCAGAGATCCAAGGCAAAGCACTGGACTGAGCTCCAAAAGTCCAGGTGAAGAGAGGGAGGAATGATAATATGTGCAAAGGCATCAAGACCGTGATTTAATACCCTCACCTGGGCAAATGGGAGCTTACTAACTCCAAAATGTCTTGGAGGGACCTATATAGGACCAAACTAGTTGCTCTGAATGTGGGTAACAGTTGTATGGCTGGGACCAGGATTTATTCCTACTGTTTGAACTGGCTTTTAGGAGCCCATTGTTTTTGGAGGGATACCTTGCTTAGCCTAGACATAGTGGGAAGGGATTTAGTCCTGTCTCAACATGATATTCTAGACTTTGTAGATTCCCCCATGAGAAGCCTTACCCTCTCTGAGAAGTGTGTGGGGGTTGAGTGGGGCAAAGGTAGAGGGAGTGGGAGGAGGGGTCAGTGGGATTCCCCTCTGTATGCTGTAAATATGTTTTATTATCATTGGTTAATACAGAAGTTTCATTGGCCTGTGACAGGGGAGAATAAAGCTAAGTAGGAAAACTAAACTGAATTCTGGGAGAAAAGAGGCAGTGTCAAGGAGACAGCATGTAGCCACCAAAGGAGACAGAAGTCCAAGAACGTTACTAGTAAACCATGTGCATCGTGGTAAAATATAAAATAATGGAAAGGGACTAATTTGAGGTATAAGAGCTAGATAGCAATACATATAAACTATTGGCCGAACAGTGTTATAATTAAAATAGTTTCTGTGTGATTATTTTGATTCTGAGTGGCTGGGAAACAAACAAGCAGCCTCAGCCAAGAGAATGGCACCACATGGGCCACTACATCCACATAGAAGCTAACAGAGCTTGAAAGGAAATTTTAGGAGAAAAAAAAACAGAGTTTAGAGCCCCTCTTAGTTGCCACATTTTTTTTGAATGAGCTCTGTTTGTTGGTAATGAGCAAGGGCACCATGGCTCCTTAAGAGAGGACTTCCTGACTCAGCAATGGAAGCAAAGGTTGTAATTTCTTCAGGGGAGGGCTTCCTGGTTTGTGTTAGTTGCACAAACAGCTCCAGCTCTTTCAAGAGGCCAAACACTTCAATGGGGTCTTTGAGTAGCATGTGACAAACTGCTTTATGGTGACATAGATCTACTGTGACACTAGAGCTGGGGGAGTGTGCATGACTTTTTTAGAGGTAGTGAACATGCCTGTGCCATGTTGGACTGGGCAAAGCCAACAGGCTGGGTTCAGAGTTGGTCTTGGTCACACTTGCTTAGCAATAAAAAAAAAGCACTCCTGGTCAAAAAAAAAAAACAATTACAAATATGCATCCAATAAAGACAAATTCAGATGAAAAACACCTCTAAATGAGTCACAGTGCAGGATAAATATATGTAGGCTTGAGAGAGAAAGGAATAAGAGTGTAGACAGTTATAATATAAAAGAGTAGAGAGTCATAGATTAAAGGAGTAAAGAAAAATAAATCACATAAAGATGGAAAATACACAGAGTATAGATTATATATATTATTGTATTTCCTTTAAAGTTTTTGACTGTGAATGGTGTAAGTATGTAGAGACATTTCATTGAACAGGTTGCTAAGATAAACCAGCATATATAATTTAAAAGTATCTTGACTTCAAAATTAGGCTCTAAGGAGATGTTGCTTTGGAAAAAAGGTTCTGCTTTTGTTTCCATAGAGGATACAATGTTGTGGATTCCTTATCAACTAATGTTTCATCAAACAAGATCACCTGAAGCAGTAGTTCAGATGGTACAACATCCATGACAGCTTCAGGACTGCTGGCTGAGATAGACCTACCACACAGGATAACCCATAAAGGACCTGATTAACAACACTCCCCAGTCAGCAGAAAGTAAGCTAGAGAGCAAAGCCCAAATTCCATAAATGTTTGTTTATAAAGGTCTGTTTACATTTAAAGGTGTATATGATATAGAGATGAATATTTACATTGGTATGGATATTGGTCTATTGATAAAATTTAACATTTTCTTATATGGTTTTCTGATCTTGTGTAAGTATATTTGTGCAGCTCATTTAAAAATGCAATGCATAATTAAGAAACACAGATTAAAACCGGGCGGCGGTGGTGCACGCCTTTAATCCCAGCACTCGGGAGGCAGAGGCAGGCGGATCTCTGTGAGTTCGAGACCAGCTTGGTCTACAGAGCTAGTTCCAGGACAGGCTCCAAAGCCACAGAGAAACCCTGTCTCGAAAAAAAAAAAAAAGAAAAGAAAAGAAAAGAAAAGAAAAGAAAGACTATAGTCATGTTAGTTAGGTTTCCCAGATATAAAGAGATATATTTCAGATGGATATTTATTCTTCAAACCTTTCAAAGACTAACAGAATATGGCATTTAAATGTTTAAGAACTTAGGACTTTTTGGGACAATGAGACACATCTGCTCCTAAAAATATCAATCTATTTCAAGACGATGATGAGCATTGAAGGGATTCCTTATGGAGTTTGTTAGCCATTTGAGCAAAAAACTGCTCTTTCCTGGATTGCTTAATTGTGTGCTGTATTAACTGGACATGTCGGACCCACAGAAAAATGACTGCTGGACTTGCCTAAAGAAGATGAGACAGTCCTTCAGGGTTCCTGCTTCATGGAGCAGTCTGCCAGACATTCTACAAGACACAGAAGAAAGTGACTGACAAACTACCAATATAGATAGTACTGTCTTTGAAATTCCTTGCTTCATGGAAAAGTATAGCAGATACTATGGGCCTGTTGGCTGAAGATGAACACTGTAATGATACAGAAGAACTTTGGGTGACTGTCCATACAGCAAGATGTCTCTGTCAATTCCTCCCAATATAGCCACTCCCTATGAGCTTATAGAGAGCAATTGCATTCAAGCTAACACCTTCCTTTCCCTGGCTTCCATAAGCTTATAACAAGATCACAACGTAAAATGCATTTATTCAAACTTCAAAAGTCCCTATAGCCTATCACAATCTCAACAATATTTGAAAACCCAAAGTACAAAGTCTCTTCTGAGAGTCAAGCAATGCCTTAACTGTAAACCCTTATAAAATCAAAATTTTAAAAAAATGATCATATATGTCCAACATATAATAGCACAGGATGTACATTACCATTCCAAAATGTAGGAAAGGGAGGATAGTGAGAAAATACTAGACCAAAGCAAGACTAAAAACCAGCTGGGCAAACACAAAAATCTGTACCTCAATGTCTGTTTCAAAACAGATCTCCAATTCCATTCAACTTTGTTGACTGCAACACAGTCTCTTTCTTTCTCTCAGGCTGGTTCCATTCCCTGTTAGCAGTTTTCCTTGGCATGATCCCAAGACTCTGGCATCTCTAAAATCTTCGGTACTCAAAGTAATCCAGGCTTCAACTTCAAAAATTTGCGGTGACTTCTCTATGCCTCCATTCATGGACACCCCTGACATATACCTGGACTCAGTGACTTTCCTTAATCTCTGTGGCAAACTCCACAACTCATTTTTTCTATTCTTAACTCTAAAACCAGAACCACAAGATCAAAGCTGCCAGGTTCTGCTCCTTACTGGGACTGGAACATGGCTCCCTTATTCAATTACATCTGCACCATCTTTCTGGTTTTGATGGTTATATTTACTGCCTAATTTTGGCTGCCCTGCAACTTGCTCTATAGAATAGACTGGACTAAAACTCAGATTCACCAGCCTTTGCTTTCTGAGTGTTGGGATTATAGGTATGTACCACTGCATTGAGCCCTAAATTTTTCTTTAATTCCTTGCAAATTGGAAACTTAGCTGGGTTGGAACTAGCTATGAGGTCACTACTCCCTTTATTCAATTTCTTAATACATTAATCTCCTTGAACACAGGATTTAGCCCTATTCCACTTCTTGGTGTCCTCTTTTTATATTTACATTTTGTATTGTACATTTTGTATTTTCACTTGTTCAGCTTACTATTACTCATTACCAATCTTTATCAGAGCTAACAACAATAACCATAGAACAGAGTCTATACTAGGCTGATTTGAGATTTCCTCTGCTAATGGAATTAATACAAAAGTCTTTACTTTAGCCTAAGGCAGACTTTTCAGACAAAGGCAAAAGGCAACCACTTTCTTGACCAAAATATCACAGAATCAATCTCTAGGCAAAAAACTAAAATTCTTCCCTGTAAGCTCTTGAGACATGCCCCACAGTATCAATAACTCTTAGCATCTCTGTCTTCCGTGTTCCAGCCACTATGGCCCCATTAAAAAGTACTTAAAGCATTCCACTGTTTTCCTAACACAAAGTATCAAAGTCCAAATTCCTTCAAGCAAAAACACAGTTCATCCTATTACAGCAATACCCCAATCCCTGGCACCAACTTCTGTCTTAGGGTGGCTATTGCTGTGAAGAGACACTATGACCATAGAAGCTCATATAAGGGAAAACATTTCATTGGGCTGGCTTGCTTACCTTTCAGAGGTTTAGTCCATTATCATATGGTGGGGAGCATGGACGAGTGCAGGAAGACATAGCGCTGGTTCTATCTTGATCAGAAACCAACATGAAATGGACTGTGACCATGAGTGAAGCCTACACAAAAGAGGTCTCAAAGCCCAACCCCATTGTGACACAAGTTCTTCAACAAGATCACACCTACTTCAATAATGCTATACCTCCCAATAATGCCACTCCCTATGAGCTTATGGGTTCCAATTACATTAAAACTACCATAGCATGTCACTAAACTTCAAGGGTGATGCAGTTTAGCAGAAGAGATTTTCAAATAGACCACTGAATTTAAACTTAGATTGATTAATAGAGAAATGAAATAAGAATATCCATATTTAGCATAGTTGAAATTACAGTCAACAATATCCATAGATAGGGCTCAATTTAAGATGGAATTCACTCACTATGCTTCTAATTTTTTCCATGCATTTCTAGTATTTTTATATATCACTCCCAAAGGAAACTAAATAAACAGTCTATATTTGAGAATTGCCTCTAAACTTGTCTTTTGAGCCATTATGTACAGCGAAATTTAGAGACTAACTTCATATAATAGACACCATTTTCATCTTGCTAAAGGTTGTGAAAAGAGCATTTATTTAAAGATGCTTTTAAGGTTTTTTTTTTTCAATGCCAGGTGAAGCTTTGCCAGCATTCCTGTGCAGAACTAAAGGAAACACTGACAGCACACATTATAACCATATGGCCTGCCTCTCATCTCAGGATAATGGTGCACTTGGGATCTCATTCTAAAAGTTTTTAAAACCTGCTTACAGAGTAAGTGATTGCTTAGAACCACGCCTAACTATGAGATAATGCAATGAGATCTAAGGAGAAAGAGCCAAGTATTTCACAAGAGCTAGTTAGAAGAGAAACATTTATTCCAAAGAAGGTGCATTTCATTCTCAGAACAGACATGCTCTCCTGTTGGAATATGAGTAACACAGAAAGCAAAATTTACAGCAAATGACAGATAACTGTAAGATGGTTTACATGAAAACAATTACAATATTCATAAACCAAATAACTAAGTTTCACCTTAATTTATCTGAATTTTTAGAAAGTTGTATTTTTATGTCATAGATAAGCTCCATGTAGAGATGTAAGCATCTCTTTTTAATTGGAGCATCAGGATACATATTTATGAATATGAATGTGTAAGACGAACTGTAAACTCAGGACTGAGATTAGATTGCCACATCTTTGCTCCTTAATGTAGTCATCTTCTAAGACATGAGAAGCGGGGTTTAGTTTGTTTATTTGTTGTTCATTGCTTTCATTTTGTATGTGAGCTACAGATGGATCTTATACAAAGCTAATGAATGACAACTCAAAGCAAAACAGTTTTTTTTTCACGAGTTTTATATGGAGCAAAATCAAGCACAGTGTCAATTTTTCGGGCATATTTTAAAAGTATCAATGTTTAATGCATTCTTATTTTTTATGCTTTCTAATTATTGTGTTGGATGTGAATATGATGGAGGAGGAGCAGTGAGCACACCAAGGCTTGCATGTGAAGGTCAAATGACAACTTTCAGCAACCATGTTCTGGTGGCTGGAACTCAGTTCTCAGGTACCAGATAAGCACATTTACACAGAGGCTTCAGAGGCATACAATGTAATTCTTAATGTAATTTGGGGGCCTGGGGATTTATCACAGTTGTCAGAGTGATTTCCTGCAGGTATACAGCCATGGGTTAAATCTCCAGACCACATAAAATGGGTGTAGCCATGTAGACTTGTAATCCTAGCATTCAGGAGATGAGAAAGGGGGATCAGGAATTCAGGTGCACTCTTAGGCAAAGAGCAACTCTGAGGCCAGCTGGGGATACAGGAAACCATGCAGTGGAATTTCATTTGTATTTTAGTAAAGAAAGCTTGCCTGAAGATCAGAAAAGTAAAACAGACACACTGGCCAGCCTTACAGACCAGGCAACAATGACATACACCTTTAATCCCAGTAGTCACACTAGCTTCTATAGAAACCAGGTGGTAGTGTTGTACACCCTTAATCCTAGCCTTAGAGAGGATTGTAAAATGGGAGCAGACAGCTCTCAGACACAGTCTCATTCTGAGATTCCTGGAGGCAGGATCACCATTTTGGGAGGTAGAGGTAAGAGCCAGTGGCTGGCTGTTTTGCTGTTCTGACCATCAGCAAAATTGATTGAACACCAAATCTTTCTCTAAGATTTTTTTAATCATGTCACATTTTGGAAGCCAACTTTTGGGTATGGATTTATCAAAAATATCATTTGCCTGAGGCCTTTTAGCTCACAGGCCAGAGCTGGACCCAAACCTAACCACCTGGGTCTGGAAGAAAAACTAGTGGTCCCAACTCCTATCTGCCCCCAGCTTAGGTTCCATGTAAAGATGGAAAATACACAGAGAATCTGGATACTGTATGTGATTGTGTTGTCTTTGAATTGTTTGACTGCTGAGAAAGAAGCATTATCTGCTAAAAGACATTTGATTATAAATGCTGCTGGATTAATCCAACCTATATATTTTGAAAATGCCTTGACTTCAAAATTTAAGTCAAAAGATAGGTTACTTTGGAGAAGAGGTTTTTCTTTTGTTTTCCACAGAAGTGAGAACCTGTGGATTTATTCTGGGTTAAGAAAAATAAGGTTTGATCAAGGAAGAGCCTGAAAAGTCTCCAAAAGAAATGGATGGCCCAGATGATCCAACGTTTCAGAGCACCTCTTTTTGCAGTTTCCCCTGAGCTCTACATCCGGAACAGCTTCAAGACTGCTGGCTGAGATGATCTAACCTCACAGAATACTTCAGGAAGGACTTGACCACAATTCTAAATTTTATTTGGGTCCCCATAAGATTTTCAGCATCTCCAATCAGCAGGAAGTAACCTGAAAAACTATGTCCAAATCCCAAAATAATGGATTATAGATGTGTGTCTTTGGTGAGTGTATTGGTTACAAGTTGTTATGGATAATGGTCAGGAAAAAAGCTAAACAAAAAAATTAGATTTGAAGGGGTTTTTTTTTCGAAAAGAATAAAAGGGGGATATAGCTATGATAGAATAAAAGCATAGATTATTGAATCTACTCTGAAAAGAAAAAATGGAGGATATAGGTATTGAATCTACTTTTAAAAAACAACTACTAGTTTTTAATGTTTTACGTTGGATTGGACTTCTGTATATTGTATACAAATTTTGTATATTGATACAAATTTAAGATTAACTTTGTTAAAACATAATGTACATACATTTCTAATCTTATTCAGGATATTACACCTATACAGTTCTTTTAACAATGTAATGTAAATATCTAGTCCTTGAAAATTATTATTGTTAACTGTTTAGGATAATAAGAGAATATAGGTTAATAGTTAATCACCTACTATAATCAAACTTGTAATCACATTAGTTATTTTTTTCAAAGTCAAAGATATATTTTAGATAGACAGGTCATCTTCAAACACCTCAGTGATCTACAGAATATGGCATTTAAGATGTTTCAAATACCTAGGTTCTTCTTTTTTATGACAATGATGTGTCTGCTCCTGGCAGCCCTAATTCACGTCAGAAAAAAATAATGGGCATCAAAGAAACTACACATGGAGTTTACTTTCTTTGTGGAAAAAGTAAGCTGCTAGGTAAGAAAATGCCCTTATATCAAGGCAGAAATTTATCAATACAAAGTTTGGAATATATATGTATATATACATTTTTAATATAAAATGTTTGTGTTTGACAAATACAGCTACTCAATAATGCAAACAAAATTTTCTATAAAATGATCCAAAGACTGACTATTTTATTCACCATTAATGAAAGTAAATATAAAATAAAAATCTCCTTCATCACTCTGGACCAGATTAAGATGATGGTCCATTTTAAGCCATGCCAAAGCCTCTCATGGAATCTCCTAGGTCAGGTCTCATACTCTCGATGTTCTGATCATGAGCTCAATCCAATGACATTCTACCCTATTACTTGATAGTGTATTTCAGATAAGACTTGCTTGTGTCCCTCATCCTTATAGAACAAACTATTATAATTATTAATCAAAAGATTTCATTTTTCATGCAGAAACTTCTCCTTTCAAAAAGCAATAAATAGCATAGCCATGAGAAGCTAAAAAATACTTTGCCTTGAATCTCTGACACTTGTCATGTCTGCCCCAAGGACAGAGTTCCACCTTGTGACATCAGATTCAGGAGGAATTTACCTCTTGTTTCAGACTCCTTATGCCATAATGACTCATTTTAAATATTACTCTTGTGTGCTTGCCACACTAATATGTAATGAACATGATTAGCCCTTTCTAACATTTTAATCTATGTTCAGGGAGATTCAGCAAGAATACTTGAATTTCAATTTACTTCTCAGACATATCACAGTCAGAATTTTTACCTATTAGAAATTCTTGTTTTTAAAAACAGCCGTACTTAATGGAAAGAAGGATGCAAGGAAACAAGGAGGCAAGAATAGCATATGATGACAAGTTCAGTGTAACTTTGATAGCTTTTCTCACTTTAAACTCTGCCTTGAAAATGTGCCTGAGATTCCCAGTCAGGAAACGTGTCTCTTTTCTATCCTGTTGGCAATCATTCTCTTGATGAACAACTGTCAAAAAACAAATAAACAAATAAAATTCTAATAGATTAAACCTCTTTATGCTTTGAAATAGAAGTGGAAAACAGTGGTCCAGACCCACAAGCACCACGTGAAATTCTTTTTTT
>NC_022025.1:9899409-9942689 GCF_000317375.1 Microtus ochrogaster | reverse complement strand
AGGTCCCATTTATTCAATGTTGCCCTTAATGTCTGTGCTGTTGGGGTTATACGTAAAAAGTGGTCTCCTGTGCCCATGTGTTGTAGAGTACTTCCCACTTTCTCTTCTATCAAGTTCAGTGTGTTCAGACTGATATTGAGATTCTTAAACAATAAATTTAATTTTTCATTTTAAAAGTTTTACTAGTTCTTTAGAGTTTCACAAAATGTGTTTTGATCATGTTCAAGCCCCCCTCCAATCTCTTCCTGATGAGGGTGCCAGATTTGGGTTTCTTCTGTGAAGGAGGAGTTAAGCTCATTCAGAAAATGATTGTACCAGGAAAGTCACGGTGGCTCACAGGGCTTCCTGCTGTGTGATCTGTGGTCACCTTCCTCCTCCTAGCATCCTCAGAACTGTGAGAGCTAGCCAATGCTGGGGAAGCATCTGGTGCAGCACTAGATTTATTTCTCCTTGTTCTATCACCCAACTATAACTTCAGCAATACCTTCTCATTGTCACATTCTTAAAAGGATCCACAGAGAAATGACAATACCTTGCAATGTATGAAATTTGAAATATATGAATATTCACTGGCCATCAAATCCAAAAGCATTGACCCATTTTTGGACTTGGTACTTTTTAGTTGTTAATCTATGGTGTCTAGCAGAGGTAATGTCTACCCATCATGTCTCTACTCCAGTGAGGCAAAATAATCTTGAATAGTGATGTCCAGGTTATTTTATAAAACAATGAAATCAGAATTTCTAGTCATTCTAGGAGTTCAAGACAAGTCCAATATGCATCTGTTGTACTCACTGCTAGTTTAGCATTGAAAACAAATGCTTATCAAAAAAGTTCAAAGCAAGACTCTGAGGTTCATTGAATACATGGTCTAAATCTATAACAGCATTTTATTAGGGCTATTTAAAATGAATCACTATGAAAAACTTATGATAGTTGTAAAAATATCTTATTAGAAAATCAGTAAACTGGATTTGATAACACGGAAGATTTGACTGAGACAAATTTTTAATGGGTAAAAATAATATACTACATGATTTTCTAATAGTTACAGGTTACATTTTTATACCTTAAAAAGAAAAGTCAGATCACAAATGGGGAATCAAATACTCTTTTATGAGCATAGACACAATTGGCATAAAATTCATCTAAGGATTAAAATTCCGATTTTATGTGTACTGCATTTGTTTAGAAAAAGAAATTGACCTTTGAAACAATTTTTCCTTAGAACAGTGAGTAGAGATTTTAAAATAATTTTAGACATCATTGATAAAATAGTATTTATTAAAAATAGACTTAACATAGATATTAAATATCCCAGTTATATTTTAGTCTTTGTATGTCAAACATAGATCAATGTAGAATTTTATTATGCCCTAATCCTTAGTTCACAATCAACATTTGTGGGACTTGTATAAGATTTCTTTTTAGTCTCTAGCACAATAAGTACCTAATAAATTATTTTTGTAGACTCAAACTGGAATTATCCAGCAAGGGGAAAGATAATCACTACCAAGTGAGGAAAAGCATATTACTCATCTCTGTAAAATTCTCTTTGCATACACCAAAGGTTATTTCTACAGTGTGAAGGCATTTGCAGGGTGGAGCTGAATTCCTTGTGTGTTTCAGCATTCCTTCATGGCTTCCCCTGTGTCCCACTGGATTTTGTAAATGCTAATCTTTCGATTGTTTTGCTTACTAAGACTCATAATTTACAAGTGAAAGGCAAAAAGAGAAAATATTTAAAACTTTTAAACTAGGAGTATTTTGTACTATCAGTAAAATTTAAAAAAAAAGAAAGATATATTGATCTACTAGGCTTAAACAGTTTCCTGATTTGTAATCCCTATTTCACACTTTTATAAGATTTTGCAAGCATATATACTGTTTCATATATTGTGTCTTTGCATGTGTGTGTGCATGAATGTGTGCATGTGTGAGTTTGTGTTACAATAAGACAGAAGTCACAGACTTTCTCATGAGGAGGGAGCTTTTTTCTGGTGAGACCCCCTATTCTATACTATCTTATGATCCTGCAGTTGGTTTTGTAGCTAAACCACTGTCGTGTATTGCGTTGGAAAACAATTATTAATATACCGATGGTTTGGTGTCTAATAGAAGCCTCTGTGGCACTCAGCATACACAAATGGTTTCATTGTGTAGCTTCTCTAATGGGCTAAGGTGTGACAGAGTTAACTAAGTTCATAGAACATTCTTCACATTTGTCTCTGTAATCTTTGTTGTTTTCTCTCCTATGCATAGTTTTGTTGTTCTGGTGGGGTTGGGACAAGCATAAGGGAAAACTGGTGGGGTTGACGAGAAAAGTCCTGGTGGTACCTGCCTATAGACAACTTAATAATTTTCTTTTGGAGAAAATTTGTGACCCTAAGTTGCTAGCCTCATTATTTTAGAGTTGTGTAGATTATCACAAGAACCATGCCCCTTACTGACCTATGACATTCTCTCTCTCTGTGTCTCTCTCTGTCTCTGTCTCTCTCTCTCTCTCTCTGTCTCTCTCTCTCCCTCTCTCTCTTTCTGCATAATGAGTATGGAAACTACTTCGTGATTCATAATAATACTGTCATTGAGCAGTTTTCTAAGAATGGTGAGAGGCACTTTGAACTTCACCACTGGATTCCCAGGTAGTTTGGAAGTTTTTTCACATTCTGCTTTGTTAGGGATTCTGCTGTCAGTATTTCTGTTTCTATTTTTGTTTCGTGTTTAGGTAAATAAAGACTTCTGAGGACATATGCTCAGAAACAAAGGCCGCCTATGTCTACACACAGATATGAACAGAGACAGTGATCTTTAAAATAGTTGTTCAGCTCATTCATTTTCCAAAGTTTCTGTCATGTTGTTCCCACTTCTTCAAACTAAACTTGTTTTTGCTGCATCCACTAATGAGGTGTGTGTGTGGGGGGGGGGTCATTCTGAAAAGTATGTCTGTGGTCCTAGCTATTCTTAGCAAAAACTCAGAAAAATTCAACTTTAGAGATTTGGTCTCAGCTCTCTCTGTCTCTGGGGATCTGCTTTAACAACTGGTAGACACAGAAATGCTATAATATTTCTTATAAATGTTCTTTATTAAATTTCAAGGTAGAAGAGAAACCACCAGATTGCTGTGTGCATGGCTTTCTACTCTGGGTAATTTACTTGATGCTTAAATATTGAAAAGTAAGTCTGTTTGGTTGATAGTGATTTGAAGGTTCATTTTGTTATTTCCTTATTCCCAGTGGAAAATCTTATAGAGTTCACTTACTGTGAACACTGGGACACAGCCTCTCAAGTTGGCTGCTCCTCATGATCAGAATAGCTGACATAGAATAAATTTCACCTGAAAACACCGTGGGTCCAATTGTCATCTGACATCGTTGCCAAAATGGGCATGTTTTTAAAAATAAATTTAAGAGACCATTTGCAACCAGAGTGCTACAGATTTTCAAATAGAAACTGGCAAAAAACTAGGAAAGAGGACTCCACTTGAAGCTGAAGAAGAGACGGGCAAATTATATAAAGATTCAAGAAGAGTCGTTTGTCCTGTCTAATGGAGATTACAGCATCTGGTCCTTGTAATGTTGGGTGCCAAATGGCATGAACCAGTGTCTTAGGGTTCCTACCAAGAGAGTCTCATAGTGAATATTTCCCTTGGCAGCCTCTTATCTAACCACACCACCCACCTTCTAGCCCTCCAAGGATTCTGTACACCACAAAACATCCTCTAGTAAATCTTGTTTTGCTTAAAAATGGCTAGAGTGAATTCTGTTAACTATATTTCAAAATCCTAACCAAAAAGACCCCTAAAGAAACCTGGGTAACCAGTCCTACTCATATGGTGGGGAGGTCCCACCTCAATAGATATTAGTGGAATTGCTTTGAGAAGTATTTTACATTAAACTTCTATATGACTTATCCATATCCAGGAAATATATTCTACCAACCCTATAGTCTCCCGAGACTGTCTGTTTTCAGCTGACCTTACCCACTAAGAGTTATGCTAACTGTGTCTTCAGCCTTAGTTAAAAATGAGCATTGTACTGGTTACTTCTTTTGTTTCCAGGGTGAAATATGTGATAGAAGCCAATTGGAATCATTTAGTTATTAATGAACTGGCAGAGGGATAGAATATATCATTGCCCATAGCAGCAATGCAAGGTTCTGTCTACAGTGGAGGAAACACGAAGCAGCCTACCAACATCTCCAAGGCCCACCAATAAGCAGAGAAACTCAGCTGGAAGCAGCGGTCCACTGTAACTCCTAAGTCCAACCTCTAAGAATTTACACCATGTATCTTCCAGGTAAGACCTATGTGCAAACTGTTTCACAGTGTCTCAAAGCAGCTCTATCAATTAGAAGAAAAGTGTTCAAACACATGAGTCTGTTGGTGATGTTTCGCATGTAAGCAGTAGGAGGAACGTAATTTTTTCATTATGCTTTATCTGATAAGATGAAGCATTTGATAGTACTTTCAGGTCTAGTCAAATGGTTGTATAACTCAGAATATTACACATCCATCAGACTCAATGTCAGTCACAAACTAAAGAACTAAATCTAATTTCTTTTACTTCTCTATATAAATACAGATGTCTAAAAAACATTGATTTGTTGGAGACTTACTAAAGTTCTTTCTTAATTACAGCAGAACTCTTCTCTCTTTGGACACCAAGTCTCTTTCTTACAAAACCTGAATCCTGTATCTAATATATCTTATGTTATAGAAAATATATTACTTTTTATTTAATTTTTTGTTGAATTACACATATGACTACTGTATTGTATAATTTTCACCTCTCTTCCTCCCTGTGACTACTCCCATGCCTTACCACTCTCTCTCAAACTCAGGACCTCTTCTTTAATTCTTGTTACATACACATACACATAGATCATATACATATACATGCACATATAAATATGCAAACACACATGTATATGTATGTATCCTGCTGAGTCCATTTATTATTCACTATGTGTATATGAGTTCTGGACATACATGTATATGTATATATCCTGCTGTGTTTATTTATTAGTGATGATGTGTATATGAGTTTAGGATGGAACACATTGAATTGGGTGACCCATCAAGGTGCTCATTCATGTAGAAGATTGATTTCTCCACCTCTCAGCAAGAGACAGTCTTGTGTGATTTCCCTATCCACACCAACATGTCAATTGGTAGTGTCATTGTAAAGATCTTGTTTAAGTGAGAATATGGTTGATATTTCATGGGCGTAGCTTCCTTCTTCCTGATCAAATATAGAAGATATTTAGGTCTAATCCTAAAAAATGATTTTTAGGATGGTGATGCAAGTTATGATATAAAATAGTTTCAGTATAAAGCTTTGAACTCGTAGATTAAAATAAATGGGCTAATTTGTGGAAAGTTATAGTTAAGAACAAGGCTACACAATAAGCTGAGTTTTCATAATTATTGAGAAGTCTCTGTGTCAATTTTTGGGAGCTGGCTAGGGGAACTGAAAAAGACTCATTACAGATTTTTTTTCTAGATAAAGTAGAGAAATAATATAATTGTTTCTTTAATAGTGAACATTTAATTTAATGGCAAGACTGCATTGCTATAATCATGATCAATATAACTTAATTTCCTTCTACTTCTATGCAGTTAAATAACTTCTGAACAGGATATATTTAAAAAGCTATCAACATGGACTGGATAGGATCAAAATATATTTAATACATGTATTAAATTGTCAATGAATAAATAAACTATACATGTATTAAAGAGATGTAATTACAACAGTCAATTGATATTTTCAACTCACTCTGAAGTCTTGTAAGAACTCTAATTTCATTATGACAATGTATTCCTCAAGAATCTGAACTGTAAGTTATTATGGGAGACAAATCTCAGTTTGAAAGCATCTCTGGAAAAACACAACACTTGGATGGACTGATCAAATCATTGATAGTTCTCAGCTGAACAATTGGTGTGTATTGACTAGCTCCTAAATTAAGATTTGTACTGTTAGACCTAACAGACATTGAAGTCACCACGTAAGTCTCAAAGTTTTGAAGCAAACATTTTTACTTTACACAAGTCCCTTTCTAGTGTAACTTCTACCACAAACGCCACCCAGACACCAAAAAAATGGCAGCTCAGAAATTCAGTCTCTCTTGCTTGCTCCCTCCCTCTCTGTATGTGTACGTCTGTGTGTCTATGCATGTGTGTAAAAGAAACTATGAGGGTTCCTAGATACTGTGTTAAAATTAAATCTTACTTGGCCGACAAGGTCAATAGCAATAATGTTAAGGTAGATGTCAGAGACCTAATTTTTGATGTCTGATTTAATATTTCTCTAGTCCATAAATCTATGGTATATTGGATATGAGAAAGTAGGGAAAGTCTGAGTTCATGCTCTACTGAGCCTACTGTCAAGAAGTTATGATTCAAAAGTCTCAATCCAGTATATTTAACACAAAAGTCTTAGTATGTTAATTTAGAATAGAAGGAGACTTCACCCCTTAAATGTTTATAATAGTCAAAGAGCCTGTCTGTGTCTCAGTAAAAGATGTCTTCATAGTTCTCTAGATGAAATTTATACTGACTTATACAGAATTCTTTCATATTTTTAAGTAGAAACATATTTACAGAACCAAAAACCTGCTATTTGGCAGTGGTAACCTGGCAAGCCAAAAGCAGCCATCCGTAGCTGTGTGGTAGAGTTTTAAAGGTACTCATAAATGTTTTCCGTATGAAAGTCATCCATGAGCAACTAAGGAACTCTATCAAGCTATCAAAAGAGTAGGAAAACTAACATTGAACTATAGTGCCCCCTGGCATGCAGAACAGGCTGTGTGCTACTTCAAAAACAAAATTTAAAGTAGAATTTGTTTTCACAGAAAATAATGGTTTCAAAAGTGAAGTGCTTAATACAAGAAAGAATATAAAAAGTTAACTTATCTATCAATCAATACATTCATATATATTAAACAATATCATAAAAATTTGGTAAGACAGGGGCATCTATAGGCATATATGTGCATATGTTGACTTCGCAGAATAATGGTGAAATGTCAAGAAATACAAGGAAGTAAAATCTAGTGCATGTAAATACATAAAAAAATAGCAAGTTTATTCTAAAAATACCACCAAATGAGTAACCTTTGTTATCAATATTTGATTTAATGCATACATGCTTAGGATATTAAGTCATAATCTCTATGCCATTGACCTGATAAAAATGTCATCCTGATACAAGAAGTTATCTCAGTATTCTGTTTCAGTGGTGTCAAGTGGAAAATGAAAAGGCACGTGCTTTTCATTTGTGATATACTTTCTGAGGTAATGTATAGCAGGAATCCCATGCAGTGGAAAAGCCCTGGAGAAACATACGGTGTTATGTATGGTAAGGCCAAAGGTAAAGTTCTTTTGAAGACTGAGAAGAGCTCAAGAGAGAAGAAAGCCAGTGACGAGAGCACTCAAAAAAATTTAAAGAAGACATAATTAGTGGTGTGAAATATTAGGATACATACAATGCACCCAAAAAATGATTCTGTGCAAATGGGATTTTTCTTAGACAGGAAACTACTAAAAATTTGTGAAAATAACACTAATGACCTGAGACATCAATTTCTGTCTCTGTTGAAATGTTATCGTATTCAAGTGATATCAATCTCACATTCAAGATCACTCCCACCTTTAAGTAATCAAGAAAAGTAGTGATAGCATATATCCTCAATGGTCTCTTCTCACAAGGCAATAGCTTCACCTTGGGTGTAATTGCATTCACGACTGTTTAAAAGATACATTGGTAAATGCAGAAATCTGGATTCAAATTTCTTTAGCTTAAAAGCAAGCCCCATTCACCGCTTCTAAGGACGCAGAGACTAGTAGATCAAATCTCCAGACTAACCTAGACATGACAATGAGATTCTCTCAAAATCAGAAATAGAGTAAAACAGAGACCTTGAATTGTTGCCTCCCTGAGCCTGCAGCTATCCTCTGAAAGGTATGTGCATGGGGGATTTACATTGTGATACTGTGCCCAATCCTTCATCTGGAGAATACTAGAATACTTATTATTCTTTGATACTTTAGCATTATTCAGGTCTCCATAGTGAGTTTCTTATTCTGTAACAGGATGGCCACAAATCCCAACTAGCTTAATCCAACAATGAATGATTACAACTGAGCAGACACTGGAAGCAAAAAGGTAAGTTTGTTTGAGTATGCAGACATTTTCTTCACAGACATTTACTGGCATCCAATTGGAGTTGGAAGACCACTGCTTATTCTTTTGTACCCTCTCTGAACCAGAAACCTTCATGTATTTTCAAAGAATTGAAATTGTCAACAAGGAAAAAATAGCTTTTAGTCTAATTCTTCATTTGAGGCAAACAAAAGCTCATACATTTAGGCACTCTGAGGATAGTCAAGATTCTTTCTTTCTTTCTTCCTTTCTTTCTTTCTTTTGGTAGTTGTGGTAATTGTTTTGGCTTTGTCAGGGTTTTGTTTGTTTTGTTTTGTTTTGTTTTGTTTTGTTTTGTGAGATAGGGTCTCACTATGTGGCTCTGGCTGGCCTGGAACTCAGAACTCATTGTGCCAATCAAGTTGCCCTCAAACTTACAGAGATTCACCTGCCTCTCCCTCCTAAGTGCTGGGACTAATGATGTGCACTGCCATCCCCTGATATGTCCTTCCCTTTTTTAGTAAAACTATTTCTTTCACTTTTCAGATTAATATTATAATTGTATGATTTCCCCCTTCCCTATCATCCCTTCCAATCCTCCTGTATAACCATCCTTGCTTTCTTTCAAAATCATGGTCTCTATTTTTATCAATTGTTCTTACCTGAATATTTGTGTGTATTTTCACATAGACATATAATACATATATACTTATATATGTGCATATATATTCCTAACATAAATACAGCATGCTCAGTCTGTATAAGGTTAGAAATATATTTTTTTTTCAGATTTGATCACTTGGTTTTGTAGAACCAATTTGTGTCTTCTTCCCTGGGAAAGACTATTTTTCCCACTCTCAATATTCCTTAATTGACTATAGCTTTTTGCGTACCACAGAGGAATCCTGGGATTTCCCATGTCCAGATTAGCATGTATATTAGTGTATTTGTTCAGTTTATGTTTAGTTAGTCATGTTGGTGAGACTTTATGGGTGTAGTCTCTGACATTACTAAGAAACACAATTTCACAACAAACTCTGTTCTTCTGGCTCTTACATTCTTTTAATTCCTTTACAGAAAGTTCTTTGAGCCTCCTGTAGGTCCTGTAGCTATTTTGTAGATCTATTAATTTACACTGGGCTTCACAACTCTGCCTTTTAATTGGTTGTATTTTTTCTGTATTGGTCTCTGCTGCAAAGAAAAGTTTCCTCGTTGAGGAACTACATCTTACTTGTGGGTGTGAGAACTAATATTTAAAATGTGAAGGTGAAGGCTTAAGTCACAAACAATCCCACACCAGTTTGGAATTATGATTCATAGAATGGTTATTTATTTAAGGGGGAAAAACTTACAGGTCACCGTCCCAGACAACAGCCCTCTGTGCAATCAGGAAGGGAGCCTAGTCGCTGGAAGCAGAGCTGGACGCCAGAGAGTGAGTGGAGGGCAGTGGGCAGTGGCTGCTTTTTTAAAGAGAGAGAGAGACCACGCCCCAATGGGCTGGTATCTCAGCAGCTATTGGCTGAATGAGCAGAAGGCACTCCCACAACAGTTAGGGGTTATGCTGGTTTAGTAAATTAGCAATTGAAGGTTTTGCTCCAAGAATCCATGACTTCACGTTCACTGAATAATTTGTTTCCAATACCAACCACTATTTCCCTCTTGTTGAGTGGTTCTTGTGTCTTAAGTCCAATTAGAGTGCCATTGGTTGCTGTCAAGAAACATATGCCACTATTATACCCTTACGGATATCATCCCATGCTAGTCATTATTATGATTGATAGGCATCATAGCTACGTAGCGGTGTTGGTTACCTCCTTCCTTAGAAAGCTTTCACGGTGCCTTTTGGTACCATAAAAGCGAGTTCTCTGGGAATAGGAATTTGGGTGAGTTCCAGTACAGGGACACTGTTTGGAAAGTACATGTTGTCATCAACAATAGACACTTGCCTTCCATCCCTGGAAGCCAACCAAGGATAATAGCGACAGACTATAATAGCTGTGGGAAGGGTCATTCTGAAAACCCTGACAAGCAACTCAATAGAAGCTTCTTATGCCTGTGTTGGGGTTTTGTTAGATTATCTTTGGCTCTTGAAGGCAGTACTGTCATGGCAGAGGAGTAAATTTCATGTAAACCATATGTGCATAGTTATTTACAGAGTTATGTTTATTATGGGTTTTTGCTTGATTTAGGTAAATATCAATCATGTGATTGCTTATGACTTCTTCAGACATCCTTATTATTATTTTCCCTTCCTTCTTCATTCTATATCTAGCAGTCTGCCCTCTGGTTGACTAAATTCTCTTTTTTTTTTGTCCCATTTCCCTGAACAGATCACGTGGACTCTATTATTCCTCTCTCTACTGGTCTAGCTCCTCCCAACCCAGCATGGAACATTTTACTTTCCTGGTTTCTGCAATTATTCAAAAAACATGTTCTCACAAGATTTTGTGCTAGGATCCTCAGATGTGAGAGAACATGCAGCATTTGTCTTTTTCAGCAGCGTTGCCTCACTCTGTATGATAGTCACTGACACTATAACTTTGCTTGCAAAGTTCATGATTTCATTTTTCTTTACAGCTGGATAGAACTCTATATTATGCATCACATGCTCTTTTCTCAATCGTCTTAGTTAAGGTGTTGATTGCTGTAAAGAGACACCATGACCACAGCAACTCTAATAAGAGAAAACTGTATCATGAATAATAAAAACCCAGAGTCAGATATTGGGGTGCAACCAGAAAAACAAAACAGTTAAGCCACTAGAGAAGTCATACCTCTCCCAAGGCTGGGTGACCGCAGACTAAGCAAACTAAGCCTCTCTCTCTTCCTATTTTATATTCCCTCTAGTGCTGGGATTAAAGGTGTGAGTCACCACCACATCAATTTGTTTCTACATTGATCTCACGTAGCCCAGGGTGGCCTTGAACTCAAAGACTTCCATTTGCCTCTGTCTTCTAAATCCTGAGAGTAAAGGTGTGTGCCACCACTACCTGACCCCTAGTGACTTAGCTTTGCCCTTCTGATCTTTAGCCAAGCTTTATTTATTAAAACATCAATAAAATATCATGATAGAAAATATTTAATTGAAACTGGCTGACAGTTTTAGAGGCTTTGTCCATTATCATCATGGTGGGTCATGGAGGCACACAGGCAGACACGGTGTTGGAGAACGAAGTAGAGATTTCGATATCTCAATCTGCAGGGAGCAGAAGGTGAAACTACCACAGTGTGCATGACTTGAGCATATCTGAGTCCTCAAAGCCCATGTTTGCAGTGACACATTTCCCCTAAGAAATCTACACCTATTCAAACAACACCACCTCCTAATAGTACTATTCCATATACGACAAGCGTCTGAGCACATAAGTCTATGGGGGCCAAACCTGTTCAAACTACAACATCAATATAACAAACTCATGGGGAGGTATAAGACTACTGTAAATAAAAACACCTAAATAGTACAATTCACATAATACTAAAGGGTCTTTATACACATAACCATTGTGCTATAGCAGTCTCATCTTTTTTTCATATACATTTTTTCTCCATATATATGGAGGTGTGGCTTAGAAGCCTTTTTAGATAAGGTCTCACTGTGCAGCCATGTCTGACCTAAAACTCACTATATAAACCATGCTGTCCTTCAACTCACAGCATTTCACTTCTCTCTCCTTCCCAAGTGCTGCCATTCAATCAAAGTTTGATTTATCTAAAAATGTTAGTAATTACTTATTCTCTTATTTTAAAAAGTCAAATTTGGTATCATTTGGTTGCTGTAGAACTATCTTAAGACCTCTGTTTCCAGATCAAGATAACTTACAAATGTGATATCGGTCACTGACTGAGAGCTTAGGGGATATTTTATTCTACTTTAGTTAAGAAAGGTGCTAAAAAGTTCCAGAATAGTACCTGAAGGAAAACAAAATTCTGTGTATTACTTCCATATCTCCTATACTCTGATATAAACAATTTAAATGACAGGTCATCAATTAACTAACACAAATTCAGCTTATTGTGAATGCCATTTTTATCTTCTGCTGTTTTTTTTTTGTTGTTGTTGTTGTTTTTGTTTTTTGATACAGGTTTTCTCTATGTAACTTTGGTGTCTGTCTTGGAACTCACTCTTGTAGACCAGATTGACCTTGAACTCACAGAGATGTGCCTGCCTCTGCCTCCCAAGTGCTGGAAATTAAAAGCATTTGCCACCACTGCCTGGCTTCTTCTCATTTTTAATTTATTTTACTGACTATTCGATGGAACCAAAAGCATCTTCACAAAGAACATAAAATGTATAAGTTATTGCATAGAAGAAAACATGACTCACTCTTTCTATTCACATAGTTTTGTGCTACCACCGTACAAATGTTACCCGAAGCTTGTTAACTTCATTAAAGAAACAAGTTCCTTTGGGTGACAGTTTTAGAAATCCAAGGACCCACAACTGATGATAGTTTTTATTTTGTTTTGTTTTGGTTTTCTCTGGTAGTGTTCTATGAAATATAACACAGCAAAAGATAGAATAGCGTGTGTGTGTCCCCTAAACTTTTCCCTTCCCTCTTTGTCCTAAACAGATTTAATCATGGGAGCTTTATCTTCTTAATCTTATTCAGTCATAATTCCCTCCCAAATGCTATAGTCAGATTTAATTTCTACCTTGCCAGTATTTCATAACTGGCTCTAATTTTAAAATACGAACCATGAATAACACAACCAAACCATGTCAAAACCACAGCACCAGTTTCTTTAAGAAAAGAATTCCCCATCCCCTTCCCTTTACCCCCTCCCTCACCCCCAGTTTACCCAGGTGATCTCACCTAAGTCCTCTTCCTGGGCAATCCATGTGTGCCTCATAGGGTCTTCCTTACTACCTAGAGTCTCTGGAATTGTAGTCTGGTTATCCTTCGCTTTACATGTAATATCCACTTATGAGTGAGTGCATACCATGTTTGTCTTTATGAATCTGGGTTACCTCCCTCAGGATGTTTTTTTTCTAGTCCATTTGCCTGCAAATTTCATGAGAACATGAGGGAACGGGATGGTCAAAGGGAGAGAGGGACAGAGTCAGAAAGGAAAGAAAGTGAAATCTTGATAGAGGGAGCTACTATGAGATTAGGGAGAAACCTGGTGCTAGGGAAATTCCCAAGAATTCACAAGGATGATCCCCCAGCTAAGATTCTGAGCAATAATAGAGAGGGTACCCAAACTGGACTTCCCCTGTAATCTGATTGGTGATCACCCCAACTATCATTACAGAGCCTTCATTCAGCAACTGACCGAACCAGATGCAGAGATCCACAATCAAGCACCTGGCTAAGCTTCAGGAATCCAATCAAAGAGAGGAACGAAGGAATATATGAGCAAGGAAGGTCAAAATTTTGTTGGAGAACTCTACAGAGACAGCTGAACCAAACTCGTGGAAAATGGGAGATAATGGTGAAGCTTTAACTATCTATGATACACCTGGCATTAGGACCAGGATCTATTCCTAGTACATGAGCTAGCTTTTTGGAGCCCATTCTTTTATGGTGTGATAGATGGGGGGTGGAGGGTAGGAGGGGATGGATGGGATAAAGGAGGATGGAGGGGGAACTGTGGATGAAATGTAAAATAAAATTTAATACAAAATAAGTTAGAATTAAAAAAGAAAAGAATCCCCTAATAAAATTACTAGCTGGAAAATTTTCATTTTCTGTTCACTGGGTTTTCCCTAATATATGACTGGAAATAAATACCTAGAAGAGAAAGACCTTGTTGACACCATACATCTCTGGCATAGATTAACAATTAACATTAGATATTTTAGAAAAATTAAGACTAAAAAAAGTTGTTTCAGAAGCTGAAAAAGTATTATTTTGAAAGTATTACTATATAAGTAGTTTATAAAATTAAGTTGAATCTACAATAAAAATAGGAGTCTGTAGGACAGAATAAATGGGTAATACAGAATTTTGAACCCGGAGCAAGAAAACACCTGAGCACAGTCATGCTGAGCCTTTCTCTGTGGACTCACGTCTCAGACACAGCACAGGAGGAAGCAGGACAGGCAAGTGGTCTCACTTTCGGGTGGACAGGAGACTAGAGCTACTGGGCTGGCTAAAATTTGCTCAGCAGGAATCTAGAGAAAAGTGTCACCTGAGATGATGCCTTGAAACTATATGGAAAGACCCATGAATATTTGGTTGAATAGTCTATTGTGTATGTGCAGAGAGAGTTGTCTCAAGACTGAGAAAAAATAATAACTACTAGGGGAAATTACTTTTAAGTTTGATTTTGCCCCAAATATGTGGCGTTGTAAATTAAACAACTGCCTGAGCTTTCAGAAAACCCTGAAGCATTGGACAGAGCTTCCAGGGAAGGCAGACCTAGCTGGAAACTCAAGCATTAAGGAGTTGTTAGGTTATCTTTCTCCAGACTAAAGCCTTCCCTCCGGGACACTGAAAGGGCTTGGGAAGAGAAGAAAAATTTATAAGACTTTGGAAGGTTCTGAAGCTTAGAAGACCAGCAAGGACCATCACCAAGGCTATAAGAGCAGTACTCAATGTGAGGATGGATAAGCATCTCCCCAGCTAAAGCAACATCAAATAGTGCAGTGATACAAGAACACAACTTTGATGAGTGACTGTGTGGAGGTACGTTAAGAAACTCAAGCACATCAATAGTTACAATGACTATAAATTGAATTAAGCCTTCCTCTCATAGACAAAAATAAATAAGAGAGACACATTTTTAATTAATCCATTTAAAACCTTGAAAGTAAGTGTCAAACAGATGTTGATAATAAAATAACTAAAATTGAAATACACTATATGCCTTCTGATAAAAGACTGAATTCATCAACAATACACAAATCTAAATATATGTGGCCTGAAATGACAGCTTCAAGAACGCACTAAGGAAAACGTTGAACAAACCTAAGAGGAAAAAGAGAACTAAAACATTCATTGGCATCCACAGTACCATGATTTTTGTATGAACAGATGAGTACAAACTAACAAAATTATTGAAGACCTAAGGAACACTTAGATTATCTGATCTATATGTCTTTATTGGTAACTGCTTCCAAACCAAAAAATAAATGCACTCTTTTAAAGTTTATTTTTATTATATTCTGAAATTAACAATATACCAAAGAAGAACAATTGTCAAAAATAAATTAAATTGCTTGAAGCCATCCACTGACCAGTCTCGGAATACATTTGAACTTCTTCTGTTGAGAATTCTCTGTTCAGTTCAGTACCCCATTTTTTAATTGGGTTAATTAGAGTTTTAATGTCTAGTTTCTTGAGTTCTTTATTTATTTTAGAGATCAGATTTTTGTCTGATGCGGGGTTGGTGAAGATCTTCTCCCAATCAGTAGGATGCCTTTTTTGTCTTAATGACAGTGTCCTTTGCATTATAAAGCTTCTCAGTTTCAGGAGGTCCCATTTATTCATTGTTTCTCTTATTGCCTGTGCTACTAGGGTTCTACATAAGAAGTGGTCTCCTGTGCCCATGTGTTATAGACTACTTCCAACTTTCTCTTCTATCAGATTCAGTGTGGTCAGATTAATATTGAGGTCTTTAATCCATTTGGACTTGAGCTTTGTGCATGGTGATATGTGGATCTATTTTCATTCTTCTACAGGTTGACATCCAGTTATGTCAGCACCATTTGTTAAAGATACTTTCTTTCTTCCATTGAGGTATCATCAATAAATCTGAAGTACCTATAAAAAAATTATGTGATGCTATAGTAGTTAGATATCATATGGATCAAAGAAAGTTGTATGAGAAAAATTCTTTGCACTGAATGAGAATGAAAGTCCAGGAGAGTTAAATATATCGCATGTTTCTAATCCTGTGGCCATAATTTAAAAAAAGCAAGTTCAAACTAAATCAAAGGGAATACAAGAGACATTAAAAAACACAAAACATAAATCATTGAAATATAACAAAAACATAAAATGAGATAAAGTTAAGTATTTGTAAAAATTAACAAAATTGATAAACATTTATCTTCACTAATGAAAAGCAAAAAATTAAAATCGGATATGATAAAAGTTTTATCATCACAGATAATACAAAAATGAAAAGGATATTAAAAGCAAAATACTAAAAAGTTTATACCTATAATGGACAATTTATACACCTATTATTTGAAAATAAAATTTACTAAAACTAACAAAAGAAGACATCTGAATCTTGCTATATTTGAGAAAGAAATCGAAATTATAATTAAAAATCATCAAAAGCAAAGGCTCACTGAATTATTTGAATCCACCAGAAAGAAATACCAAATTAAGTTAAGCAAATTGATTTAAAAACTTGGAAAAGGATAAGCATATTCTTATCATGGTTTGGGACAATTTTATTTCTAAAGTTAGAAAATATCATTACATAAAAAAATCTGACAAAAATTTCCCATGACCTAAGATATTAGAAAGTTGATTTGAGAAATTTATAAATACACTATTACCAAGGGCTCTCTGGCAATGAGAAGAATTAAATGAACTCTCAATACAATAAATGAAATTCAATATTAGTAAGAAAGTTATGTAATCATACTATTAACTTTAGAGAAATTGTTTAAAATTCATACTTAGTCATCCTAAAAAAAATCTCAAAAGAAGAAATAAGAGGACATTTTCTCAATATGAGATAAACGCCATAAAAATAAAACATATAAATGGTAGCAAGTGATTGAAATTTCCATGCTAACATTCGAGGAAAGAAAGACTGCCATCAGTACTATAATTCTACATTGTGTTATAGGCTAGAGGCAGAAAAAAAGACTCAAGAAATGTAGTAGTTGGAAACCAAAAAATTCTGACAAAAGTTTAGTGCCGTGGGACAATGGTCTGCACCCTGTCACTTGTACTTTAAAAAAATGCTGATTGGCCAGTAGCCAGGCAGGAAGTACAGGCGGGGAAACCAGGGAAGAAATAGAGTCAGGGCAAGGAGAATAGGAGAGTTCTGGGAAGAGAAAGATTCAGTCCACAGTCGTCAAAGAGGAAGCCAGACGTAGAGCAAGGAAAAATGTGCTTCGATGAAAAAGGTACCGAGCCATGTGGCTAACACAGACAATTATGGGCTAATATAAATTATAAAAGTTAATAAGAAGCCTGTGCTAATAGGCCAATTCATTTATAATTAACGTAGTCCTCTGTGTGTTTATTTGGGACTGAACGACTGAGGGACTGGGTAGGACAGAAACTTCAGTCAATAGTTTAGTTAATCAATAGTTCCATTTAGACCGATCAAAATACAGTATATAAAACTCAATTAAAATTATGTGTTTATTTATTTTGTGTATATGGGTGTTTTTCCCACATGTATGTCTGTGCACCATGTACATGTCTGGTGCCCTAGGAGACCAGAAGAGGAAGTCTGACCCTCTGGAAGTAGAGTTACAGACTCCTTGTGACTGCTAAGAACTCAACCCCTGCCCTCCAGAAATGCAGGTGGTGTATTAACCACCGAACCACCTCCCCAGCCACAAACCCAACTTTATGTTTATTTGTTTACTAATGATTGACAAATGAAACACACGTATTTTCATGGTATAACAAAGTAAAATACTATCTTTTCAGTGATCTTGTGAACACAAATGAAACATTCCATCCTGTAAGGGGGAGGCGCTATGGGGCTCAGAGAGCAAACAACAACCTCTGCAATATTGGAGAGTTCAAACAGAGAACAAACACTCCCAAGTCTGAACCAAGGACTGTAGAGGTAGTGAGTAATGGCTGTGGAGAAGACAGTTGTCTGGAGGAGATTCACTGCTATGGAGCAGCTTGCACATCCTAGGGAGGTCTCATTGGTCCCAGGTTCCATGAGCCAGGTTCAGGCTGGCTTTTCAGTGATATGGCTGCTTTTAATTGCCCTGACTTCCATCAGTATCTCCTTGTCCTAACACTCTCATTAACGCACCGAATTGAGCTTGGTGGAATTGTTGCTGCGGTGTATTGGCAGTCACCCATGTAGGCTAAGTAGATGATTATGTTACGACTGCCAGGAAAAAGTCTACCATAACAGATCTTCAAACTGAAACCAGAACACGAGAAACAAAGCTTCAAACCCACACAGGAGATTTACAAGGTGGGCTACTTCTGAGGTTATCCACTGTATGAAGCAGAGCTGATAAGGTAGCTAAGAGCTAAATGCCCACCAACAGTAGATACCTTTTGGGGTTACATGAAAGCTTTTGTGGGAAATTATGTTTTTTTTTTAAAGTCTGTGATGAAAAGTTTGTCTCAGTTTTTATGCACATTTCATTTTAAGCACACTGTTGGGCACATCTGTACCTTTTTATACCATACGCACCTTTCAGTTCTGGCACATTCTACATGACTAAACACATCTCGTCTGTTGGTTGTAAGCCTGCCTCATTTCCCTCCTTGCTCCTTAGTTCCTTATTTGCTTGTGCTCTGATGAGACGCTATGTAGCTCTGTATACCGCTCCATCCTTGGTGGCTGCATTTCCATGCGTAATGAGAAACTTTGGTTCTCCTTGAGGCGTTGGGAATTTGAGCTGTGATTTCTACATTGCAGTAAAAAAAAATCAAGGGTTCCTGACTATCCAGATAATCCAACGGACCTCATAGTAAAATGCTCCTGGATTTCAGGTCACCCAGAATGAGGCTTGGCCATGGTCAAATGTAATATCATATCCTCAAATGTTGTCTTTTCACATTGTGCCAATTTAGCTTCCTCTCTTCTTCCCATTTCTTACTTTGGATTTTTGAGACTTGCAGCTTTTTGGGTTTTTTTTTTTTTTTTGAATATAGCATGAGTTCTCCAAATCTTTATCCCAGATGACTTGAGACCCTTTTCCGGGAGTAGACTTTTACCAAATGCCAAGATATTTATTCCTGTCATTTCTTAAAGACATTCCTCTTAAGAGATACCTCTGTGAAGGTCTAGTTTAGACTCTTTCTTGTTGCTGTCCCTGTGACAGATCAGCTCCACAAAAGCTGTTCTCTCAAAACATAAGAAACCCACCCTGCTTATTCTCAACATTTATACAAGTATGGCATCTCCAGAGACAGTACTTTCAGTTGGAGAAAACAACAACAAAACACAAAGAACAACTTGTTCTTTTATTACAGTTTTATAGTTGAATGTTTTTTTTCTTACAACAGTGATTTCTGAAATTTGAATACAGCTGAGTTTCAGTTCTTGCCAGACTCAGTGATTGAAATGTTTGACCCCAAAAGAAATTGTCTTAGGTACTTGTCTAGACATAGGAATGTGAAAAGCGAACAGGCAAATGTAAGTTTAAACAGAAATTATGTATTTTCTTTGCTGTGTCTCAGTTTGCTAAATCAAATGGATAAAAACTCAGAGTCTGCCTAATAAGCAGACAGTTATAATTCTCCTCTGTTTTATAAGTAACTTATTATAACTGTGTTTTATTTGGGTTTAAAATGTAAAAATTGAATAGATATTATTCTAAAATCTGGTATTTTAATCTTTTATTTTATTTTTAATTTATTTTTATTTATTTATTATGTATACAATACTCTGTCTGCGTTTATGTCTGCATGCCAGAAGAGGGCACCAGACCTCATAACAGATGGTTGTGAGCCACCATGTGGTTGCTGGGATTTGAACTCAGGACCTCTGGAAGAGCAGGCAATGCTTTTAACCACTGAGCCATCTCTCCAGCCCTGGTATTTTAATCTTTAATTTTTCTATCACTATTAGAATTATTTAAATAAAAAGGAACTTAAGCAATAATATGAGATCTTTTTAAACTGACGCTGATAATAAGGATGGGGGTGGAAACTTGTTTTTTTTTTTCCTTTTCTCAATAAAAAAAATGCTAAAAAAAAATAAGGATGGGGGATGTGGTTGTCTGAATAAAAGTGACCCCCATAGTCCTATACATTATGGAACTATTAGCAGGTGTGATCTTGTTGAAAGAAGTGTGTCACTAGGGTGTGGGCTGTGAAGTCTCAAATGTTCAAACCAGGTCTACTGTGATACTCACTTCCTGCTGCCTGCCAATGCAGATGTAGAACTCTCCGCTCCTTCTTTTGCACCATGTCTGCCTGCATGCCACCATGCTTCCCACCATGACAATAATGCACTAAATCTCTGAACCTGTAAGCTAGCCAGCCACAGCTAAATGCTGTCCTTTGTGAGAGTTTCTGGAGTTATAGTGCCTCTTCACAGCAACAGAAACCGCTACTGAGACAGGAAACTTCAGTTCTACTATCACTTTCTTTGTATCTCAGCTCCTTTCCTGCTACAATGTCTTCTTTTTCATCTATCATACATGGACTTCTTCTTGTCACAATCACATGGCAGGCAATGTCCAAATGTCCTAAGCTAAGGTTAATACTGAGTGAAACAGATACATAGTGAATTAGAGTGAAATGGGCCATTGTCTAGAGGAAGTAACTATTTCAGAACATATTCTCTTGTCCAAAAAGGTCTCATATGACAAGACAAAGACATCTTAGAGAGAGAGAGAGAGAGAGAGAGAGAGAGAGAGAGAGAGAGGCAGACAGAGAGACAGAGAGAGAGACAAAGAGAGAGAGAGAGAATAAGCATCCAGAATATATTAAGATATCATATGTGACAGAAGTAGCATTAATTAATTGAATTAATTTATTTGATTACTAATCATTTGTTCCAAAACATGTTTCTTTCCAGGAAGTTCTAATGTTCTATTATAAGAAATGAAAGAGGTTTTGTAGGTCAAACCTTTATGGAAATAACTGTGAAATATAAAATCTTATCTCAAATTAGTTTTAACTCATTATCACCTTTTGATGAATTATTTTTATAAGAAAGATAAAATTGCCCAACAGCATCTCTTCCCTCATCTCCATTTCCCGGCCCACAACTCTGGTAGAAGTCCATTGCTATACTGGAGACTGTGCTGATATGCAGAACTCCAGAAGCCCCCTTTTCTACCAGAATCCGTGCCAGTACCTGGAAACCCAGAGACCATGTCAGTATGCAACACCCCAGTGGGCACTCTGGTACCTGGAATCCCAGAACCTAAGATACAACACCAGCACCCAAAACTACAGAGACCATGCTGGATGCCAAATCCCCAGTACAGACACCTACTAGACCTGAGAACTCACCTGTCACCCGAACCACAGGCCACTCATCACAAGACCAGAAAGGAAGCAAAACCAAGGGAAAAAATAATCCATCCAACAACAACAAAAAAAACCCTCAGTACCAAAACCTATAACTACCTCAAACCCAGATGCCTAAAGGCCAGCATAAGAAAACAATCAACAAAAGCCCGGGCAATGTGGCACCACCAGAGCCCAGCAATCCTCCTACAGCAAGCCCTGGGTATTCCAACACAGCTTAATCAGAATAGAATGACTTTAAAACCAATTTAATGAAGATGATAAAGGACGTTAATGAGAAAGAAATAAATCCTTTAATGAGATTCAGAAAATCACAAACAATTGGAGGAAATAAATTAATCCCTTAAAGAAAGTCAAGAGAGCCAAAATAAATAAATAAATAAAACCTTCATGCCCTGAAAATGTAAATAAAAGCAATGAAGAAAACATAAATTGAGGGAATAATGGAGATAGAAAAAACTAGGTCCATGAACAGGAACGGCAGATAGAATCATCACCAACAGAATACAAGAGATAGAAGAGAGACTCTCTGGTGTTGAAGACATAATAAAGGGAATAGATTCATCAGTCAAAGAAAATGTTAAATCTAAAAAATTACTAAGACAAAGCATCCAAAAAATCTAGGATACTATGAAAAGACCAAATTTAAGAATAAAGGAATAGAATAAGGAGAAGAATCCCAGATCAAAGATGTATAAAAGATTTTTAACAAAATTATAGAAGAAATTATCCTAACCTTAAGAAGGACAAACCTATAAAGGCACAAGAATCTTAGAGAACACTAAAAATATTGGACCAGAAAAGAAAGTCCCCTGGCCATGCAATAATCAAAACACTAAACATACAGAACAAAGAAAGAATGTTAAAACTAAAAGAGGAAATGGCCAAGTAACATATAAAGGCAGAACTATTAGAATTGCAACCAACTTCTCAGTGGAAACTAAAATCCAGAAGGACTTGAATGGATATCCTTCAGACTTTAAAAGAACACAAATGCCAGCCTAGACTACTATATCCTGCAAAATTGTCAAATAGATGGAGATAGACGGAGAAAGCAAGATATTCCATGACAAAGTCAAATTTGAACAATATCTGTCCACAAATTCAGCCCTAGAAAAGGTACTAGAGGAAAAACTCCAACACAAGGAAGATAACTGTAACCATGGAAACACAGGCAATAAATAATTTTACAGAAATGAAGCACAATGTGGGAAACACACACTATCAGCAACAACAAAAAAAATAAGAGGAATTAAAAATCATTGGGAATTAATATATCTAAAGATCAATAGATTCAACTCCCTAATAAAAAAACATAGGCTGACAGAATGGATGTGAAAACAGGATCCATCCTTATGATGAATACAAGGAAGCATACCTCAACATCAAAGGTAGAGATTTCCTCAGAGTAAAAGGTTGGGAAAATATTTTCCAAGCAAATGTCCCCTCATAACAAGCTAGTTTACCCATTTTAACAGCCAACAAAAAAAGATTTTCACCCTCTCCTTGACATCATATACCAGCCCACGCTCTGGTGGAAGCTTACCACTACACCAGAGGACAGGACAGCATCATGCACCCCAGGTAAGACTGTACTCCACCCTGCCCACTATCTCCCAGTGTAACTCCTTTCACACCATCAGAGGCCAGTTCAGAATCCTGAAGCCCAGAGGACCATAGACCAGAGTAGAGGCCACAGACTTAGTCAGAACTTCAGCCCTGACTTGGGAAGCCACTTTCTGCTAGAACAGAGACTATACAGGCTATTAGATTTTCAGCCCCCAATGTAGGCAAGACCCTCTATTAAGCCACAGGCCATAGAAGCGAGAATACCAGAGAGGAAACAGAATGTAACAAAGAAAACATCCATCCATCAAAAATAAATCCAGACATTGGCACCTAGACTTACAGTCACTTGACGTCCAAATGCCTAAACATAAGTGTAAGAGCAGAACCAACAACAGTCAGAGTAATATGTTACCACGAGAGACCAACTATCTCACTGTTGCAATCCTGAATATTTTAACACAACTGAAGCACAAGAACTAACGTAAAACCAACTTGATGATGGTAATGGAGGTCCTTAAAGAGGAAATGAATAAATCCCTCAAAGAAATAAAGGAAAAACAATCAAAAAGTGGAGAAGCCTGGCGGTGATGGCACACGCCTTTAATCTCAGCACTCAAGAGGCAGAGGCAGTTGGATCTCTGTGAGTTCAAGGCCAGCCTGGTCTACAAGAGCTAGTTCCAGGACAGGAACCAAAAGCTGTTTGGAGAAACCCTGTCTCGAAAATTCAAAAAAAAATGGAGAAAAACAATAAATCTCCTAAAGAATGTGAAGAAAACCAAGAAAAAAGAACACAATTGATGGAAACAAATGAAACTTTTTAAGACTTGAAAATGGAAATAGAACCAATAAAGGAACCGAAACTAAAGGGATTCTGGAAATGGAAAATCTAGGTAAGTGAACAGAAACTACAGAGGCAAGCATCATCAACAGAATACAAGAGATGGAAGAGTGATCTCAGGCATTGAAGACAAGAGAGAAGAAATAGAAACATGGGTCAAAAAATTTTAAACCTAAAAATTTTCTGACACAAAACATTAAGAAATATGGGACACTATGAAAAGACAAAACCTAACTATAGTAAGAGTAGGAGTATATTCCCAGGTAAAAGGCACAGAAAGTATTTTAATAATGTCATAGAAGAAAATTTTCCTGACCTTAAGAAGGACACATTTGCTGTGGAATAGTCCTCTGTACACTGCAAATATATATTACAGTCATTGGTTAATAAAGAGCTAGCAGTCAGGCAGGAAATATAGGCAGTACAAACAAACTCAGAATTCTGGAAGGAAGAAGGTTGGAGTCAGGGTAGTCAGAGGAGTTGCCTGGAGACACAGAGGGAGCAAGACATGCTAGATGATAGATAAATCCACAAATCGCATGGTAATACATAGATTAATAGAAATGGGTTAATTAAAGTTGCAAGAGCTAGTTAGTAATAAGCCTGGGCTACCAGCTGATCATTTATGATTAATGTTAAGCTTCTATATCAGTTATTTGGGAATTGGCCAGTGGGACAGAAACTTTTGCCTACGCATGCCTATGAAGGTATAAGAAGCTTACAGAGCACCAAAGAGAATGGACAAAAAAAAAAAAACCTTACCACATAATAATCAAAACACATGGTACAAAGAAAAATATTAAAAGTTGCAAGAGAAAATGGCAAAATAAGATACAAAAGGAACACCTAGTAGAATTATACACTACATCTCAATGGAAACTATAAAATCCAGAAGTCCTGCTGGGCAGTGGTGGTGTATGCCTTTAATCCCAGCACTCATAACTGTGAGTTTGGCGCCAGCCTTGTCTACAAGAGCTAGTTCCAGGATAAGCTCCAAAGCTACAAAGAAGCCCAATTTAGAAAAGAAAAAGAATGCCAAAAGTACCTAGACAAATGTCTTACAGACTCTAAGAGACCACAGATGTCAGTCCAAACTACTACACGCATGAGAACTTTCAATCACCATAGATAGAGAAAATAAGATATTCCATGATCATGATAAAGTCAAAATTAAATGATATCTATCATCAATTCTAGCCTTACAAAAAGATACCAGAAGGAAATCTCCAACCCAAGGAGGATAACTACACCTATGAAAACTCAGGAAATACATAATCTTACACCAGCAGAACAAAAAGATGGAAGACACACACACACACTCATACATACAACAACAACAACATTAACAACAACAAAATAGGGAGAAGCTACAATCCTTGATCATTTATATCTCTCAATATCAATGATGCCAATACCCCAATGAAAAGATACTGGCTAACAGAATGAATGGTAAGACAGGATTCAACTTTCTGCTACATTGAAGAAGCACAATTCTACATCAATGTTAAATATTACCTCAGGATAAAAGATTGGGAAAGGTTAGTCTTCGATTATTAATCTAAGAAGCAAGATGGTATAACCATTTTAATATCTAACAAAATAGACTTCAAACTAAAATTAATCGAAAGAGATGGAGAAGGACACTGCATACTCATCAAAAGGAGAATCCACCAAGATGACGTTTCAATTCTGATCAACTATGCCCCAAACACATGCACTTTTGTAAAAGAAACACTACTACAGTTTAAATCACATATTGACCCTCACATACTGATAGTGGGAGACTCCAATACCCCACTCTCACCAACAAACAGGCCATCCAGACAGAAAATAAACATTGAAATAACATAGCTAATAGATGTTAATAAAGCAAATGTTCCTAACAGATATGTATAGGAAATTTTACCCAAACACAAAAGAATATACCTTCTACTCTGCACCTCATGCAACTTTCTCCCAAACTGACCACATACTTGAACACAAAGGAAGTCTCAACAGACACAAAAATATTGAAATAGCTCCATATATACTACCAGAACACCACAGATTAAAGCTGGATATCATCCACAACAACAGAAACAGCAGAAAGCATACAAATGCAAGGAAAGTGAAATATTCTCTGCTGTATGAAAAATGAATCAAGACAGGAAATAGAGAAATTAAAGACATTGTAGAGCTCATTGACATTGAAAACAAAACATAGACAAATTTATGGGACAAAATCAATGTGGCGGTAGGCAGAAAATTCATAGCATTATGTGCCTTCATAAAGAATTTAGAGAGATCTCATACTAGCAACTTAATATCGCACCTTAAAGCTCTGGAACAAAAAGAAGCAAGCACACCCAGGAGGTTTAGAAGGCAAGAAATGATCAAACTGAGGGATGAAATCAATAAATTATTAGCAAAGAGAATAACACAAAGAACCAATGAAACAAAGAATTGGTTCTTTGACAAAATTAAGAAGATAGAAAAACCTTTATCCAAACTAAGTAAAAGTCAGAAAGAAATACCCAATTAACAAAATCAGAAAGAAAAAGAGAGACATAACAACAGACACTGAGGAAATCCAGAGAATTATTAGGTCATACTTTAAAAACCTGTACTCCACAAAATTGGAAAGTCTAAAAGAGATTGACAAAAAAAAATTGATATTTACCATGTACCAAAATAAAATTAAGATCAGATAAACAACTTAAATAGACCTATAAATCCCTAAAGAAATAGAAGCAGTCATTAAAAGTTTCCTAGACCCCAAAAAAGTCCATGACCGGATGGTTTTAGCACACCATTTTTTCCAGACTATTAATAAGAGCTAACATCCATATTCCTCAAATTACTCTACAAAATAGAAACAGAAGGAACATTGCCACAAATCTTTTTATGAAGTCACAATCATCCTGATATCCAAATCACACAAAGACTCAGCAAAGAAAGAGAATTACAGACCAGTTTTCCTCATGAACATGGATGCAAAAATACTCAATAAAACAGTCACAAATCAAATCCAAGAACACATAAAAAAGATCACCTACCATGGCCAAGTAGACTTCATCCCAGAGATGCATAGATGGTTCACAAATGAAAATCTGTCAGTGTAATCCAACATATAAGTTAACTGAAAGAAATCAACCATATGGTCATCTTATTAGCTGCTAAAAGAAATTCTTGGACAAAACCCAACAGCCCCTTCATGATAAAAGTGTTGGAGAGATCGGGGATATAAGGGATATACCTAAACACAATAACAGTATATGCAACAAGTCAACAGCCAACATTGAATTAAATAGACAGAAACTCAAAAGAAAGTCCATTAAAGACAGAAACAAGATAAACTACTTGAAGTTCTAGCTAAAACAATAAGACAACTAAAGGTGATCAAAAGGGTATATTGCAAAAGCAGAAGTCAAAGTATCATTACTCACAGATGATATAATAGTATAAATAAGCGTCCCCCAAAATTCTCTAAACATCTTCAGTAATGTGACAGGATACAAAATTAACTAAAAAATATCAGTAGTCCTCCTATATACAAATGATAAACAGGGTGAGAAAGAAATCAGGAAAACAACACCCTCCACAATAGCCACAAATAATATATCTTCTGGTAACTTGGCAACTCTAAGCAAGCAAGTGAAAGAACTTCAGGTCTTTGAAGAAAGTAATTGAAGATCAGAAGATGGATATATCTCCCATGCTCATGGATGAGTAGGATTAATGTAGTAAAAATAACCATCATATTGAAATCTTTCTACAGAGTCAGTGCAATCCTATTAAAATCCCAACACAATATTTCACAGAACTTGAAAGAACAGTGATCAGTATCATATGGGAAAAAAATCCATGATAGCTAAAACTATCCTGCACTTTAAAAGAACTTCTGGAGGTATGATCATCCCTGCTTTCAAGCATTACTATAGAGCTATAGTAATAAAATCCACATGGTTTTGGCATTAAAAACAAACAGATGGAATCAAATCAAAGACTCGGATGTAAATACACACAACCATGGAACCTGATTTTGACAAAGAAGCTGAAATTATATGATGGAATAAAGAAAACACCTTCAGCAAATAGTGTTGGTATAACTGGATGCCTGTAAGAGGAGAATGCAAATAAATCCATATCTATATCTACCTAAACCTCAAGTCCAAGCAGATCAAAAACCTCAACACAAATCCACATAAGCTGAACCTGACAGAAGAGAAAGTGGGAAATAGCCTTGAACATATTGGCACAGGAAACAAACTTCCTGAACAGAACAGGAATAGTGTAGGTACTAATATCAACAATTATTAAATGGGAACTCATGAAACTTAAGTATGTTTTAAGGCAAAAGACATGGCCCATAGAATAAAATGGCAGCCTACAGGATGGGAAAAGGTCTTCACCAACCCCACATCTGGCAGAAGGCTGATTTCCTAAACTTACAAAAAATTCAAGAAACTAGATATCAAAAACCAAATAATTCAATTAAAAATGGGATACAGATCTAAACAGAATTCTCAGCATAGGAATATTAAATGGATGCGAACCACTTAAATAAATGTTCACCATCCTTAGCCATAAAGGAACTACAGATCAAAATGACTCTGAGATTTTTACCTCATATCTATCAGAATGGCTAAGATCAAAAATATAAGTGACAGCTCTTTTTGGAGATGATATGGAGCAAGGGGAACATTTCTACCCATTGCTAGTGGGAATGGAAACTTATACACTCACTTTGGAAATCAATATGGCTGGCAGTTTTTCAGAAAACTGTGAATCAATGTACGTCAAGACACAACTATTTCACTCTTAGTTGTGTGTTCAAAGTATGTTCAATCATACCACAAGGACTCTTTTTCAATTATGTTTATAACAGCTTTACTTGAAATACCCAGAAGCTGGAAAGAACCTACGTGTCGCTCAAGCATAGAATGGGTAATGAAAATGAGGTACATTTACACAATGGATTATTACTCAGCTGTCAAAAGCAATGACATGAAATTTCTATGCAAATGGAAGCAGCCAGAAAAAAATCATCCAGAGAGAGGTAACTCAGATCCATAAAGACAAACATGTCATGTACTCACTTAAAAGTGGATTTTAGCTATAAAGGATAGCCATGCTACAATCCACAGACTCGGAGAGGTTACATAACAAGAAGGACTCAAGGGAGGACATTTGGATCTCCCTGGGAAGGGAAAACAGAAGAGATTTCCTACCTGCATTGGGATCAGTTGGGGATAGATACATAGGAGATCATGTCAGGGATACTGAAAGAGACTCCTGAAAAAAACGGGGCATTTTGAGGATGCTAGAAAAGTATTTCAGTGGAAACTCCCCCAGGAATCTGTGAGAGTGACCCTAGCTAAGACTCCTAGCAATGAGGGATAAGGAGCCTGAACAAGCCATCTTCTGTAACCAGGCAAGACTTCCAGTAGAGGGATTGGAACACCAACACAGACAAACTTCGACCCACAACCTGTCCTGCCTGCAAGATGTGCTGGGGTAAGTAAAGGTGGCTAGGTAGAGTGGACGTGGTCAACCAATGACTGGTTTAGCCTGAGACCCATGCCTTGAGAGTGGGCACAGCCCTGACACTGTCTGGAGGATCAGGAATCAGAGGTAGGACATGAGTACCAATATAAGTGTTTCAGGAAAGTGTTTCTAAGTGCCCACCATTTACTCTGTGAACTTACAAAATCACTTTTTGGGGCTTCTGCTATCCTTTCAAAAAAGAAACATGGGGTTACTACTGTTCCTTAAGTTTTCACAATATGTCGTATTGCTTTAGAACTATTTAGAGCTGAAAATTTGTAATGTTCTCTTTAAAGAATCTACTACACAGTTTTGTGCTAGAGACTCAAGACACTGCAGTTCATTTTTGGTAAACCCCTGAGCCTTATTTACAGGATGGACTTGATAAAGGGACTTATATCATTAAAAATTAAGCCTTGATTATAACATTTAAGAAACAGCTTTGCCATGGATAAACCAACAGATTTTTTAGCAGAAACAAACTAATAATTAATATGGTCATTGGCAAACTCTCAAAGCTGTCCATGTTGAGTTCTAGTGAAATGCATCTGGATACAGTTCACGATTCAAAAATCTGCACAAACAATGGATCTTACAATGAGCTTGCCAGAGGGGAAGGCAGAAAGGATGGAAGTTAAAGGCCAAATGCCCCAAAATCCGAAATATCTAGAAGGATGGAGAGCACCCATTGCTCCTACAAAGGAAGCCAGCTCATTTCCAGCACCAATGAGGTGCTGACAAGTACCTGTAACTCCTGCTCCAGGAGATCCAAAGTCCCTGACCTCTAGAGCTCCTGCACAATTTTAAACAAGTTTCTTTTAAAAAGTATTTTTAAAATATTTTTAAATTGTATGCTTTTATTATTATATTTTACCTTGCAAAATTCCTTCTGCGCTGTTAATTTACAACAAAAATACTCCACAATTTTGCCAGTGTTTTAAGGATTCACGTAAGTGGCATGTTTTACTTTTGTAAAAGTGGGTTCTATGACTCCTAATGATAGGTGGGATTGTCAAGTTTTGGTAAATAAGACAAAAATTCTGTTTGTGTTACTGACAGTTCACCCTTACACTAATTAAATAGACTCATTACATTTTAGGAGACTACTAGATCCCACACATGATTCTTAATGTTGTGAATATTTTATGTAAAAACCTACTATTCTATTTTGGATACGAACATGGTAACACTTGAAAAGTAACTATAAAGACTATTATGGGTACATTATGTAGAGTGTGTGAGGCAAGTATAAGTTACAAAGATATTACAAAGAATATTTATGCTATGCCATTGCTAATCTTTACAAAGTGCTTAAAAATAATTAAATATGGTAACATGAATAAATGCATGTATATATAAGCATAATAAACTATTTTTATGTGTTTGAAAGTTTTATGTAAATGAACAGAAAAACTTCAAGCCAATAGAATGAGTTTAAACACGAAAACAGAGCTTTCGTATTCTGCTTGATTTGAAGAACAACTTGGTTTGAATAGGAGCTTACTGGATTTTGGTCCTTCGCCTCTATTTTCATGACGATTGTCTTGGTGTGACATCAAGATAAAGACCGAAATAGTTCATGATTTCGAGGCTTAGCAGTTTCTAATTATTCTTCTTATTTTGAATCAATACTGGGGAATGAAGCGAGGGCATCACGGACTGGGGTACAGTCCCAGAACTCTGAACCTTAGTGCTCTTTTGTCCCCTCCGCCGTGTTTTCTCTACTCCATTGGTCAATTCACAGGCCATGATCTGTGTCCTCGCTGAGAGCAAAAAAATTCCCTGAGTTGTGGAATTACCACAGGACTCTGCCATCCTGCCTCTCATTCGGGTGTGTTATCTGCGTGTGAACTGACACGCGAGTGGCTCTGGAGTGGGTGAAGGGACACACTCGACAGAAAGCCAGACGCTGCTCTGTATGGCTTCAAACTGGCAATTCGAGTAAAGAACAGCATGCCAGTCCCAATAGAGAACACAGGTGGAGTTATCCTGAAGCATTACCAGGTGAGAGACAACTTTGCTAACCCATTAAAGACAATCACAATCAACGAGTATCAAAAGTATACGGCGGCCTTTCATTGTTCTCTCTACAAGCATTAATGAAAACCAAAGGTCAAGTTCATTGTTAGCGTCCATTTTCTTGTCTGTTGGACTCTCTTTTAACCCAGACGCTGCTTCTTCCCCCCAATTCCCAGTCCTTTCTCAGCCTCTCTCATTTTTCCGGAATGATTGGTTTCTCATTCTACAACCCCTATTTCTAATTTTAGAAAACATAGTTCCTTTGGTTGGATAATGTTGAATATTTGGGTTTTTTATGCACATCCATCTTTTATTGCATTTAAAAGATGCTGTTTTCCTACACTGCATCTTAGCAAAGGCTGCCACCTGCTATTCTTTATCCTAGGAGTGGTAACAGCCTTTGCCTACAGACCTTCAGCCAAATGGCTTTGAGCATCCTCTGCCAACTCATTCTCTTTCTCGTCTGCTTTATGAATTGCTACTGTTACAGAGAGCAGTTTTTCATGACGTTGAGAATGAAAATAGTGAATTCCAGCTACAGAGCTGAAAACAGACCCCTAAATGCAAGGAAACACAATATAATTTTACCTGTTAAACAGATGTACATTCTGCAGAAGCTTCATTCACTCTTACGATGCAGCCTTGCAAACAGACCAGCAGCAGCCAGTCTGAGCCAAAGATTTGGAAACATGAAACTGCACAGTCAGTCATGGGAACAGAGGGGGCTTTCTGGGAATGGCTTGGCCATCTAATTAGCAAGCAAGGCGACAGAGCTGAGGAGGAAATAATGTAGACGTGGTCATGATAAATGCTGAAAACTATGCGGAATCTTTGTCCCCTGGTGTAGCGTTTCTGAAAGGTTTCCAACAGAAAACAAACATGCTGAGACTTTCATTTTAGCTGTGCCATTTTCATAAGGGACAGAATGCTCTCTAGAGGTGCAATTTATGGGAACAAGGATATGCTAATGGATCCTCTAAGAGTATCTTATTAGACAAGGATGCTAATGAACGTTTTGGTGAGCCACTCCTTTGCTGTGGGCATGTGGGCATGTGGGAATGAGTTAGTGTATATCTATGTGCACATGTAATATGGTGTGTGTGTGTGTGTGTGTGTGTGTGTGTGTGTGTGTGTGTACACTGTAGGAATTCTCTCCATCTGTCATATTGCTCCCAGTTGAAGCATAAGGCCTCAAGGTTGTACCTGCTGCTCCTGGTGGTTCATTCCTGATGAAAAATGTACATAATAGCGGTGGCATTTGCAATAGATGCATATCACACACACATACAGACATACGCACAAAAGATGTTTCAGTTTTATGGAGTTTTTTCAGATACACAGATATACATGTATAGCTCATCTGATGGCAGATATTTGAAAATAAATGCAAACATAAAGGATATATCGATGATAGATTGATGAATTTGAAGATGACAGGCACATGATGATAGATAATAGACAGAAAGATGTGACTAAAACTTCTGTTCATACCTATTCTCATTTTCTATTTTATCACATTCATCAGGATTTTTATAATCACGTTTTGTACACATATAACATCCTTTATTTGATATTGTTATTTGCATATCAGTATATCATACCCAAAAACATTTTTTACTCCAAAATCATATACATGTTTCAGAATAGGTATAAAGTATGTCAAATACAAATAACTTTATGAAGTCATATATATCTATGTATATATATGTGTGTGTGTGTATATATATATATTAGATGCAGTATACTCTAAACATGTTCTATTTCTTAAACACATAACTTTACATTTTTTAAATTTAACAAAATAACATGAATAATTTTTAAAACTGAAATATCGTTTTTTAGTTTTCTGTTTTAAAATTATTTTCATTGATTTTATTGAGCTATACATTTGTTTTTGGTTCCCTCCCATCCTCTCCCCTCCCCTTCAACCCTCTCCCATGGTCCCCATGCTCCCAGTTTACAAAAGAAATCTTGTCTTTTTCTACTTCCCATGCATATTAGATCCATGTATGTCTCTCTTAGGGTCCTCATTGTTGTCTAGGTTCTCTGGGATTGTGAATTATAGGCTGGTTTTCCTTGTTTTGTGTCTAAAAGCCACTTATGAGTGAATACATATAATATTTGTCTTTCTGAGTCTGGGTTATCTCTCTCAATATGTTTTCTAGATCCATTAATTTGCCTATAAATTTAAAGATGTCATTATTTTTTCTGCTGTGTAGTATTCCATTGTGTAAATGTACCACATTTTCCTTATCCATTCTTCAGACAAGGGGCATTTAGGTGCTTCCATATTCTGTCTATGACAAACAATGCCACTATAAACATAATTGAGCACATGTCCTTGTGGTACAAGTGAGCATCCTTTGAGTATATACCAAAAAGTGGTATTGCTGGGTCTTGGGGAAGCATATTCAACAAATGGTGCTGGCATAACTGGATATCAACATGCAGTAGAATGAAAATAGATCCATATCTATCACCATGCACAAAACTCAAATCCAAATAAATTAAAGACCTCAATATAAAGCCAATCATACTGAACCTCATAGAAGAGAAAGTGGGAAGTACACTTGAACACATTCACACAGGAGACCACTTCCTAAACATAGCCCCAGTAGCACAGACACTGAGAGAAACAATTAATAAAAGGGACCTCCTGAAACTGAAAAGCTTCTGTAAAGCAAAGGACATGGTCAACAAGACAAAATGACAGCCTACAGAATGGGAAAAGATCTTTACTAACCCCACAGTGGACAGAGGTCTGATCTCCAAAATATACAAAGAACTCAAGAAATTGGTCATCAAAAGAACAAACAATTCAATTAAAAAAATGGGGTACAGACCTAAACTGAGAACTCTCAACAGCGGAATCTAAAATGGCTAAGACACTTAAGGAAATGTTCAAAATCCATAGTGTTTCAAGCAATGCAAATAAAAACAACTCTGAGATTCCATGTTACAGCTGTAAGAATGGCCAAGATCAAAAACACTGATGACAACTTATGCTCATATAAATGTTAAATTTACACCACATGCTTACAATTAAACTTTTTACTTCATCTTAAACATTCTAGGTCATAAAATAGTATTGACTTAACGAATAAAAATGGAACATGGTAGAGAAAAAGATTGAATTCTTATGCATAGTATAATCAGCTATGCAAATTTAATGACTGGCCCTTTGGGTTTGATCTGAAAGATACCAAAAAAAAAACCTGAGTAAAATGGAGAATATATCTTAGGTGGTTTTAAGTAAGTGTGTGCCTGAGGGGGGAGGCATCTTAACTTACAGGACAATGGCAATTTAAATTGCCCTGCCATGGAAGACAGGCAAATGGCAGTAAGCAGTCGCATGGTGGGAACATGGTACTTTAGAGAAAGAATAAGGAAGCCCAAAGTACCTGTAGATGTCCAAAAGGAGACAGAGAAAGAAAAAGGAAAAGTTACAGACATTCGTGGTGGTGCAATAAACGATCAGAGACCAAATTCTTCTGAAGCATTTTATTTTCTTAATTCTCGCAAAGGAGACCAACAGTAATCGTGAAAGCAAATAAAGTTTGGCAAAGGATAATGAAGCAAAAGCAAGGAAAAGGAAGGACTCACTGTAAAACAATGACGGTGAGCCAAGACCAGCTGAAAGTGAAGTGATGGATGAATGGTATTCCTCCCACCTTGGGCCTGATTGTTTTCATAGTCTGGACTTAGGGGCTGGCTCTAATTTGCATGTCTGCCTTCATGTCACTTCCTTGTTATCTTTTCGTGTTGCAACTGGGGAGCTACTTTTCAGCACTCACTAAGACCGGGTTTGAAACCAGTGTAGCTGGCAGGAGGTCGTTTGCTTTCTGTTACAGTGTTTCCAGTAACTTCCCTTTCCAAACTTCGCACGCTGCTCTAGACATACTTTATACGAATTGAAATCCCTCGGGATGGCTTCTTGGCTCTTCCCTTCCGAACATGTGGAGTTCCTGAGATACAGAAATAAGTCTTTTCTTGTCCAAGTTCTGTCCTTCAGGTAAAATATACTGTCGGTCCCACATCATACCACGGGCACAATGCCAATTTCTCTCTGCAGAATTTGTTCAGAATTTCAAAAATATTTTATCAGTGGTAGAAAGTTTTAAATGGCTTCAGCTATGAATAATTCAAGAACACTTTTTTTAAAAAATCATTTTCCCTTTGCTGTACATTTAAGAATAAAAGTTGATTATAATGAACCACGTTTGTGATTGTATTGCTGTCAATGGGCCAGAGTGCACTGCTTTGATTATTATCAGAAATATAACCAGATAAAGTTAAACAGGTTGAGATCATTTAATATTCACTAATTGTACACATGACAAATCCTTTATTTCAATTTTATCAAAATTAATTAGTGGATTACTTAAAATGCTGAAAAATTTGCATTCTTTAGATGTGAATTCCTCCCCCAAGCAAAAGCTCTCCAATTATGGGAATGAGCACTAATTGTAGAAAATGCAAAATTTCAAAGGGTATTAATGTGGAATTGCATTAACAGTTTTAAAATAGTTTTGCTTCTCATCCTCTTGCCCTTTAATGGGCTTCTAGGGCCCAAAGTTAATGATATCTTTAGGACAAATGTTTACCAAGCAGGGAACACTTTCACTCCAACAATAGCAGCCACTTTCTAAATGATGTGATTAATATGCTGCTCAGGCTCAGAACCCATTCACATGCACACAATTATCAAACACACACTCCAGGTGAGACTTTTTCTTAGATATGGCCAGATACATAGTTAAATGTAGACATTAGTAAAATTTAAATGCCATAAAATGCCCTTCCGATGATTTCTGTTTAACATTCTCTAATGCCATTTTTCAGATCCATTTTTATTGACAGCTTGCAATGCTTAGGTTTAGTGTTTGTCCTTTTTCTTTTGTGTATGTACATATGATGTAAGATAGGGACCAATGCCCTCATGCACACGTGGAAGTCACAGGACAATTTTGTGGAGTTTGTTTTTATCCATTAATGTATATATGGGTTCGGGGAACTTTCTAGAGTAACACAACAATTGTCTTGATCTTCTGAGGCACCTTTCTGGACCAATACATGTGTTTTTAATATAGTATTTTAAGGGCGCTAATGTTCATTAAGTTAATTTTACAAAGTGCTCACAGCTTGAATCCCACTGTTTATTAGTAAAATGTTTGTGTCCCTTCTGATAAAATGCTATCTAGGTAAAGAAAGAAAATAACAAATACTGGGAAAAAGAAAAGGAGCAGAAGGAAGAAAATAATGACGAATAAAAAAGAGAGAAACGTTCTTATTGTACAAAGGTATCCTCTACATGGGAAGCTTCTTTGATGGTGCAAGTCAATACTGGTGTTCAATGTCTTGGAGAGGCTATGACAGAAACTATGAAAGAGGTTTTGATGGTATAATACAAACCTCTTCTTTTGATAACAGTATTTGTAGTATTGTCATAAGTTTCTCATATTTGAAGTTTAAAATTCTAACAATGATGTGTGTGTGTGTTCCTATACATGGAGGACAATATATTACTGAAGAAAGAGAGTCAGAGGAAGGCAAAAGGCATACTAAAAGAAACTCTCTTTATTGCATTTATTAATTTGTCCTAGAATTTGAGGAGCCAAACATTACATTGAGGTTCCCGACACAAGCTCTGTTTAATAAACATCTTAAAATCACATGCTAAAGACAAAATTGCTGCCAAAAATTAAGATGGAAGATTGGAAAATATTTCATTTGGTAGATCCCTTGCCTAGTATACCGAAAATTCTGAATTCAATCCCCACAAAATTTATTATGGTAAATAATAATTTACCTATAATCCTAGCACTATGGAGGTGTAAGAAAGAGGATGTGGAATAAATCAAGATTATCTTTGGCTACAGCTGTAATCATATTACCTCTGAGAATGACATCATGGGGTCCTTCCCCAAGATCTGAGCAAGGAAGACCTTGGAAAAACTTGACCTGACAGAGAGCAGAGGGCAGTCATCTTGTGAAGGAGCAGGCTTTCTTCTTCTGATCTGCTATCTGACAGTGAGCTGTTACCGCACCTGTTGTACTTTTAAACCCCTACCTTGGGTCTTCTTTCTACCTGTGGGCTCCTTTCTTAGCAAGTCTGATGATGTCTCCATCACTTGTAGACTAACACAATGCACCCATACTTAATGGCTTTAAAAACAAAAAAGGAAGAACAAAAAAAGTGCTACCTGCAAAATCCAGCTCAACACCTTCTCTGTATGGGCTGTAAATCATTTTGGGTGATCAAAGGAAACTGAAAAAATTGTAATATTTGGCAATATGCAAACGTCACATAAAAACAACTTTTGGCCCTTTCCTCTGAGTTTATTTTCACGCTAGACAGAAAACAGAGTATTTGTGAAAGAGATAGTTCCTGCAGAGTCAGAAATATTTAGACTCTGTAATATAAAAATATTACAGAGAATGATTTGTCGTGAAATATTAGTTTAAGATGTGTTACATGTTTATTCTGTGGAACATCTGTTTAAGGACGCAAAGATGTGCTGCAGTCTTTTATGTTGCATTTGTTTAACTCTGTGGGGCTGTGTTACTTTGCCTGCCTAAAACACATCATTGGTCTAATAAAGAGCTGAACGGCCAATAGCAAGGCAGGAGAAAGGATAGGAGGGGCTGGCAGGCAGAGAGTTCACGGAGGAAGAAAAGGAGGGAGACATCTAGGGCGAGTCACCCAGCTATACAGCAAGTCAGAGAGTAAGAGGTAAAGAAGGGTATATGGAAATGGAGAAGGGAAAAAGCCCAGGGTCAAAGGTAGAAGGGATAATTTAAGTTAAGAAAAGATGGCAAGAAACTAGTCAAGCTAAGCCTGGGCATGTGTAAGAAAGACTAAGAGTCTGTGGGTATTTATTTAGAGGCTGGGTGGCATAAAGAACCAAAAGAGTAAAGAGTAACAAATAACCAAATACAAAGATCTGCTGGCTCTTATCCTAAAACAAAAATAATTATTGTTTTCCATGGATTACGCTAGGCAGTAATTCCAAAGAATCTCTATTAGTTACTTTTGCCTTGGAGACTCTCAAGGAGCTATAGTCAGATGTTGAATGAGAATCAATTTACAGAAAATAGTGAATGAAGCCAGACAACAGGCCAACCCAACCTCTGACTGTAGGGTAACTGTTAAAACTGATTGAATCATCTCCAGACATTTATTTTCTTCTCACATGAAAAGCAGATTCCAAATTAAGACCCCAAAGCCTCCTCCTTATAAACCAGTCCAAATTCAAGAATCTTATGTTTTATATTAGTGTCATGTTTCAGTGATGACCCTTGAATCCTGTTCTCAATTAGGAGACTTGTGAACTATTGAGACATGGTTATCTAGCTCTTACACACTCAACATAAGCAAGTGTAACCAATGAAACAAAACTGTACAGTCTCACGCGGATCCAAAAGCTCAGATCCAGAGGCACGCATGTGCCAGTTGGCGATTCTTACAGCCGGCATGTACAGTTGCCAGGATGCTGCAGCTTTCGCCTCGGCATCAAGGTGCAGAAATGGAAAAGACCATGTCTGTCTGTGAGGTCCAGGTGCACGGAATGGGCAAATTTGTGGAAAATTCCCAGCAAACTATGCTTCCTAAAGAGCCAGGAATGAGCTAAGTGGTTTAAGATTTCACAGGTTTGTCCATGGCAACAGACAGAAAAATGTCCTTGTGCATAGCATGCTACCCACGTGGTTTTGAATTAATCATTGCACTATCTAAATTAATTTAGCCTAGAGAAGGCAAACCTAGAAGTCAAAAATATCTCAAATAGCACACTGTCATTATCATAATCTTCATTTAAGTATACTTTTCCTTCATGATTTTAACTATAACACATCCATTGGTAAGCATTATATTAAAAATACTAAGAGTTTACATCTTCTAAGATTTTCTATGAATTATCCTTCTATCAATCAACTTGCAGGTTGGGCAACTTGAGAGTAGGCACATTCTTCCCTGGGAGAACGATCTATGACGTCTGCAAAATATCTTCAAGACATGCACTTTACCACAATATATTTACAATATGTGCCAATTTGCAGTGTCTTGTGCATGCACACACAGCCATGCATACAAGAACAGGTATAGGTGTATAACTTCAGTGTGTTTCTCTGCCTCCCACTTCAGCCTTCCACTTCATACTTACTGAAAAGACGAGGGTTTTGCCCTTCTTTTCAGTATGAAATGTGCTCTCTCTGTTCGTCATCAAATATCCACGACATAGTCACCATGTGCTTTATACTGAAAGGGTATCACACATTAGCAAGCAGCGAATGGTTCCTGCTTTCGGGACCATAGTTGTCCCATTGTTCCTTGAACCGTTAAGCCTTAGGTTTGAAAACAGTTTTTTTGCTCACAATTGACGAAAGTGTTCTTCAAGGGCAAGTCCAGGGTTGCTGATATCTGGGTTATTGTCCTTGGAAAGACTATATCTATCTGCTCTCCACTTGCTAGGATAGTAAACTGGATACGGATGTCCTTGGCTGCAATCTACTCAACGTTACTCCAATAAACATGATCTGTAACCACCATGGCTTTCTCTGCTGACCCAGACACACTGCACATCAGCTTCAGACCTTGTTGCTTTTCCAGATTTGAATGATTTTCCACAATGTGACTGGACAACTTTCCAAATGGGGACCTTGGAGGAGGGTCTAAACGGAGGAAGGGAGAGGCAGGGAGGGGAGCAGAGAAAAATGTAGAACTCAATAAAAATCAATAAAAAAGAGCTATTATACAATAAAAATTAGTGTAAAAATTAGTAAAAAAAAATGCAAGAATAGTAGTGTTAGTGATCCAACTTTCAATGCTCACAAGAACTAAAGTCCCAAGGTTTGTCATTAATTGAGGGGTGATGGCAAGATCTGGAGAAGTGTTTTGCTGAAGCTCATCCTTCTGCTAACTGTGGTAACTTCTGTTACCAGGAGACTTGGAAATCAACCTGTAAATTACACTAAGGGACAAGAAACAGCTTATGACTTAAAAATCATTAAACGTAATTCAGTAAGTCTAAACGTCTGGAATCGACCGGAACTGAATTTTATTGTACTAAATGGAAGTATTTTAGGGCATTGTTTGGTAACTTCTTAGATGAAAATAAACTGGTAGTAGTTTTCCTGTGGGACTTAACAACTTAAACTGTTTCCCTTGCAACTTATTTACAATACAAAGGTAATAATAGTGTAGGATGATGGTAATAGAATATTTTATTTTCCAAGCTTCCACTTATATGTATATGTACATGTGTATGCACACACTGCAGTCCTTAATTCTGTCTGCTTAACCTCTGTAGTATTCACGAGCATTCTTTGAAATTGTTGGTCCCCTTCCCTAGTTCCCAGCCCCTGGATCTTAGATTCAAAACAAAAAGTAAGGGCTTAGTGTGCACGTGTGTGTGTATGTGTATGTGTATAGTATATTTGTGTGGTGTCTGTAGTATGTGTGTGTGGCATGTGTGGTGTCTGTGTATGGTGTGTGTGTGTGTGTGTAGTATGTGTGCATGTGTGTAGTATGCAGTATTTGGGGTATGGTTTGTATGAGTGATGTGTGTGGTTTGTGTGTCTGGTGTGTGTGGTGTATATGAATAGGGCACATGGATGAGTGTGTGGTGTGTGAGTAGTGTGTGTATATATGTATGTACCATGTGTGGTATTGTGGTATATGAGGTTTATGTGGTGTGTGTGTGTATGTATGTATGTATGTATGTTTTATCTCTGTGTTCTTTTGACACATAACGTTCACCAGCATTAGGGGAGGTGGATCTAGCCGCATTTCTAAGGGCAGGTAGAGGTGACTGTATGTGGTTTCTACTGAGATTTGGCAGTGGCGCAGAGGCCACAATCACTGGGACAGTAACCAGATACTTCCAGAGTGAGTGAAAGGCAGATGAGGGACAAGGCAGATCTGTGCCAGGGACTCTAAATGGGCAGTGCTTTTTAGGATGAGCTGGGACAAAGACACGTGACTAAGGGTTAGAGGGCAGAGGCTCAGTCTGATTTTTTTACGCATCCCAGGACCACCAGCCCAGGCATGACCACAGTGGTCTGGGTGCACCAAAATAAATTATTAATCAAGAAGATGCCCTACAGACTTACTTACTCAGACCGATGGAATGGAGCTATTTTCTCTGGTGAACTCCCCTTTTACCTAGATGACTTTAGCTTGTGTCAAGATGACCAAAGACTAAGAAGCACAGCTAGGAAACTCTATCCTAAGAGCAAATGAGCTATGTCGATGTCTATGACCAAACTATGATGCCAAACTAGTTCATGTTAAAGAAGGTATTTATTGCTGTTTCCAGAGAGCTGGGAACGCAGCCTGAAGCCTCGCTAGACTAGCCACCGTTATAAGAAGTGTGTTATCTTACATGTTCGTCGGATAACTTTTACATTTGTTTCTTATTCTCTTATTGCTTTACTTAATTTTTAGCAGCTATTTGTTTCAGAGTGAGCATTTGAAAACCTGGAACATTTCAAATGACCTCCAACATCAAAACATTTCCCCAACTAATTTGATTTGAGGCAAGAACATTTCCAAGCACCGCTGAATGGCTGAGATGAGCTTGGCTAAAAAGAGCCTGCCGAAATTTAGTGGTTTCTAACCACGTAAAACGGCCTCCGAACACTTGTAAAATAAAAGAAAAAAAAGGGGGTTGGAGAGGAATGGGAAAGCCAAAGCCAAGAAAGTGAGGAAACACAAAAACCATGTTCTAAGAATCTTACACAAAGAGAAAGGCAAGATGACAGCAAAGCTAATGGTTTCAGTGTCTTCAAAATGCTGTCCTGAGAGGAGAGACACAAGAGTTAGAGCTTAAACCTAGGTAGAGTTTGCAGGTTGTGTGTAGTTGAAGCTCCTGGCATCAATTATCTTCTCCAACTAGCAGGAAGAAAACTGTAAAGAAAGCTAGCTTCAATTATATTTCCTTTTTAAAGAAAGTTTTACAGATTTATGTGTTGTTGCATTGGATGTGCTATGTGTTACAAGTGCATGTGTCTGCATGTATGCACGTACACCACGTATGTGCAGTGGCAGTGTATAGTGGAAGTGGAACCCCAGGCAGCTGGATGCTGGGAGCTGAATCCAGACCTTCTGCAAGGGAAGAAACTGCTCATCCCTTTCTCTACTACATCTTGTGGATCAGTACTATGAGATGATACATGATTTCAAAAACATTTAATCTACTCTGTTTTACAACATATTGGAACAAACAACAAAAATATCATATAAAACATTTCATTCATCTTAAATTTAATTACAAAATGTATTCTTGCGTATAATTAAGCAACTTTTTGACATTGCTGAATAATAATACTTTCTAAACTACAAGTTCCCTGTATAGCACTGGATTCTTAGATTCACCTACCATAGTTTTCAACAGATACATTTTGCAACATATGTCTAGTTTAAGCCTCCTCTTTCCTTCCAAAAATATTTGTTTTGTTTCCAAAAACACCAATGTCAGAAGTTCTTGCCAAATAAAAGGGGCCGTATTGGCAGTCACAAATGTAAAGTCTTATGAAAATGAAATGCTTGACATTTTGAACATAAAATTTGACTCTAAAATGACATTCAGTGAGACTAGAATAAACAGTTCTGCATGGTATAGATTGGATTCTTCCAGCCACAAATATGACTTCGAAAATCAAGATCCAGTTCTTCAAAAAACAATAAAAAGGGAATGTGAACTCCTGCCAAACAGGTTTGAAGTTGTGCACTTCCAGTTCTGGGCAGCTGATGAATACCTGCCTGTGTCTCCAGTGGAAGCCAGCCAGAAGAGAGGTGAAAGTCTGTTTACGATTGGGTTTCCAATGGTTTCAGGAAACACACAACACTGGGCTGCTGATGTGGGAGTTTCATATTACTCTCAATTATTGTAAAACATTTGTATATGAAAATAACAATTTTAACTACTGTCCTTGGGAAATTCTCTCTCTCTCTCTCTCTCTCTCTCTCTTTCTCTCTCTCTCCCCTCTCTCCTTCTCCCTCTCCTTATCCCTCTCTGTCTCTCTCTCCCTCTCCTTTTCTTTTTTTTAAATTTATTACTTTATTATTTTTAAAACCAATATCTCCTC
>NC_022025.1:9871019-9898729 GCF_000317375.1 Microtus ochrogaster | reverse complement strand
TAATATATATATAATTTCTGAAATCAAAAACTATGCCCTAAGGTTCGAAATAGACCTCAGTAGTTAACTAAGTAGTGAGGCCGTAGGTTCAACTCTCAACATCTCACCCCAAACCCAACTCCAAATTCCTGTGAACTATGTTTTCACGCGGATGCATAAATTCCTTTTCTATCTTTTCTGTTTAGTCAAGTTCAACCTTGTTTACAAAGAGATTTGTCAGTTTTTGTTCTCCACAGTGCGCCATGCATGACTCTGTTATTTATAACCATCTTTCCCAAGAAGAGACCCCGTCAGCAAAGAATGAATTCATTTTTAAATTGAAATCTGGTAAATTCATATGTTATGGTAGTTCATAAATGGGACGTCACAAAACATGATGTTAGCTTGTTTTTCATTCATATTTTCTTTGTTTTTTTCCTTAATATACCTTATACGAAAATATAGTTATTGGTCTATGACAGACACATTTCAAAAACAGTTTTATTATTTAGCCCTTTCAATGATAGCAAAATACATAAAGGTAAAAACAAAAAAAAACTTTGTAGTTATTATGTTAAAAGCACAAAGCTAAAATTCTTACAATATAAAACATAGTCATTACACCTTCCCATTTAAGACACTAGAACATTAACAGGGGTGAAAATACTAAGTTCGTTTGCTAAATCACAGGAGAACTTGAAGCTGAAATATAAAACTTCAATCTTTTAAAAATATACTTTATTTTAAACTATGTAATACTTTAAATGTAGCAATTATTAATGAGATATAAAAGTTGATAACTGATACTATGTGTGGATATTAAGGAACCCTCTACAATTTCTAAACCCCAAAACACGGTTGGTTACTCCATAGTGGCCTAAAATAATATTTGTCTACTTTTGTATAATAACTCCTAGTTAGTGGTTTCTGGCATCACATTAAATATTTCTTTCCGTGGTCATGTTAAGACCAAAAGAACAAGTCTTTTGGTCAACAAGAGATAGGTTGACTGTAGTGAGGTTAGCTGTTGGATTTCCAATTTTGACTTTTAAAAATTATTCACAAATATTTACTCTTGCATTTTATTCTTCCAAAATTAAAGTCAAAAGAAACTAAAAGGAGATATTGCCCAGATATACTTTCAAATTAACTTTCTTTGCCTATTCAAACTTCTACAGTGTTCTTATTAACCTTAACTGAATGCACCAGTAGTCTAAGCTATACATCTAAACGGCTATGAGGGGATACAAAGATGCCAGTCTGAATATCAAACACGTTGCCTGTGTTCAGTTTCCGTATGCTTGTCTGCTATGTGGGAAAATTTCCTTCCATGGGAATCCCAGTGACGCCTAGGAGCAGGCGCAGCAGCCAGCAGCCAGGAGGGTCAATGAAAGAATGCTTCCCTCTGCTGAGTGGTCCGGTTAGAACACTCCCAGTGAGGCCAGACTGAATAGCAGGCAAAAATGAGGCGCCGTGAGAAGGAAAAGGAGCACCTTACTTAGGAATCTGGTTACAAATGCTTGTCCACAGACGAATAAGAATTTCAGAGCAGTTACCAAAAGCTAAGACTTTCCCCCTCGGCATCTGAAAGCCTGAAATGTCCCAGGAAATCTCGTCAGAAACCCCATTTACAGGAAAGATATATTCTAAACCCCTTGTTCCACCTAAGGGCTACAACAGTCATTTGCTTTACGAAAGAGAGAGAGAAGAGGGAGGGGCGCATCACAACTTTTTAATGATATAATTTGAGTCTTTAATTTGGTACATATGGCTAACATTAAGACAGTTAACCTCAACTGTGCCTTTATGGGACCCTGCTGGCACTTGGATACATCCTATTTCCTGCTATTCTCCGTGGAAGCCCACGCCCATGGTCTGCTTCATTCTCGGTGCGTTTCTTCCTCCTAACTGGCTGAAAACGGAATTCTTTTCAAGGGTAAAACCATGCTTCTCACCTTGGGCTAAGGCTAGGTTCCTAAAAGATTAGGGGAAGTCCGTGGGCTGTGGGAAGCAAGAGCAGGAAGCTGTCCATCTCTTTCACCTCATCACCAACACCAATATCATGTGGTCAACTTTGTCTACAATCTATTCAGCATTTGAAACTCACTGTTAAGAAAACTCTAAGTTCTTAAAACAAATTTAAATGCCATATGCTGTAGACCTTTGAAGTGTTGAAGATTATCTATCTAGCATATCTCTGTATATCCAGAAAACCTAACATAATTAAAAAATTGATTATTATAGATGACTACATATTAATCTATATTTCTTAACTATGCATTACATGTTTAAATGAGCTATATAAACATACCTTAATCAACAGTTGAAATATACATATAAAAAAATTGATGTTAAATTTTCATCAATAAACCAAAATCCATACCAGTGTAAAATATTCATTTTTATTTCATATCTTCCTCCCTGTTTTGTTAGAAAGAGATTGACTGAGAGCATTAACTATTTACAGTCAACCCCCTTTAAATGGAAGCAAACATATATAAACAATATTTGGGAATTTGAGCATAGCTTTTTAGACTACTTCTTGCTGATTGGGGCTCTCTTAATCAGATCTTAAATGTGGTATCCTGTACTGTTGGTCCATCTCAGTCAGCAGTCCTGGAGCTGTCATGAATGTTGGACCACCTGTGTCATCACTTCAGGGGATCTTGTTTGATCAAGCCAAATTAACTAGTAAGGAATCCACAGGTGTCTATCCTCTGTGGAAACAAAAGCAGAACCACTTTCAAAAAGCAGCATATCCTTATGTTTTAATTTTGAAGTTAAGATACCTTTAAAATATATATTTTGGTTTAGCTTAGAAGGCCATACAATAAAATATTTCTCTGTAGTTAATTCATCCACAGTCAAAAAAATCAAAGAAAACTCAATAATATAAATGATCCAAACTCTTTTTCATCTTTACATGGCTGTTCTTTTATTTCTTTTACTTGTAGTTTTTTTGTTTGTTTGTTTTTTGAGACAGTGTTTCTCTGTGTAGACCTGACTGTCCTGAATCTCACTCTGTAAAACAGGCTGCCCTTGAACTCACCAAGATCCACCTGCTTCTGCCTCCTAAGTGCTGGAATTAAAGGAATATGCCACCACACCTGACTACTCTATTTCTTCTGTTTTTTAAGGACTTTATTCCTTTTCTTTTCTCTCCCAAGTCTACATATATTTTTAAACACATGGTAAAGCATTTAGAGGTTTTTTTTTCATCTGAATCTGTCTTTACCATATATCTCTATCTTTTTCTGAGCAATCAGTCTTTAATTTGCTGAGCAATATGGCTAGGAAATAAAGCCTTGACTTTTGAGGCTGGATCCACCTCATTCCTTAGCTTTTTAGAGAGTCTAGCTTCATGGTGCAATTACTAGCAGGAGCCACATTAATTGCCACAACTCTGTGGAGTTTCTAGGTGCATGCCACCACCAAGAAGCCTGCCACCAGCTGCTCATAAACACCATATAAGTGTTTGGTGGCAGAGATTCTTAAAAGAGCTGCAAGGTTTTGCTGCTAATACTGAGCCTCTCATATGGAAGTTGCGCCTCTCTTTGCCTCTAGCAAACAGAACCTTCTAGAGAAAAGATGACTACCAAGAAGATGCACTTGACTCTGTTCTTGTCTTTCTAGAACCCTTTTTTCTTAAGCTTTCTCAGGCTTTATCTGGAAATTCTTGTCAAACATCTGAACGTCATTTGTAAATGGAGACTGCACTTTCATTTTCCAGCTGCCCAGACCCTAAGAATCACACAAAACTATATTAATTTCAATACTGTTTGTCTTAAGCATATACCTAGTTAGCTCTTTCATCTTAAAGTAACACCATATGTATTAATCTGTGTATCTCCATGAAGCTGTGGTATACTGGTAAGGCTCTGGTGTCTTTCTCCTTTGGCAGTTTCATGGCGACTCTTTGACTATGCATTCTCTCTCTCTCTCTCTCTCTCTCTCTCTCTCTCTCTCTCTCTCTCTCTGTTTTACAAATGTCTAATCATAACCTGAACAAGGATTAATACACATGGCTGGTTGATATCCAGGTGCATGACATCTGAGGAAAACAGAGGAGCAGGAGTGGATGGGGGTGAGAAAGTAGGAGGAGAGAAATTTCGGGGAGATGTAAAATCAAACAAATGAATAAATAAATAAAAGTACCATGTCCTTAAGAAGGCTTAAGACCTAGAGTGTGTTTCTGCATAGCTGTGTTGACTTTCCCCTCTAGCATGACCCTTAGCTATTGCTGTTCAAGGCCACACTGACTCCCTTCTATACTCCAGCTCAACTTTCCACTTTGCTATTTTCTTCCTTAGCTCTCTTCATTTGCCAGCTTGTGCATCTGCTCTTGGTGTCTTACCTCCTACTGGAATGGACACCTACAGAGTCTGTTTAGACTGTTCTTTTTCCTATGAACAGTGATTGAAAACCAATAGATATTAAGAAAATTACTGATTTAGAAATACAATTTCTAATTTTGGTTGTGAATCTAGTCTTTAATGGTAGAACCATAAGGAATAAATTAAAAAAATAAAAAGAAAATGCAATTTGTTGTGTAGAAATTATATACTCGTCATTTTTTATATTTCATGCAACAAAAGCAATTAGACAGGAAAATCTTAAATTGTTGACAGCTAAGAGATTCATGTAGCACAAAAGGGGATCAGTTTTAAAGTCTCTATAATGGAAATTTAAAGCGCACACTCCTCCACAATTTGGGAGTTTTAAATATTGTCAGAAAATAAAACCTGCACACCTTCCGTTTTTTAAAAGGAATAACGATAACAGGAGGCAAAGGTCTGGGGGAATTATGACTTAGGACCAAGAAACTAAGATTCTCTATGGTCAGTCCAGTTTTCTCTGTAAAGTAATGTAACATGAGGAGGTCTGTTTGTTTGTTGGGGTTTTTGTCCTGCCCAGTTCCCCGGCTATTTAGTCCCAGAGAAAAATCACACAGAGAGTTATAAAGCTGATTGACCCATTAGCTCTAGCCTCTCACTGGCTAACTCTCACATCTTGATTAACCCATTTTTCTGATCTAAGTTAGCCATGTAGCTCATTACCTTGTTTCAGTGGGGCAGATCACATCCTGCTGCTTCCATGGTCTGGGCAGGAGTGGGAGGAATCGACTTGCTCCTTCCCAGAATTCTCCTGTTCTCATTACATCATTTCTACTTCCTGTCTGGTTTTCCCACCTATATTTCCTGCCTGGCCAATCAGCATTTATTTAAAACATGATTGACAGAATACAGACAATTCTCCTGCACCAAAGTAAGAACAGGACTAAGGGATATTTTTTTTTTTTTTTTGCTGTAAGTTTCAGAGAGGACCAGCAATAGTTACAGTAATAAGTAGGGTGGAGAATAAGATCAAAATATATTGTAGAAAAATATATTTAAATAAAAAAGAGAATCAGATCACAGGGAAACTGTTAGAAAGGAATAGGAGGCCATGTGGAGAAATAGCACTGGAAACATTAATCAAAGGCTCTAGCTAGGGAGATAAATGTAGAGAAACCAATAAAGTCATATATGAAATCAAGACTATCAGTATTAGTATTAATAGAAACTATTAGAAAGCAGACAACTGAAATTAAAATTGTATGGTTGAAGACAGATAAGAGGCAAAATCAAAGACAAGCTTGACAATTTAATTTCACATGTGAAGCAATTTTTGTTCCTGATGAGTGGACAGGAATATGACACAAAAAAAATGAATTTTTCAGTGAGAAACAGTGCTTTAGTAAGTGATTATTCTATAGCATTTATTTAATGCATATCACACTGGGAGCTATTTCAAAATATATGATATTTCTTATGCAATAATTTTCTTAGGGTTACTTTATACATATAAGAGCTTGTCGATATTTGTTTGTGTACCCACTTGTGAGAGCTCACATACCCCATTTTTTAAAATTCATCACAAAACTTTAAACAGTGTTGACTTGCATAAAAACAGATGCATGAATCTTTGGAACACACCAGGAAGCCATAGAAATACGTGGATTTGCAAACATTTTGTACCAATCATTGACCAAGGTTTTGGGAACACAGGGTGGGGGAAAGTGAATATCATCAGAAATATCTTTGGGCAGAGACGTCATTCAGATGCAGGAAAATGAGATTTGATCCTATTCTCATGCACAGACAAAGCCCAGTTTCACTCACTGTGGCACAAAGCAACACACTGTGCATTTGGAAAGTGATGAAGTTAGAGCTTAACTGTTCTTTAAGAAGTGAGAAGAATATGAGATGAGGGTCACATTGATTCATTTGGTCTAGCTACCCTACCAGGCATAAGCACAGCCAACTCCATGTAGTACCCCAGAAATATAAACAATCTGAATATGTTCCATAATAAGCTGAAAATAAGTGAAGTTCAACTACATATGAACTTTTAAAGGATTCACATTTTACGTAAAATACAAACATCCATAATGTTGTACCATAGGTGAATGTATCATAGGTTACTGCCACTAAGACAGCTCTGCCAAACCTTTCATGCCGGATAAGAAAGCCCACAGTGGCGCCTAGAAATGCCTTGTGTTATTGTCATTCTCAGTACACTCTGCCATCTTTCTCCTTGGACCAGCTGCTATGCAACGTTGTCAAACACATGCTCTTAGAGCGGCAATATGTCTTTAGGCCAAAGAGTAGTGGTGCTGATATTATGTCTTAACACTTGAAATTTAATAACAGCTGATGACTGAGTCTGAGAAAGACTAATGTTATGTTATCAGTTTTATATCACTGCATATCTTACCGAAGTTAACAGGTTGTGGTAAAGATACTAAAAGGAGGCATGAGGTCAATCTCTTTCATTTGATGTATTATGAGTCCAAAAGTCATCACCCATGCAGAGAGAAGTACTCAGTCCCCACCTGTATATCACAGTTAGAAGAGCATAACAGCTAGTGTGTAGTTAATTCAACTGGCTCAATCTTGCCTTTTTATTATTAGGTCAGACTATTAAAAAGAAGCAAAACTAAAGTCAGTAGTTTCAGATATGTGGGTCATTCATTGCCTTTCACCAATGCAGTCTATGTAAAAATATTTTGTCAATTTTTAAATTTTCAACCCAGCAGTGGTAAAAAAAAAAAATTTAAAAAAGCTGGGCGGTGGTGACGTACACCTTTAATCCCAGCACTCAGGAGGCAGAGGCCAACCTGGGCTACAAGAGCTAGTTCCGGGACAGGCACCAAAGCTACAGAGAAACCTTGTCTCAAAATAAAATATTTAAATAAAGGAAAAAAACATAGAAAATATGCTTCAGTTGCTGAAGAGATCATTTTAAATTTGAGAGATGTATGGGGGGATGTTATATTCAAATGGAATCCTGCATCATTAGAATAAAGTCAGTATCTGTAATAAAATGCCTTAGAGAAAACCTACAAGGAAGAAACGTGTGTTGTGACTCACAGTTTGTGAGGTTGCAGGCAAAGGACACTTTCCCAGAGAGTTCCCGGCCCTGCGGTGAGAGAGAATGGATGGTGGTGATGGATTGATGGTGAAGGAGAGCTACTCACCTGTGTGGACCCAATGTGAGCAGAGTGAGAGAAAGGAGGCAGGAAACTAAAAAACCTTCCAGAGAGCGCATCCAGAGACTGCTAACTAGACCATGTTTTAAGGTTCCCTTCACCTACTAAGCCCACGGAATAGTGCATTCCCAAATGGATTAGCCTATGGATGGATTCAGAGCCCTCATGATTCAAAGCACTTCCTAAAAGCCCCACTTTTGAACACTGCTTTATTAAGGGCCAAGCCTTCAACACATGTGTTTGGGGGAGATATTTAAAATCCAAGCCGTAACAATTGGTATCAATTGTAATTTCAGTGTAGACACCTAATAAGAATCTAAATGAGTTTTTAGAAGGCCCAGGTGACATTATGTATATATTTTCCATGTAAATAATGACAAACCTTGAACTATATTTCAACCTCAGAAAAAGGTGTTTGTTTTCACAACAATATATATGTGTGTGTGTGTGTGTGTGTGTGTGTGTGTATATATATATATATATATATATATGTATTTTTTGTGTGTGTGTGTGTGTGTGTGTGTGTATATATATACATAAATATTATATATAAGTCAAGGAAAGAAGCAGCAACAGCAGCCAGCCTGTTCTCCAAGGCTGCTTTTCATCTCATTTCCTAAATAACAGAGCAAGATTTTGTTTATGTGCTACATCCACAGAAGTCAAACCAACTGAGACAGCAAAGTAAGCTCATTCAAGTCTGCCTGGCCCAGTAAAAATAAAACTGAGTGAAATATTTCATGTTAAGCTTGAAAAAGATCACCACCAAATTGAACAGTTTCCTGAAGCCCGGGCCGTTTCCTTCTCTGGCGCTGTGCTCAGAGCACTGACCCTAGCGCAGCACCCAGAGTCGCCCACCTACCAGGTTTGCAGAAAACCACTCTCTAAACAGTGGGTTCTCAGGAAGGGAAGGACCAGATATCTTGTGTCATGGTTGTTGACAGCATAGCTTTTTTTCCCCATTGTGCTAAACCTTCTTTTCTCTCCCTGCCTGCTTTTCTTTGTGTGTACATCAATCCCTCCACAACATGCTTTAAATAATTCACCCACGAGAAGCCTGGCCTTAATCCGAATGCTTTCAACACTGCCTTTAAGAAAACATGGCCATAGACTCTAGTTTCACTGCTTAGCACATATAAGGATTTTCGCAAATCTTGGTTTTGAATTTTGCATCTATTTGTAAATATGGTGCTGCCATAACTCCGGATATTCTTTTACTCAGCATTTTGTCAGGTTACTAAAAGGGCACTTGATATGTGTTCACTGAAAATAACTTTAATAACATGAAAAAGTTGGTAGATAAATTTTCATCAATAAGTATGATCCTGTATGTGTAATATGGGTGTCACAGAATCACCCTTTCCTGGGAAATGCATTAAGTTATGTTTAAGCAACATCCCAAATCAAAAGTGAAGGATATAAGACTCTATTTTCTTTTGTTCTAAACAGTAAACCATCCCACAATTTGAGGAAGGGGCAAGAGAGAATGTTGAAAACATCTCTCATATAAACGGACTCTGTAACAGATGGGCTGTCTTTCCATTCAGAACCAATTGCAAATATTCTCTATGTTGGGCACACTTACATGGCCATTTAAATATTAGCTTTTGAGTTCTGAGGAACAAAGGCATTGAATTAGAGTACATGTGTCTCTTTTTCTTGCAGCCTCCCACCAAAAGCACTGTGTTTATTCTATGTCCTTCTTCCTTGGAACCATCCTAACAGTCAGAGACAGACTTCTAAGAATCCTAGTATCATGTCGACTTTCTTCTACTTAACCTCCAGTGATCAGGAGTTCTTTATTTGATTTACATTTTTTTTTCGCTCAGCACATCTTTTCTAGGGGTTTGCTCATAAACACTGTTCTCCCTGCTTGGGCAGCTCACAACACAGGGTAGGATCACTCCTTCTTCCTGGAGTCCATAAAAACAAGGCCCCGCTCAACCTGAGTGAGCACACAAGAACGGAGCAGTGACAACAGCAGTCTGTCTTCTTTAATTCTCCACTGCAGTGCTCCAGTTTGGTGTTCTTGCATGGACTCTTTAAGCTGCCGAGGCTGCTCTTGAATTTAGTACACACTTCAGTCAGGCTTCAGGCTGGTTTCTTTGCCTCGAGTTCCCTACTCTGAATGGGAACACAGGTCTGTGTGAATACAATGAGCTTAGTTGTATAGGTTTTAAAGAATAATTTGCTTAACTTTTTATGTGCTTTTGTGATTGAGTGTGTGTGTGAGCACCATGTGGATGTAGGTGCCCTCAGACGTCATAAGCGCCATCCGATCCTGAGACTGGCGTTAGAGTCCTGTGAGCCGCCATGACAGTAATGGGAACTAAAACTGCCTCCTTGGGAAGACCAGGAAATGCTCTTCACCACTGGGTTGTCTATCAAGCCAACTTGACAAAAAAAAACATGGTTTATTTTAAACCAAAAATTTGGATGTATACTTCCTTACATGTAAGCCTATCGGTGCTTCTTTAGAAAAGACAGTTCTTAGCGCGGCCTGTTGACAGTCCACTTCCGTGCCTAAGTATGGAAACCATGTTAAGCCCTGGACGGTCCTCTAAACAAGTTGAAGGGTTCTTGTTTTGTTGCATGCCAGTCTAATAATTGTCACTTTCACTGCTGTCAGCCCCTCAAATACTTGCTTTAGTCAAGTTTAATAAATTTCTTATATTTTCATGTGTTTTTGAGACCAAACTAAAACTGTCTTAGTTTGTTGTGTTTTGCAGAAAAAAAAGTACTTCAACTGAATATTTTTACAGCATGTAAGTTTTGTTTTACAGCTCTGGAGGCCAATGTTCAAGAGAAAGGGTTCGTTGAGGAGCTATGAGAGGAAACCTGCTCCATGTCTCCACTAATGTTTACTGGCTTCCTGGACATCTGTGGTGTGTCGTGGCTTGTACAAGCATCATCCCAATCTCTGACTTCATCTTCTCTTGATGCTCTCTGTTTATCTGCCCCTAAACTGAGGAATACAGTTGCTATACTGTTGGCAAGCCCACTCAATTCTTCATTTTAATTGGGTTACTTCTGAGGTGATCTTATCTCCGAATAAGCTCATATGCTGGAGAACAACAAAACATGAGTTTTAGGGATGCATTCAACCCACAATGATCTAAAGACGCATTTCAACACGCATGACTCTATGCAGTAAAATAAAAATCGGTGGGCAGACGAACCTATGAGTGAGTATGTTGCTCAGCTTTCTGAGAAGGTTAGAAAATATCAAAAGCAGGTCATTTTGTCAGGGAAAAAAGATTGATTTGGCTTATAGTTACAAAGACAGAAAACTCAAAGTATAGCATAGACCCATGCAATGCTTTTTTGCTGCATCGTATGATGGCAAAAGTATATCTGTATCTGCCCACATTTTCTCTCTTTTTCCTTGCAATGATATGCGCTACATTTTAATGATTTATAATGTCCCAGAAGCCAACCTGTAAACAATACAGTTAGACAATACTTCCATCTTCTTACCACCGTTACTATTGACTTAGTGTTTGCATGGCTTGATAAAACACCATGACCAGAATCAGGTTGGAGAGGAAAGGGTTTATTTCATTTACACTTCCACATTCTAATCCTTCACTGGAAAGAATTCAAGACAAGAAGATAAATCAGGAATTGAAGCAGAGACCACAGAAACATTGCTTTCAGGCTCCCTCAGCCTGCTTTTAGATACTATGCCCAACCACCTTCCCAGGGATTCTAGCACCTCCAGTCAACTTGTCCTGCATACATCAATCATTAATCAAGAAAATGTTCCACAACTCAATCTGGTAGAGATATTTTTTTTCAATTGAGAATCCTTCTTGTCAAATTACTCTAGCTTGTATCAAGTTGACAAAAATGGATAGACTTTATCTGTGTATGTATATATATATATATATATATGATAGATAAATAGATGATAGATAGATAGATAGATAGATAGATAGATAGATAGATAGATAGATAGATGATATATACATACATAGAATAATCAGGATAATAATCTTTATGCCAATAGGTTATATCATGAATGGAAAGTATAAATCTTTTTCTTAATTCTGAGGAAGAACTATACTAACTTGACAATCAACCCAAGTGGTTCTTGAAAAGAACATTAAAAACATTAACTTTAATATGTTCAGAGAATATATAAATTAATTCCTGCGGTAGACAGAAGCATCAGTGTATAAAGTACTCTTGCTACTTTTCTTCAGGACTAGAGTTTAGTTTCCCACAGTCAGGCTTACAACTCTGTCCGATTCCAGAGCATCTGAAGCCCTCTTATGCCCTCTGTGCCCTCACAAAAACACATAGTCACACATACACAATCTCACACACAAGCACACACAAAAACAGTTACACACACTCACATACATACACACACACACTACATATACTCATACAGATGCACACCCACACTTAAATAAAAATAGGAAACCCTCTCCTTAAAACACAATTATTTCCTGTCTCTCAATGTATGTCTAATTGTTGTAGCATGATTACCAAAAGAATGTTTAAGAATTTATTGGAGACTGTATATTACCATCCTGAACTTAATCACTTCATTAATAAGTAGAAAATAGAAAAAGATAATATCTCCTGAGTAAATTGTGAGCATGGGGACCTTTGGGGAGAGCTGAAAGGGGGCAGGGAAAGGCAGAAAGAGGAGCAGAGAAAAATGTAGAGCTCAATAAAAGTCAATAAAAAATACAAAAAATAAGCAAAATCAAGTAATCATAGTGTGTAACCCTGTGAGACAATATGAGATATAGTCCTTTTGTTTAGAATCTTCACATGTTTAAAAATACATAGTTAATCTGTTTAGAATATAAATTCTGAGGACTGTAGTCTATACCAACAATATTCATTTGTTGACAAATTCAAATCGAATTAAAATGCTAAATTGAAGTTAGGCACTTGTATTGGAAAAATCTCCTCTTAAGCATAGTAAGATTTAAAAAGCTACAAAACTCTTATTATGCCAAGTCAAGCTAAACTGGAGCCTGAGGCTAAGGGGAAAATCAAGATTGTTGATCTACTCTTTATTTAATTTGCTCAGTTTTTATCATGTCAATAATTCGTTTTAGTTTAGTCTGGAAGGTTTTTTTTCACCCCTCTCAAATCATGGTATCCAAGTTGAGGATCTACTTCTTCAGTCCAAGACCTGGGTATTAATATTAAATATTCTTTTCTCTGTATGCCTTATAATATATCTTTAAGGATTTGCTAATTAAATACTAAACATCTGTTTGTATTTCCATTTTGAATATGGAGTCAAGGACTTCAGTTATTTTTATTTTTGTTTAATGAAGCACTATATTCTACCAAGCTGCAAAGGGTGTTTACTGACATCTATATTAGGGGTTTAGACCAATGCTAACATTTACAATGTCATCTGACGCTTGTGTAGTTCACCGAGCCATCAGAAAGCCTTTAACAAAGTCACTAAGACATCTTAATTATCTTGATCATTTTGATGTGAAATGTTCATACCGTGTGCTTTAGAAAGTGTGACCGGCATATCTCAGAGAGGAAAGTGCAACATAAAAGCAGAAGGTGTACGGGTTTGTTTGAGGTTAAGGTTCTAGGTTCTGCGCAGAGCATTTCCTCTCAGTAAGAAGCACATTTGTCATTTTGATGCACGGCTCCCTTCGGCGCCGATATCACAGAGTTGACTGGATCAACTCGTCTCTCACAAGTGTGTGAATCACTCACAGGTTGCAGTATATTTAGAGGGTTTCCATGCTTTGGCTGGAAGTCATCTGTGGAAAGGAGACGCTCAAGTGATCGTATGTCTGTGTCTGGGAGAACGTTCATCCTTGTGCAGCTGCTTTCTGCTATTTTCTCTGCTTGGCTCTGCTGCCAAAGACCGCACTGGCACTAAAAGGCAATTATTTCTCAGTGCTAGACTCCTATAAGATTTTAGAGCCACATCACAAAGAGGTTCACAGGCCTCCTGCTGGAGCTGGGCTGACTGGGGCTTTTCACAGCACAGACCAGCTAATGGAGCAGCCTGCAGGAGCCCTGGCTCTTTAGCAAGAGGAAATTTCCAATATTTTCCAGAGGAGTATGTATAAATGAAAAACCTTCATCACACATCTACATTTTAAGGCAATTTTTCCCCCAAATTTTCCTAAAACCCTTAAAGTGGTGTTGCTTTCAAAGCACCTACTGAAACACCACTCTGCAGCTCACACAAATGAAATGGCTTCACAGAAATTTGCCCAGCCACGTGGAGTTATACTCTACATCTTTTATTTATATACTCAAAATTTTAAACATGTAGCAATCGTTCATTTAGCAATCTGCATTTTGCAAAGGAAGACTGTAAGGCAACAAGACTAAAGATGACTTGCTTGGTGAGCTCGAACCACTGGCTGACAGAACCTACGTGTTCAATCTAAGGATTCCCTTTCTGTCACTGGAAAGTGCACTGATTGCATTTCCACATCAATGCAGAGGGAATTTTTACACAGGGTCCCATCCAGTGAGGTACCTACAGCGGTAGTCTAATCAAGAAAGGCTTCTTTCCCATCTACAGCAAGTATTTTAAATGGTAGATGCTGAAGACTGTTATGTACTCTACTTTCAAATCTGTGTGCTAAAACTTTAACCACCAGGATGATGATAATTTAGAGAGATGGTTCTTGGACACTTGACGAAGATAAAATTAGGTTAGAAGAGTGAGTTCTGTGATGGGATTAGCCTATTAGGGAAAATCAAATGTCTGACTGTTTCCTTTTCTGTACAGAAGCTTTTCAGTTTTATGTGGCCCGGCTTGTCAACTGTGGATCTTTATTCCTGAGCAAATGGAGCCTTATTCAGAAAGTCCTTCACTACACCTATGTGTTGAAGGGCACTGCCTTGCTTCTCTTCTAGCAATTTCAGTTTCAAGATTTACATTTTGATCTTCCATCCACTTAGAGTTAGTATTTGTTAGGGTGGTCGATACAGGACTAATTTCATTTTTCTATATTTGAAAAAATATGGAAATATTTCATGTTTACTTAAAGCATATATAAACTAAAATTGTGGACATATGTAGAAACTATAAGTAAGTAAATAATTCTACCTCTCTGAGCAGGCCTTTTAAATTCTTTGTGTAGAGGTGGAGTACTGTGAGATGTCCCTCACTGGACTTGGCATGTCCGGTGGTGGCATTATACAGGTCTTGTTTGGGTTATCATCGTTTTTAGATTTCTTGAGTTCAGCTTTCCTGTTTATCTACAAGATACTGCTATCTCCTGGAAGATGTTTGGGTCCTCCAGCTCTTAGATCTTAGACCTCCTCTTCTATGGTGTTTCCTAAGCCTTGGGTGTAAAGGTAGCATTGCAGATGTATCGTTTAGGGTTAGGCAATCCAATCTGTTGTTCTCTGAGTTTTTGAACAGTTATGGATTTCTGGAATAGTCTCTATCTATTGCAAAAGTAAGCTTCTTTTATGAGTGGGGAGACCTCCATTTATCTGTGGGTATAAGAATAAATATTTAGAATATAGATAGAAATTATAGCTAATTTAAGAAGGTGGCAGTATTACATTCACCTCTAGTTTCTGTGGCCTCACCAGCCACTTGATGACAGCTAGATTTACTGTAGCTAGTGGGGAATGCTCCCCTATTCCATAGGCCTTGAATACAATAAGAAAGCTATTGGTTGCCAACAAGATGTAAGTTTCATTATTTTACTTTTACCCAGAATGATTGTCGATACCACGATCCTAACTGTGCTGGTAACTGACTTTTAATGTCAAGACTCAAAAAATTAAAGAAATTAATGTTTGTCGTTTAAGCCACTTGGAATATTGTATTTTATTTAAACAGGCCAAACTTGTTAAGACAGTGAAGATAATAGTTATTGGTAAAATCAAAAATATGAGGTCCCTCTTAAGGAGCTTGATCTCCACTCCTTGTAAGATGAGGAGACCTGAGGAGTTGCCATGTAGGAAGGACATATCTCCCAAGAACGCGCACGTATCTTCCACATGGGGGAAAGCTGTTTCTTCACCAGCTGCCACTACAGCTCTGCTTACGATCAGCGCTAGGTCACCCTGAGATGTAATACATGTGCCCACTTGTGCTCACGTGTATGCAATCTAATACTCAGGCATGCACATGAATTCACTCATGTGCACAAATGCACACGCCACATATTCTTTCGCATCTTTTATGAATAATGCTTTTCAGAGATGAAAAAATTAAAATGAATATTTCAGACTAGGAATTAGAAAAAAATACATTCTAAACCAATAATTGTTTCTTTCACTCTGCAAGGAATTAATTCTGCTAAGTAAGCATCAACTGTTCGTGACTAATTAGTGATTCAATGAGTCTTAAGTCTTAGCCACTTAATTAATTTGAGATTTCATAGTTTTATCAGTGAACAAAGGAGAATTTTTTATGTTTATGTAGTACAAAATTAGTACGGATTTTACCAACACAAAATACCAAATTTTACTTGTTATATACATTTCCAAACCTCACAAAAATTTCAAGTAAATTTTAAATTGCAACTGGGAAATTCGAACTATTTCAGTTATGCTCCAAATTATGTGAAAATGTAGATTTGAAAATTTATTTTAAAGATTTTATGAACTAATTAAAGATTTTTAATCTCTGAAAGTTTCATACATAAATAATGTGTCTTAATTATATACATACTCCACGCATGCTACTCAACTCTCTGGAAACTCCAAAGGACTTTCCTCCAAACTTTTTACCCTATGCTTCTCATATGCAGATGGTTCATTGTCCGTCTGCTGGAATAACCACTTTCTATATTCCCCAAAAGTGAGACAGCCCCTCTCTCAGCAATTGCCATCTGCCTACAGTTATTCAACTAGAGGTGGGGTCCTGGGAACCTCTTCTGCAACTATGCTGGGACGTTTTGCTTTCTTGATTTTGCATAGATTTTGTGCAGGTAAGCACAGATGCTGTAAATTCATGTCTACTACAACCTGTCATGACCCTAAGATATAATTTCACCCTACTTCTCCTTGTCCGCCAACTCTTAATTTCCTCGCACCCCCACTGAGTGATGCTCCCTGCCTCTCGACTGGAAGAACATTGGTACATGTTCTATCAGTGGATGAGCACACACAATCACTTATTCTCAGCACCTTGATAAATTCTTAGTTTCTTCATTTACCACTGATCATCCCCAGAAGAAGCTTCTTTGACCAAGGCTGAGAGCAATGTAAATCAATGTGTAGAAGCATAATGCTTTAGAATGGCGGTGGAGAAATGAACAAATAAAATAACAGAGTAGCTTCTCTCCTAGCCTTTATGACCTCCTAGACTTGGTTTTGATGAAGTTTATAGTACCAGGCAAATATTTTCTCCCCTGGAAGAAGCCTTAAATCAAATCAGAAAGGGTTACCCAAAATGAAGTGTGTATAAAAAGCTGCATGGAAACTTGGTCTTTTAGTTCAAGTAAAAATTTTAATAAGTGGGGATAAAAGAACACACGTGACATGAAAGAACATGGAGGAGCACTGGGATCTAAAAGTTACATGGGGACAGGAGCAAATGACAAGAGACATTATGGGTGAATTAACAAAACTAAAAAATAGAAATAAAAAAAAATTATTATGAGAACCCACTAGCTTGTAAGATCATGAAAGACATATTTTTAAATAAAAAATTAATAACAATATATTGAATGAGTAAACAGAGTTGCTTCTAGAAGACATAGTTTATTAGATGAGAACCTCAGTGCCCCGTCATACGTTACCATTTCTGAAAACATTACTTGCTTTAGTGGCAGAAGAAGTCAGAATTTCATAGTCAATCCCTATCTTACCAGGAAGTTTTCTTTGCTGGCTAGTTTTCAAAAAACTTAAAGATTCTATATTGACTCCTGGAGGAGAAAAGACATCAACTCTTAGTCTCTCCCAGGGACACTGTATACTACTAACTTACCAGGAAAGATGAGACCACTGATTCAATGGTAACCAACTGCTTTCTGATTGGATTATTTTAATCAACTACATATTTAATTGATATTGAGTATAATACAAGGTATTAACTTAGCCAAATGGATGCAGTTTTGTACCTGCCAGTAAATTAGGACATAGTTCCATGAAACACTGAATGTAACTGGCTTAGAAACTTAGATATAGATATGAGACAGAGGGAACCATGCTGAATTTGTCAATGTAGAGATGGTCCCCCAAACTAAAGGACTGGACTACTGACAAATGATAAAAAGTAAATACTGAGGGTGTGCCCAGAACAGGGGAAGAACATTTACAATGTAAAGAGAAAGGAGACAGGGGAGGAACAAACATAATGGGATACAAGAAGGAAAGCATAATTTTAGAGAATTGAAAAGAAAGTCATACAGTAAGGAGAAGTGGATTCACAGCACCAAGTGGCATATAAATTGAGGCTTCCTTAGAGCTGAAAGCAAGGCGGTCAGTGCTGTGTGTTAAAGGTGTGTGTGGCACTTATCCTTTTCCTCTCCAGGTCTTTAACATTTTACTTTCTTCTCAAATGACATCTAATAATTTTCTTTCGACTCTCAGGGGTCAACATTTGAAAAGTTAGACAGGGCTTGCAGCTACGTGCAGCTGTTCTTGCTTTGGTCGCAAGTGCCCACTTCTTCCAATCCTGCTCTTATACTTAATAGGCACCACCTGCGGCCATAGAAATGCCAATGGCAGCAGCAATGAAGGCTGGGCAGTTTTATTGGAGAGATTCAGAAGCAAAGCGGTGAGCTGAGGGTCAGTTCAGTGCGTTCACACTGGGCAGGAATTGTTTCAAGCTTTAATTATGAAAAGGTCAGTGGCTGAAAATATTGTGGAGTAACACCTTAACTAGGCAAAGATTTGTTCCATTTGTTTATGCTGCATTCGGTTGATGACGTAAGGATATGTTACATTGATTTGCGCTTCATCTGTTTAACGATGTTAAGATGTACTACATTTGTTTCACCTTGCCTGCATAAGGCACCCAGTTCATCTAATAAAGAGATAAATGGCCAGTGATTGGGCCAAACAGGGGTAGGTGGGACTGGTGGGCAGAGAGAATAAGTAGAAGGAAGAGTCTTCATTCAAGAAGAGGAAAGAAGGAGAAAGAGAAGGAGAAACCAATGAGGCAGAAAGATAGTGACATGCCTGGGGCCAGAAACCAGGTAGCTTCCAACCAGTCAGACACAAGAAACCGTGAAAGTAAGATATACAGAAGGAAATAGCTAACAGAAGTGAGCATTAAAAACTCATGATAAGTCTCTGCGTAATGATTTGGGAACTGATTGGTGGTCAAAGAGAAAAAGCCTGGTACACAGAAGTGAAGGGGTTCCATCAGTACCAGGTTTAGGATTGGAATTTGCCTTATAAGTTTCTTCTGAATAAGAAGTCTGTGCCTTCAGAAAATTGATGAAATGTATCCGGAGAACAGGAGAAGATTAAAATACCAGAGAGAAAAGAGTGCCCATGAAGGAAAGTGGAGAAAGAGGAAACTAGTGTCTAAGATTTAGAGAAGAGAAGGCACTTAGTCAAAGATCAGGGTTACATAAAGAGAATCCAGGGGGAAAACTGATGTCGGCATGCGCACAGGCTTGCTCTGAGGACCTGTGAGCACCGAATCACAAGGCTGCTAGTGGTGGAATGTACTGAGACTTTGCAGGGAAGCTGAAGTTCTGTGCACATTCTCCTATGACTTTCCTGTTTCCTATATTGTTTTCTGAGACAGCGTTCCTCTATTTAACAGCTCTGACTGTCCCGGAACTCACTCTGTAGACCAGGCTAGCCTCAAACTCACAGAGATCTGCCTGTCTGCTTTTCCCAAATACTGGGATTAAATGTTTGCTTCACCATACCCAAGCTCAAATGAATTTCCATCATCTATAATTTATTATTTTATCAAAATTCATGTTTTACTTCAAGCAGCCTCTACTTCATTTTTCCCCTGCATTTCTGTTAATAATGTATTTTTTTTAGGATTTTGAGCTATTTCCCTACTTTCTCAGGTTGAGTCCACTTGTCATGCATGCCTCCTCCATCCAAGAAGCTGTCAGTCTCTCTGCTTGTTCGTCTGTATTGTTGTCCCTTTCCCTTGTGCCATACTGACATTATGTCTGTAACAACCACAACTCCAGTTCAGCCGGAAAACCTTTCCACTTGGTCATAGCAAGCCTCCATGTTTTCCCATCATGCTTTTCATTGTTGGCAGCTTTCCCAATTCTGCATCAGATTGTCATGCCACTCGCCAAACCTTTCATCGTTTCCGATGCGCTGACAGGATAATCTTGTCTCATGTGAAATGCAAAGTATTTTTTTATTGGCCTCAAGCTACTTGTAACAATTTATGTCCAGCTAATGCCAACCAGATTGGCGGTGTCAACAACAACAAAAAAGTCTACCCATTCTTCCTGAGTCACGTGTGCATTTGTCTTTTGCTATTTTGTTAGGTTTTTCTTTGTCTTAATATCTAGCCTCAGGACTGGTATAACACATAAAAAGGTGATCCTTAAGTAATACAATCTGAGTCTACCTAATTGTCTTTTATCCATCTCTTTCCACCGACTTAATTAGTTTTTTTATAATTCAACATTGATTTGGCAATACTACAATCCCTTTTTAATATATAATCTATGTTGTATGCTTTGGTTTACAAGAGATCCTTAACCCTTAAGCCATTTTTTAAATATAAAGCTCTACTTAATCATATTTCAAATTGCTAAGTTTGGTAAGTTCTAACCCCTCATGTCTGATAGTTGCTTCTACAAAGTAATTGTAGAAATGAATATGGAGATTATAACATATCCTTACCAAATGCCTCCAGGGATACATAAGTGCAATGTGTTAGAATCACTTGCTACTATGAACATTAACACTACTATTTAACTTTTAAATTTCATCCTCAAACGAAATTTGGTAATTTTCTCTAGATTCACAGAGTTTAAAATATAGGTAAAGCCAGAATCAGTGATTTAAATAGTTTACAGGGCTTATGGATATCTTGAAGCCTCCTGCACCCCTTAAGCAGCAAAGTCATCTCTCCAGCCCATTTGTTAGTTCCCCAAGTGGGGGGCCTTACTCTCTCTGAGTAGTGGATGGGAGGGAGGGAGAACTGGGGTTGTTATGAAACATTTTTTAAAAATTTTTAAGTAAAAAATTTTAATATTATTACATAACATAATAGTTTGCTGCTGAAAATATTTCCAGAAGCCTAAGATCCTTACCTGTCTGCTGTGGGATAATTCTCTTGCACCCTGTAAAGATTTGTCACTTGTATTGGCATAAAAAAACACTGATTGGCCAATAGCCAGGCAGGAAGTATAGGTGAGGCAACCAGAAGAGGAGAATTCTGGGAAGAGGAAAGGCTCACTCTGCAGTCACCACCCAGATGCAGAGGAAGCAAGATGATAATGCCTCACTGAGTAAGGTATCACACCATGTGGCTAAACATAGATAAGAATTATGGGTTAATTTAAGTTGTAAGAGATAGTTAATAGTAAGGCAGAGCTAATAGGTAAAGCAATTTATAATTAATATAACCCTCTGTGTGTTTTGTTGGGACTGAACAGCTGCAGGACCAGGGCAGGACAGAAAATTCCATCTATGCATGTCTCCACTAATCCCCTTTATACAGGAGCAAAACCAATGTAGTAGATAAAACACCCTGCAACTGCTCAGAACTCTGGGACCATATCATGTTCCAACAAGAATGAGCAGGTATGGGGATGTCCAGATTAATGATGGGGAAGGAATGAGCTAAGTTCATGTGATTATACCAACAAGTCTGTGGATCCTTGCTCTTCTGAAACTATCATGGCCTTGTATAGAGTATGGAGTGAAACTGAGCATGGTTCATCTTCAGTGACTCACTTGTGAGGCTGGAGCCATTTGTTAATCTCTCACATCAGTAGCTCATGTCTAGGGTATAGATACCCTGCTCAGGAAACATCTACAGAGGCATGGATTTTTCCATGGTATAATCTGAATATATGCCTGCAAGGATTTTATTTGTCTTGGATTTTAATTTAGCATACAAAGTAATAAGTTTCATTATTGCACCTTTATATATTTTCAGCTTTATATTCTGCTCTCCTTTGGTCTTTTGCTCTATAGACAAGGTCTTAAATTAGCCTTCCATTTATCGCTATCCAACATCAGCATAATAAGTAAACAACTTATATCATTACTTCATGATCTGTTAACTGAAAATAGATAATGCAATATAAAGACTAATGAAGAATTGTGAGACAGTGTCACCTAAAACCAAGTGGCTGTGTAAAGACCTAAGTGTGATCAGAGATGCTCCAGCAGAGGGGTACTAATTAGTCTGGGTAAAAGAGAGGTAGACAGTGGTGATGGTCACAATAGGAATTCAAACAAATGACTTTCCAGTTAGAAAAAAATGTGAAGAAAGGGAAAGTCATAGTTTCATGAAATGAAGAATATTTTTCTCAAATCAGAAGGGTCAAGAATTTGGGATGGCGATCTGTTTGTGTTGATTGCTCTAGTGAGCAGAGTCCACATTCAGTAGGCTAGAGGCTGGCAGCAGGACACACTGGAGAGAAAGAGGAGGAACCATGGCGTTGCATGGGAAGAGAAGAGAGGCAGGACCCTATTTTGTTCACTCTGAGAAACTCTCGGGTTTATTTCTTAAATTTTCCTTGGGTTTTATTTTTTAGTAAATGATAAACTGAATCTCAATAAAAAGTTGAGAATTCAGAAAGGTTGTTTAAGTCTGAAGCTAGATGTTGTCTTTTAACGGGGCTGATCATCCCACAGGTGATAATGTTTTTGCACAGGGAAATAAATATGTATCTGGTACTGATGAATAAGATGAGTAGATTGCTCAGAAAATGAGAGATCTTTTGGTGCATAACAACAATTTTTCTTGGGAATCTGTTTATCAGATAATACCACCACTATCAACATCCTCACGAACAACTAATTAGTTATCACTTCCTGGCTTTGTTGTTTTCTTGTCAACAAACTGCCTAAAGCAATTCCTCACATAAATTGATTACAGTAATAAATAAATATAAGATTATTCTGAAAGTTTCATCACATTGCAATTGCTTGTAATGTTCTCTGTTACTGTGTACATTTCCTGATTTGGCTTTATTGTTCTGTACCCAGAATAAAGCTATGACCAGACCTGTTCTATTTCTGCTACAACCTTAGTCTTAGTTTCTGTCCCTCTGCACAGGGACAGGTGCATCACCTTACACTTCCAGCTAGTCTGACTTTGTCCATCCTGTTCATAGGCCACACCAAATTCCAAGACCAAAACACGTTTGGAATTAAACTCTCTATCAATGACTGATCCATAACTGCCACGATCTTAGCCATAGTCCTCGCCGTGTAAGATTGCTCAGATACACTTCTACTGCGTTTCTCTAATTTAACCCTGGCTTTGTAGAGACCCCAAAAGAGTCTTTAAATCCGCAGTGCAATAATACCCTTATTTATCACAGTGCAGAAGCTCCTTCCTTTCATAGTAAAATCTAAGATCCCTGCGCTATGCTTAAATTCCTGTTTTCCTACTGTTATTAAACACTGTCCTCAGAGCATAAAAGTCACCATGTTCATCAGAGCAGCTGTGAATATATACAAAGGAACCCTGAGATGGGACCTGTTGACTTATGACATTCCCTTACAGCCTGGGATGGTGGGAAGAGTCATTGGACCCTCCCTTTAGAGCCTAAGCCACTCTCCGCTATACCTCTCAGACAGTGTATGTAATTCTCTGCTAATTTTGAGTAGTCCTGTGGTCCCAGGAGATACTAACGTATATAGAGTGATGAAGATTAATGAAAAGGAACACTTCTGTATTGCTGGTGGGAATGCAAGCTAATACAGCCCCTTTGGATGTCGGTGTGGTGATTTCTCAGAAAATTAGGAAAAAACCTTCTTCAAGACCCAGTGATACCACTTTTGGGTATATCCCCAAAAGGATGCTCAATCATGCCACAAGGACATGTGCTCAACTATATTCTATTTCTGCTACAACCTTAGTCTTAGTTTCTATTCAGTAGCTACTATGTGCTGCTCAGATTTTCAGAATTGAGCTGTAGAAAGAGAAGGTCTTGAGACAAATTCTACTTATGTCTAGTTGAAACCAGAGACAAGGTGGACAATAGGCAAACAGAAGAATATGATCGTGTTAGAGAGAGAGAGAATCTCTACTGACGGAGTGAGAGTGTAAAGTATCAGAAAGCACACCTACATTAACACAGCTAGTTGGGCTGTGTGATCAAAGATCAAAATCTGGGATTCTATGAGTAGCTATAGCCAGTTCTTAGGGAGTGGTAGGAGGAAGAAGGGCAAGTAAATAAAGGACCTGAGGGTAGTTTGGTGTCTCTGAGGTAGAGGAAGAACCCCTGCGGTTAGAATGAGGAAAGTTGAGGGAATTCAAGAAGGTCACTAATCTTTTTCCTTTTAGGTAGCTGATTGTTTGGGGGAGGTGGGGTGTTTAGTGTGAAAGAGAGCAAAACAATGCAAAATACATTATGTGTATGACTGTGTTTTAATTGTACACTTGTCACTATGAAGCCAAGGCATAATTAATAGTTTCTAGTTAAGATTTTTATTTTTGACATATGGTTTTATTCATATCGGCAATAAAATGGCTCTTTCAATTTTTTTTTTTAAGCTAGATTTACTTTTCTGGTGCTAAAATATTCTCCCTTATTTGATATTTTTTTAGTCAAATGTGCAAAAACCAATAGTCTACTGTATGTAACTATTTTTTTTCTGAGCTTTCCAAAGAAGACATTATTCTTATATACCCTGAATATTTATTTGTAAAAGTTCTACACGGAAGGAAGGAAAACCACAGAAAATTTTGAAGCGAGAGATGAAAGGTAAACACAGTAGCTTGTTGAAACATGGTTAACAAATGATGAGGCCAACTGCAGAAAAGGTACTGAGAATTCTCTTTGGACATGGAAAAATTTTGAAGTTGAGACCCACAGATTGATAAATTAGGGAGGGAATGTTTAAGTTACTGTAAAATAAATAGTTTTCAAGAGAAAAGAGAAATTGTGAATCTCTTCCAATTTTGACTATCAAAACCAGACAGAACTCTTCGTTCCTTTAACATATAACTCAAATTAGACATTTTGAAATACATTTACAAATGCCTTTTAGCCTTTAATATTACTAAATTATACAAGATAATAAAAAGTTTAAATTATTTTCTTGATGTTCATTTTTTTTCCTCGAAATAGTATCTTGCATTATAAAACAGTTTTTCCTAAAAGAATAAGAGAATTGGGGCTCACAGTCGTTTGAATGTAATTGGCTCCCATAATCTCATAAAGACTATTAGGAGGTTTGGCTTTGTTGAAGTGGGTGTGGACTTTGAGGATTCCTATGCCCAGTGTCTCAGTCAACTTCCTACTGCCAATAAAATGAAGGACTCTCAGCTACTCAGCACATCTGCCTGCATGCTCCCATGTGTTGGTGTACAAAAGACTTTCACAACAGCCCAGAATGGAGGTTCATTTGTTTGGGGATAAACTTGTAAAAAGAGTATCTATCCTCAGTCCTCTGTGTGTGCTGGGAAATGGAATGAAATCCAGCAAACAAGAGGCCCACACATGCTTTATATCTGCATTTATAGTACATGAGACTATGCCCAAAGTGGGCCATTATCTTAAAGGTCATTAGCTAAAGGAGTTCCAACAGTACCCATGCTCCCTGCCATGATGATACTGGACTAAACCTCTAAAATTGTAAGCAAAGTCCCTCAATTAAATATCCTTCTTATAAGAGTTGCCATGGTCAGGGTGTCTTTTTCCCAACAATAAAGTCTTAAAACTAAGACAGGACTTTCAAAGAAAAGGACAATATGCTAGTAAGAAAATGTTTAAAATCAATAAATTTGTTTTAAAAAATGAAGATAGCACAATTAAATTTTTACTAAGAACAGTATAAAAACTTTTAGTCTCGAGCCGGGCAGTGGTGGCACACGCCTTTAATCCCAGCACTTGGGAGGCAGAGGCAGGCGGATCTCTGTGAGTTTGAGGCCAGCCTGGCCTACAAGAGCTAGTTCCAGGACAGGCTCCAAAACCACAGAGAAACCCTGTTTTGAAAAACCAAAAAAAAAAACTTTTAGTCTCAGAAATCTTATGCACTTAGTATTTTTCTTAGACATAACTGTACAATTCAGAATAGACAAGCTACTCATACCTAGACAATAGAGTTTAGCAATCCATATATTTGTCTAAATCTGTATTCATAAAAATTCAGAAATGATATTTTATTTTCACTAAATTCTATAAATTTCTATGTTTCCTTCCTGATTTCTTCCTTTTCTCAATTTTGGTAAAGTAGCAAGATGGTCAGCACTCATGATCTTGTAGACTTTCTGCTATTTCTCTTATTGTTAATATCCAGATTAAATTCATAGTAGTCTGATTTCAGGTCATAGAATTCCTGAAGTTACATAGATGTAACTTCAAATTTCCTGTTTGCCAAAACTTGGTTTTTCTTCTAATATGTGGTCTGTTTTAGATAAAAGCCCATAGATGGCTGAAAAGAATGTGTATTCTTTAGTGTTTGGGTGAAATATTCTGTAGAAGCCTGCTAGGTCTGTTAGATTTATGATGTCATTTAACTCCAGAGTTTCCTAATTGCTTGTTTTTTTCCTAGGTGACCTCACCCACTCAACTGTCTAAGAGTTGATCTCTGGCTTTAAATCAGTGGGGATTTTTGTTTGTTTTTGTTTTTTGTTTGTTTTGGTTTTGGCTTATTTGTTTGGTTTGATTTTTAAATTTGATGATTAGTATTAAGTGTACATATGTTTAGTATTGTTACATTCTGTTTTGAGAAGTGCTTTTTCTTTTAATGACTATAAGGCATAGCTCTTCTGAATACACTAACTAAATATCAATTAATTTTTATTTTAAAAAATATATAAATGATATAAATAAACAAAGTAAATGCCAAGGAACAGAATCTTACTATGGACATTTATCATGCTTTTTTATTCATTCCCCAAACTTGAAAGTAACCAAGATTTTCTTCAGAAAGTGAATATCTGAATAAACTGTACTAGATCCAAACAACAAAATGTGATTTGATCTAAAAGATTATAAACAAAAAAACCATGAAAGACATGGAAGAGCTTTAAATACATTTTGCTGAGTGAAATAGGACATGTACAATTCCAACTCTAGGAGATACGAAAAATATTAACATCAATAGACTTTATGAAGAGAGTTAGGATAAGAAGAAAATGGAATTTTAGTACATGAAAGTGCTCTGTATAATATTCTAATGATGTATGCCATTTTACATTTGTTTAAACCCAAATATATAAGCATGAAGGATTACTCTAGACATTGTATGATAATATATTGTCAAAGCAGATTCACCAATTGTAACAACATGCCGTTGGGTGAGAATTGTGATTATGGAGAAGGCCAGACTTGTGTCCCCTCAAGTTTGTTATGATGTGATAGAGATAATAAAATGCTTATTCTTTTGCCCACATAAGTATTACTCTAATCCCTCATGAAAGACGCTTCTTTTTGGCAACAAATGGAGACTATGTCAGAGATCCACAACTGTCTAAATGCAGGGATTGACTACATGTTGCATGGCCCAACTGTTACAATTGCCATACAACCCCTAGACACAGAATCAGGGAAAACTGCCAACTAGGAAGCAGAAGGAAGGTAAAATCCAGAGTATCGTCCCCACTGTAACTAGGTATATCCTCCAGATACGACTAAGAAATTGCAGCCATAAAATCTCAACAACAAGGTTGCCTGAACAAGACCTACATTTTGGCATCAGTTGAAATGCCAATGTAGACAGAAAGAAATTCACAAGGTCCCTCACCTAGATTTAGAACTACAGTTGGCAAATGTCTGCTGAGAACAGAAGAATCAGTTTCTCCAGGATCCTCAACTCAATCCTGTACACCTGTACATATGTGCAATGCCCAGGAGTATCAATGGGTTGTACACCCCCCCATACACACAGACACATACACACTAAAGAAGAGACTATGAATTTTGGAGGAGTCAGAGTTGGGGAGGGAAGACAGCTGTGATGTATAGTGTATGAAGTTCTCAAAAAATAAAATTTTATATATGCTTCTAAGGTGACTTAAGATCACTTTTAATATTTTACTGTTAACTTAATGATATTTTTAAAAGCAATCTAATTTGAAGAGAAACTCAGAATGTAGTGATTCATACCCTCTCAACCCACTCAGTGAATAAGTTCCCAAAGAACAGAGACC
>NC_022025.1:9868168-9869855 GCF_000317375.1 Microtus ochrogaster | reverse complement strand
GGTTGGACTCTGACCTGATGCCCTCCACTTAATAGCTGCCTGTCTTTATAAAAGAAAGGGGGAACTGTAGGGAGCTGGACAGGATCGCCATTACAAAATGGTGCCAACATCCTGTCTTGTTGGAAAATAAACAACTCCATATTTGGCTATGCCTTTGGGAGCTGCGTGTCCCCTGCTTCCCGCATGTGCAGTGGATAAGAGTCCTTGGGCCTATCCCGATGCAGTCTGCTGTCAGCTGATGGTGGCAACCAATCACAGGGCGACCCATGTGCCAATTCCCTATATAAGCAGCTGCCTTAGTGCTCTCTGCCCCCCTCGCTTTCTGCTCTCCTTCAGCCAAGGGCACTCCATTAAAGCGTGATCTGAGAAGAATCCTCGTGTGGTGGTTGTTCTTTCTCACTGGTCGAGAAGTTCGCAGCACTTACCAAGATTAAGTCTTTTTGAAATTTGTATAGGTGCATTATAAGGACTTTATGGATATTTTTTGACATTAATTATGGGAAAACCAAATGAATCTGTTTAATAAAACATACAGTAGATCTGGCTTCTGTACAGTAATATGTACCTCAGCCATTTACAACCCCAAAGGCTTATTATTTTAAGACATAGAATTAGACCTTGACATACAACCATGGCTGATATAATGGCCTCTAAATACAATTTTGTTTTGTAGTCATGGAAAATATTCATAATTGATTTGGACTGCTTCTTTGCTATAAGCTGCAACATTATGCAGTAACTGTTCAGCCATCTTTTCATGAGCGATTTATCAGAACTAAGGGATCTGATAAAAGTTAAACCAAAAAACAAAGGTTTTTTTTTTTTGGTGTTATTGCTTTGTGAATCAAGTGGTTGTCCTCTGCTGTAGATTTTTCACTCTAGCTGACTTCCCTTCTGTTACATATTTGAGAATTAATTCCCACAATTCAGAACTGTTTCCTATGCCTTTGAGCTATGTGTAGAAACAGTCTCTCACTGCCAGGCCTCAGTTTTTCTTTCCTAGGAAAACTGAGATCTGCCTTCCTGCAATTATCTTTATCAGCTGACATTTGGTCAGTGCTTAGGGTCCAGGCAGAGAGCATCCATTTAAGATATTCACAGATCTCCAAGTACCTAGAATTGTCTCACTTTCTTAACCCCTTATGCTCACTTTCACCTCAGTACACTGATGATTTGAATTCAGGAAACTCATGGATTGTCCATTACATTCAAGGACAGCAGAAGAGAGAATTAACTGCAACCTAGAGAATGACCCACAACACCCATGATCAGAATGGCCAATAAAAGCAAAGCCTGGAACAGATAATTTAGAGGCCTGGGTCTCTTCTTTGCTTAGAGCAGTAAGTCTAAGTCCAGACCTAGGCCTGTAGAAACTACAGCACCTGGTGTATGTGCTAACTGATCAAGAGCCATCAGCTTCCCCCTGACTTATTACATATGTTGGCTGATGCACACTGATTTAAACAATCCATGCCCAATTCGTAATATTACTGAAAATAAACCTTTCTAACCACCTAAAAATGTAGTATAGTGCACTAACCTTCCCCCAATAGAATTTCCTGATTATTTAATTCCTTTCTTAACTAACTTTCTCCATTAAGGTGTTCTCCACTAGCCACTCCCACAGATCTCTCTCTCTCTCTCTCTCTCTCTCTCTCTCTCTCTCTCTCTCTCTCTCTCTCTCTGT
>NC_022025.1:9862211-9868060 GCF_000317375.1 Microtus ochrogaster | reverse complement strand
CTGGAGAATTGCTGGTTTTGAGGGTATATACGGCTGGAAGCATTTTAATGGGTAGAGTACGGGAGAACAAGAAGGAACAGTGAGACATGGTGGATTGAAGAGGAAAGAATAAAGAAACATGCACAGACGATTCCTGGTGTGAGTAGACTTCTTACCCCTGGGATCTTTACCCTCACATTTTTAGCCACCCTTTAGCTCATCCTGGTGTCTTTAATCGAACCCTGAATGGAAGCCTTGAAGGCCAGAAATTTAAGGCTCCTGTAACTTCTTATATATTTATATGGTGGTTTTAAAATTGCTCATTCTTGTTCTGCACTTAAATGCTCTTAAACTTTCAATTCAGAGTAACCTTTCTGAAGAGGCAGGCGTTGTACTTCAGCTTTCTAACTTAGTTTAACAAGTTGAAGGAAGACTGAAAATTCTTTACTGCTATTATCATCTAGCATTCTTTAAATACCTGTGAGTTAGAACAACAGTACATATCATACAGTTCCATTCCTATGCTTATCAGCCAGTCTTCTTTCTATACAGTTCTTATATTCTTGTCTTTATGGGAAAAAATAGAATAAAATAACCACACAGCATACAGAAAAGTTAAGAAGAATTTCCCATGAGCCAGTATAAGACTGCTTCTTCTCATCAGATTCTTCTTGGATCACTTGGAGAATCTTAGGAAACCTGAAACTTATCTGATTAGAAAGTCTTGGATCCATATACAGGCAAATGTTCAGACTTGTATTTCTCCTTTCTTTGAAGGCATGGTAGATTGAAGGGGATGGAAGAAATATTTAAAACACTGTTTTGAAGAAAAAAAAAACTGATTAAAAAAATTATGTGAAAAATTGACATTACTTATGAGTGCTATCTAGAATGCTGAAAGGCTAAGATTTTACAAATATTATTTCAGATCTGAGCAAGGAAGAAAACAATTGGCTTGGTTGTTCTGTGGATATAAAGACATCAGAGTACACAAGCCGGCATCCTTTAGGAGAGTCATTGAATGAATCCCTGTGGTCATCAGCATACAAGACAATAGAATTTGGAGACAAGGTTACTCAGTGTAGGTATGATCTAGTCTATTTGTATTTGTGAATATTCATTCATTTGCTCAATATCTGTCAAGTAAACAGAACACTGATAAAACAATAACTAGGGCATCTGTGGTGTATGCCTACAAAGTTTAGACTGTGAGTCTATAGACTAGGTTAATAATATCATCTCGATAAAAAGTGATTTTTAGGTCACATTTTAGACATTCATTTTCAGGATTCTGGATTAAGTTCTGTTCATTAGTAAAGGGAAACCTTCACAGAAGGTAGCATACAAGATAGAAGATGTTGTTAGGAAATGTAAATAGAAGTTTCTTTCATCTCCCAGAAGCTGTCCTCAGTTCAGAAGGGTAGTGCCTGGTCATAGCCACAGCATAGGAAACGGCCCTGGTTACCAATGAAAGATATGATTATAATTAAAATATAGGTTTACCTCTTACTCCAGATCTTCCTAGTGATGTGTTAGCCTATTTTATTTAAATGAAGTTTGCCTAGGAAGCAATCTCTCATGACAAGCAATTTTCAATTCTTTAAAGTCCAAGTTCTGTCAAATTTCTATGCCAAACTTTACTGCTGAGCCTCTACATGGGAACGTGGAGCAGTTTGTTCCCTGCCTAGCACTGGTGGAAAAGTCCCAAAAGGATGAGCAGCTTGTGGATTTTATAGAAATGACTGTGGTCCTGTTACTCACAGCTCTCTCTAACGTGGATGGAAAAGAGGAGCTTACATACTTGTTTTCTTACTCAAGCGTCCAAAAAGATGCTTGACTCTCCACGTGTCCCTTAGACTAGACTTATACCTTCAGTAAATGAGATTTAAAAAACAATTTATTAATTTCTTATTGCTTTTATTGAGCTACACCGGTTATTAATTATAGCAAAAACTGCCAATGCAATGGATCAGGGTCTAATTTCTCATATGAAAGACATTGGTGCCCCCATTCAAAGTCAGAACGGATAAGAACAGTGTGAGTGTCCTGCAATTTACTCTCTGTGTTTCTGACTTTCAACTTGATTCTTTTATAAGCAGCTGAAATTCTTATCTAAAATTCAGAAAGGTCCTGGAAATAAAAAGATTAAGGAAAATCTCTGTAGGAAAAGTCACATCCTACAAGGATCTGATCTCTTCTGGGTTCAAAGTAAATAAACAAAAACAAGCCTGTTAATACTTCCTTTGCTCTCAGAAACAAATATAAGATCAGCTCAAGCTCAATTCTGTGCCACCATCTCCTCTTATTGGGTTACCTCACTCAATCTTGATATGCAGGTTTGTGTCTAGTCTTAACAAAATTATGCCATGTTCTGTTGGTATGTTTGGGAGGCCTGATCTTTCCTGAGGGAAAACAGAAGAGGTGTGGATGGGAAGAGATGGGACTGGGAGGAGAGGAAGGACAGAAGGCTGTGGTCAGTTGTAAACTATGAGAGAAGATAAGTAAATAATAAGATTAGCTAAATTTTAATTACTTATTTTTGTGTTTTGATTTACATTTTACTATCTAAATATATCAAATATATCATATAACTATATAAGTCATATAAATATAAATATTATATAATTCTATATTACATATAATGTATTAAATTTTATTTTGAAATTTATTTAAAATAATAAATTAAAACTATATACTATTCAAAATAGAATGATCAATTAAAGGCATTCTTATTTTTAGGGTTTTTGGTATATTGAGAAGTAAAATCATAACTATGTGGAATCTAAAATAACTAGTGTTTAATTATCTCTTTGCCAAAGACCTCCAAAAAATGGCAATAAATGCACACCATTCTCCTAGGTATTTAGCATATCTTATGACAAGATTAGTCAGAATATTATAAACATATCCAACAAGAGCAAATAAAACATTTCATTTGATGTTTATATGGACCAATACTAAGTAGCCAAAAGTTATTTTAATACCTGAAATTTATTTTGTATGAAGCAGACCTCAAAATAGTAATATAGCTTCATGTGATGTCTTTCTCAGGTGCTTCAAATATTCTGGTTTTAATTTATGGCTCAGGCCTTTTATCCCAGCATTCAGAAAGCAGAGGCAGGTAGAGCCTTGTTCTTGAGAGGCCAACCTGTCTCTACAATAAGTTCCATATCAGCAATGGCTACATGGTAGATCCTATATAACAAGAATAATAATAGCAATAATAGAACAATATGTTTTGGAAAATGTGAGCAGAAGTCCATTGGATGCAAACACCATGCTCTCACTCAGTCTAACAGACCTGGCTCAGAACACTGATATATTTGCAACTCTTCGTTTTTCCACATAGCATTGTATTGATTCTCTGGGAGGTTCACATCATGCACCTGCAAGATCCTTTCCCTATCCTTGCATGTCTGCGCTCCCTTCTGTTTTCCCCCACCAGAAGAAGCGAAAATAAGAAAAAAAAATACCCACTTTCTAATATCTATAAAGTCACTGGAGCATAGTCGAATTCTCAATTGCCTGCCCCTTAAATAGAACTAAGTCCTTCCCTTCCCACAACCCTTCCAGAGGCCATAAGCTGTGGAGAGCTACTCTCTAGCATCTCTTTTACATTTTTTAAGCTCTCTTTGGTGCCTTCCCATCTGGGCTTTTATTTGAGGTGGAAGAGGGAGTTGGAGTAGGGTAGGGGTTGTCTCAGAAGCCTCGTGTTTGCAATCTGTTCTGTGGGCAGAAACCGCATGGAGGCCACTGATCAGAGTTCCCACTGACCGTGAAGGGAAAGGAGGCCATTTTTGCTGTGATATCAATGACCACAGGTGCACAGATCTGCAATTCGTTAAAACCCATTGAGAGGTCTTGGGTTTTAAGAAGCCTGAGTTTATGCTTGGGGCTCTTTGATTTTCTTGAGACTCAAGTTTCCTGAACTTTCCAGAAGAGCATTGTTTTCCCTATTCAAGAACACAGGACATATCTATATATTTATATATCCCATAAAGCTCAATTGATCTGGTTAGAAAAGCAAAGGCAACGTGCATCAGTTTCTCTAAAGCCCAGTGATACACATCTAACGACAACACACAGTAGAGTTTTCATAGGTCCCCTATCCACCAAGAAACAACATTTCCAAAGCCCGGTCATACACATCTAATAACAACACACAGTAGAGTTTTCATAGATTCCTTATCAATGAAGAAACAACATTTCCACAGCACTTAGAAGTTTCCAGATTGGATCAACTACTGTGAAACGTAGTTTGGGTGTGAGGAAAGTGGCTGGTGAAGGAACAAAGCAGCCTCACAAATTTACGGAAGTGATCTGAAATGCAGGTTTGCACAGAAGTTCCCAGGGTGCGGTGGCGCAGAGTCTTGGCCTGTAACGCGGGCTGTCCTCGGTCGCTCTGTTTTAGCTGTCTTCAGTCTCCGCCTCCCTGTGCCATTGAGACACTATGCACGAACAGTTTAAGGAACATGATTCTCTAAAGCATGCAAATATTGATACCTGTTCTACAACTCAAAGAGCAACTGGCCCAGCAGAAGCACACAACCAGGTTTTCCTGCACATCTATTGTTAGTGGAGTCATTTTCAAAGTGTGGTTTACCCATCAGCTACCTTGAAAGTCCAATAACAATGGGGGGATTAGACACCTAATATCTATTAAGTGGATTGTAAGAAATAAATCTACTTTTTTATTTAGATGTTTCAGTGCTATGGAAATTATTTGTTATAAAATTAAATATTCGAACACACACTTAAAGAAATGTTGCGCAAGCAATGTTATATAAGACAAATACCAGCATAAATATTGGCAATGCATTTTGCTACTCTGACTTTTCACTATTTTTATATTAAGTCCTTTAATTATTTTTGTAATTTTTACAAGTTAATTTTTACTTTTCACTATTTTTATATTAAGTCCTTTAATTATTTTTGTAATTTTTACAAGTTAATTTTTTTTCCTAGTAAATAAAAGCCTTTATTGGCATGAAGAGACACACACATAGCACATATACACACAGAAAGACTTTCTTTCTGAAAAGCAGAGCGGGGTAGGGACTCACAAAAAACCCAGAAGCCCTCTTCTTGAGGGCGGAGGATTTCTCAGTCTTCGAAGGGTCTTCCTCCCCTAATTTAGTGTTGGTCATTTTGAAGAAAGACAGGATGGCTGATTGGCCCACTATCGTGTAAACCTGTCCTGACCAACCTTGAACTTCTTGAGATGGCCCATCGAGCAAGGAAACCTATTAGAAGGAGAAAAATCCTGCGATTCTTTTGTTCCAAGTGGCCAAGATTTTGTCATCCAAACAGGAGGATGAAGAAGTAGCCAGTTATCTCTGAAGTTCTCCGTTACCTGGTCATGCACGTCTCTTCCTAACTGTCTGCCTGCAAAGTAATCTGGTTATTTACCGGGTCTCCGGTTCCTCCTCTCAGAGGTCACCCTAACTGTTGTTAGGAACTTGGAGACACTGGCCTGACAACTCGAGCTTCTTCTGTCTGGCAAACGGTCCAGTGAGGGAAGAGAAAGCAGTCAGAATCGCTCAGAAGAGGACTGGTCTGGGGGCTGAAAGAAAACTGGCGGCAAAGATGAAGACCGTAAGACAGCCACTCCGTGGTAGAGTATGCTCTTAGGCCTTTATTCGTCAGTGGGGTAAGAACTGTACACAAAACGTGAGCCGGCTAGTGCAATTATAATTGCTTCTCAGAGAGTAGTTAGGGAGATTTCTCACCTTTCAGCAAAGGCTGCTTAAAAGGGGTCTGAAAAAGCCTGGGATAAAACCGGACTTACATAGCGGACAATGAGGACTACTGAGAACTCAAGAACAATGGCAATGGGTTTTTGATCCTACTGCACATACTGGCTTTGGGGG
>NC_022025.1:9857755-9858590 GCF_000317375.1 Microtus ochrogaster | reverse complement strand
GTATTTTTTTGTATTGTTGGAGCATAATATCCATCAGACTTTTTCATAAAGCAGGAAATTTTAAAGACAATTTTGCCTAAATTGGTAGTTTGTCAGTAACATTTTTTGTGTTTTCTGCAGAATGTCTTGCAGACTCTTTTATAAAGTAGGAACCCCAAAGGATCATTTCACCTTTAGGCAAGTTTCACAGTCATTTTTCTGTGGGTCCTGCATGTCTGCTTCATACGGCATAACATCATGCAGTCCAGGCAAGAGCGGTTTCTTGCCCAAATGGCTAACAAACTCCATAAAGAGCCTCTTCAATGCCCATCTTTCTCTTGAAGTAGATTGGTGCTGCCAGGAACAGATGTATCTAATTGTCATGATTAGTTCTAAATTCTTAAAGTATTTTAAATGCCATATTCTGAAGATCTCTAAAAGATTTGAAAAATACCTATATAACTGAAATATATCTCTATATAATTAGAAAACCTAACTAAAAGGACTACAAACTTGACTACTATAGATAAATATGTGTTAACCTATATTTCTTAATTATACATTACATTTTTAAATAAGCTGCATAAACACAATATCTTAATCAAGAGCAGAAGTATACATATATAACTAAACTGACCTTAAATTTGTATCAATAAAGCAAGATTCATACCAATGCAAATCCCTATAACGTATCACCCATTAAACGTAAACAAACATTTATAAACAATATCCTCTTGGTGCCCTGTGTCGTGGAGATCTTGCAACTTTGGATCTGAACTATTGGCACCATATTACATGCTCCTACAGATCATAGATGGAGTGGGCCAATTCATAGCCCTTGTTTGTTTGTTTGTTT
>NC_022025.1:9850402-9857655 GCF_000317375.1 Microtus ochrogaster | reverse complement strand
TAATGAGAAAGCCGAATTCTCCCCCTAGTGGCCGGTACACGTTTAGCGTCCCAATGAAGGGATTTTTTTTTTTTTTTTCACTTTATCTTTAGTGATGCCTGGCACCAGACTACTGAGGTCAACTGGCCCTCAGTTTAGAATTTCAGTTTAGGAGAACACTTTACTTGTGCTTTTCTTGGGGGGGGGGGGATTTAAAATTATGTCAAATATCTGTTTTCATATGGATGCTCAACAATATTGAAAAGACGTCTTTTTTCCTTTTATTTGCCTGCTTCTGCCTTTACAGGTTATTAACTGGTAATTAAATCAAGTTTCTAGTCTGCTTAGTGGCACTTTCCTGCAGTACCAACTGCTTGTTAAGCTGAAGGAGAGGGTTTACATGAATCCAAGAATTCCAGACCAAGCTGAGACTCGACCTCCAAAACAGCAAAAGAAGTTCAGTATGGTTGCGTCTCTGGGGTACGGTTGGATAACAAGAGCGTCTTTGAATGTTCAAGGAGCATACGCACATGTTGTGATTAAACAGTATATTTGGAATGTAAAGATATATAGAAAGAAACTAACAAAGTAAAACTTTAAGTGTGATTTTAAAATATAGGATTTAAGACAAATTAAGGGGGGAGCTAGAGGGATGGCTTCATTGCTAACAGCAATATCTGCTCTTCCAGAGGTCCTGAGCTCAATTCGCGGCAACCACACAGTGGCTCACAACCATCTATAATGAGATTTGATACCCTCCTTTGCCCTGCAGACATACATAATAAGTATCTTTTTTAAAAAAGAGCAAATTCGGAGGTAGGGAAAAGGTGAAATGATAAGACAGAAAAAAACTCCACTGTTCAAATGACTGTATTCAAATATTGTGAAGCCGAAGCTAGGATAAACGTCGGTCTTCATTCATACATATGGATGAACGTGAGTCACTAATCCCTACGCAACCCCCTTCCCAGTTGTTCCGAACACCACTGCGGCCTCTCAATCACAGCTGTAATCCCCTCCCGTTGAGTCAAGCAGAAGAAAACTGGTTGTTGCCTTTAGGGTGCGTCTAAGGCACACGCATCATTTGTTCCAACTGTAAACAGTGTTTCATGTTTGAAATTAATAACCAACTCATCATAGTGTGATTTATTGTTTTGGTTTCCCTTGAAGAGCTTTAGAATATGGAGTCCACATTTCAGCGTGGGAACTAGCTCTGGGAAACGCGCAGACGACATTTCCGACATTTCTTCTGCTCCAACCATGCTCTCCGTGTGCTCCACTCCTTCAGCGCTGCTACACCCACTTAAGCCGACGACCTGACTTCTTAAATGCAGTGTTTCAAACCACTGTGTTTCTCAACCTGTGGGTCGCAACCCTTCCGACCGTTGTTTATAGGCCAACAACCTTAAGATGCATGGATCGCCCTAAGGAGGGGAAATACGTGAGATCTCCTGAGTAAACTGGGGCGGGGTTGAAAGGAGATAATAGGAGCAGGAGGGAAGGGAAGGAGAGGGAGAGCAATGAAGGAGATATCTTGATAGAGGGAGCCATTACGGGATTACAGAGAAATATGGGGCTACCGAAACGCCCAGGAATCCACAAGGAATGGCACTAGCTAGGACTCCTAGCTATAGTGGAGAGGGTGCCTGAACTGGCCTTCTTTAATCAGACTGTGACTACCCAAATTGCCATCATATAACCTTCACCAGTAAAGCATGGAAACAGGTGCAGAGAATCACAGTCAAACAGGGGACCGAGTTCCGGAAGTTCTGTCGAAGAGAGGGAGGAGTGGTTATATGAGCGAAGGGGGTTAAGATCATGACGGGAAACCCACAGCAACAACTGACCTGAGCTCGTGGAACTCTGAACCAACAGCTGGGGAGCGTGCATGGGGTCAAACTGGGCTCTTTGCACGTGGGTAGCGTCTAAACTCTCTAGGCTGAGTGCCTTAAGAATCCTGTGCAACTTGGTTAAGGAAATTGCCCTTTCTCTTGATGTCTCCTCTTGACTCTATCTTCCCACTGCCCGTGCGTACGTACTAGTATTTCTTCCCAATCCCCACCACCGCAAATCCTTTCGCTATAGTCTGCATAACTATTAGCGTAGTCCTAAATAAAACTCTATTTTCTCTCTTTTAGCAAGTTCCAATAAAATGTTACTTCTGACAGTCTGCACTACTACATACAGAAATACTGGATAAGTTCATAAGACAGTTACGTCATAGAAGACCGCACAAGCAACATCACTGGAATCCACTCTGTCCCTTCAGACATAGCCATAGCACGGACTGGAGCCCATTGGGTGGTAATACGTTCTGCAGCGCCACCTGCTGTTTCATTGTACTATTGCATGCTGCTTTTAGTAAATACTGAATTTAATAAAATGCTGATTGATATTTCAAAACCTAACTTTGCTAAATAGAGTTACAATTAACACTGTATGAAACATATAAACATCCTATCTTTATTTGTAAAAAGCCCTTTTCAATCTCAAGCAACGGTAAGCCATTCTCTACCTAACAGCTCAAAGAAAGAAAAGTCTAGGATTTAATTTTCAATATTCTTTTTGAGAACAAATTTATCCAAGGCAAAAAATTAAGTGAAATGCCATTAAATCAAAATTGGTTAATTAAATTGTAGAAAATTTCTTCAGCAAGAGCATCTAAGCAAGAGTGTGTTCAAAAAAGAAAAGCACATGGGAGAACACACATATCTGAGGGTCCGGCATTTCTAACCACACGTCACTGTCTTCAGCTGAGACACGTATATGGTACAACTTTGATGTGGGGTCTCTGGAAAGAGCACATCCAGTCTTCTGGGCTATCACCGGAATAAAAAGTGAATTTTAAGATCTAAGTGAGTGGAGGTGACAATGGTCAAAAAGGAGAAAGTGCAAGATGCTGAAAATGTAAGGATTGTTCGTGCATTTGGGATGTTTTCTGTGATATTTGGCAAAACCACTTCACTTTCCCAGGTAGTGTGCCATGTGTTCCTCCTCTTTACAGCAAGCGTTACTTCACACTGTGGTTGTTGCGGGGAATGGAGCAGCGGGAGCAGTGTGCGCGGCTCTGAGCCGCAGGTGCCTGGAATGCGGCTCATTCCATCTTCTGGAGTGTGCCTGTGCGACCGGGGAAGAGCAGGCCTGGATTTCTATCCTAGCTGAACACACACGGTCGGGGATTTTCCCGAGGTGAGTTCCTTGTGCACAGAAGACTTGTTATCCTCCATCTGTCCCCTAATCTCTCAGAGCTTCCGATCTGGCCTATCACTAAATGCTCCTGGGCCCCACCTTTGCCATGTTTTGTAACTAGTCTGTTCTCTGTATTCTCCATAGAAACTTCACTCAGGATTCTTTCCCTTATCCTGTGGCAATTCTTTCTTTTTGTGCATGCATTATTCTTACTTACATTAATGAATTTATGGTTAGAATAACATATCTGCTCCTCAAAATAAGAATATATGCCTTTTATTATGAATGGGCTAACCATTATCTTATAATTGGTACAAATGTCATATAAAATTCAAATTATCTTAATAAATATTAAATATTAAATTATTTATCTTTTCATAATATACAGATTTGACAGTGAGCCTTCCTTTAGCTCACTTCCTTTCTCTTTGTCTTACTTTTTCCTTCATCCGTTGAAGAAGGATGCTAAAAAAAGAAATCCCACACTAGCTCAGAATTTAGTATAATAATAGGTTATTTATTTAATGGCAGACTCACCGATCACAGTCCTCTGCTGAAATGGGGGAAAGCAACTGAATCCCACAGCCAGGAAAGAGGCCAGACACGTGCTTTACATTGGCATATATAGTATAAGAGGCCATGACCAAGTGGGTGGGTAACTCAAAGGCTACTGGCAGTAGGAATTCCTACTGCACCAGTGATGCGGGATTTCCCCTCTGTGTGCTGTGATTCCCATTGGTTAATAAAGAAACTGTATTGGCCTTTGCAGGGAATAGCGGTAGCCGGGGAGAACTAAGCTGAATGCTGGGAGAAAAGGAGGTGGAGTCAGGGAGAAGCCATGTAATCCCCACTGGAGACAGATGCCAGAACTTTAGCCAGTAAGCCACAGCCACATGGCAATACAAACTACTAGAAATGGGTTAAATTAAGAGTTGCAAGAGATAGCCAATAAGAAGCTAGAGCTGATGGGCTAAGCAGTGACTTAATTAATACAGTTTCTGTTTGATTATTTTGGTTCTGAGCAGCTGGGACAAACAAGCAACCTCCTTGCAACAGTGCCTCTCTCCTCTCTCTCTCTCTCTCTCTCTCTCTCTCTCTCTCTCTCTCTCTCTCTCTCTCTGCCTTTCTTTCTTTGTTGTCTTCTGTTGTCATTTATACTGGGGATTGAAACACAGGCCCTCATGCATGAGCCTAGGTAAACCTCTCAATCCCTAGCCCTTGTGTTTTTAAGTTTTATTTTTGAATAAAATCTTTATAAGTTATTCAGGCTTTCTTAAACTCACTTTATATTCCGGGTCATCTTGGAATATGTGATCCTTTTTCTTCAACCACCAAAGTAGTTGGGATCACAGGCTTCTTCTTCGCAGGCCCAGACAACTCTCCATGGTTTTTAGATCCTTTTCAAAATAGACACACATTAGTCTCTCCTGCCTGTGTCATTTCTAACAACAAATGGACCCACCAGACTTAAAGTCTGCTCGCTAGCTGCAGCCTCCCCCCACCCCATTACAAACCATCCTTAAAAAGCAACAAATACCTCTGAATTTTTTTCTTTTTAATTCCCCTTCCATTTCTGTTTACAAATGTTACAATCACTTTGTACTATTATGCCCAGATAGCAGGGTCCCCCAAAAGCTATCACAGAGGAGTCTGAACTCGTACTCAGAAGCAAAGAGACTTTATTCCATCTCGAGGTTGGACCCTTCGTCCATGTGACTTAGTGGTGAGTTCTGAGAGCCATGAGCCTAGTTAGGGTGGAGTCTTTAAGGTTCAGGAGCCCTGATTGGCTGATATGTATCTGGTGTGTCTTGGTGAAAGGAGATGAGTGTACAATGGGCTAAGAGACATCAGGTGATCCTATCTTTAATGATTAGAATGTTAATTAATTCCCCTTGGGTGATCTGTTCCGGAGTGGCACCTAGGGCTAGGCCCTACAGTACCAATGACTTGGATGTTCTAATAAGGAAAAGGCCTTTTCCCCCTTGATTTTTGAAACTTCCTAGCTTCAATCTCTCATCCCGTAAAGTAACTGGTCTCTAACATTCCTGTTTCTTATCCTACATTTCAAATTTGAAAGATAAATTAAATGAATCATAATTGAATGTTTTACAAATTTCAGTCAGATATAATGGATGCACGAATCCTTTGATTTTGAGCTTTTATTACCTGACTAGTTTTAAGATTATTTGAATGCATGTCTCCAAACAATTTGGATTTCACCTCAGGGTATACTGGAGCACTACAAAGACAGTGCAGTAACTGGGCTGAACACAGCCAACTCCATTTTTCAGGCATCACTATCCTATGCCGCTTGTGAAAGTGTCATCCAGTAACTGAGTCCTAAGTCTAAAAACACTAAAATATGCATATATTGTTTCCAAACAGCAAAATATATTACCATGGATAATCAATTGATTATCTGTGATTTGGGATTTTTTGTTCTAAATAACATTTATAAAAAATTAACCCTGTTACAGTAATTCTCCTAAACTGTTACCCACTGGGCTACAGACATAGTGAGTATCCTGGGTGTAACAGGTACTATAATTCACAACTACATGTATGGCCAGCACTCAAACCAAAGTAAAAGGATAAAACCCCATCAAAACCTCAAAGAGAGGGTAAAATTAGACTTTTCCATATACCATATATCATTGTGATATTAGATAGTCACCAACATTAATGTGGCCTAACCACTTTTGAGTGGGGTGAAGTACAATTCCTATCTCAAGGTTGTCCGCATGTTTCCTGAAAGCCTAGGTGCTCTTAACCAGGAAATCTCACTTCAGGGTTGGAGCAGTGTATCCCTGCTAAATCTGATTAGGATGATAATTGGTGAAAGAGGCCCTGACTTTTTGTGCCCTTGATCTTAGTAAACTCAGCATACAGGGTTGTCTTCCCCAAGTCAATGATCCCCACCTTTTCAATTTGAAGAAATATTTTGTCATTTTCAATGCCAGAAGCAACACTTTTATGTCTTTTCCTGTTAAGAACACCAAAAGTTTCTTAAACAAAGCACCATGATGCTGGGAAGATCCACTGCTGTCAATGGAGAAACTGTAACTTACAGGCAGGGAACATAAACTACATGGACGTGTTTGACCAGGGTATAGTTCACGTCAGGAACAACACTGCTGATCTTACCATGCTCCTCCGAACAGTACTTGATTTGACTTATGGATTATTCCTGAAATTGTCCATCTAGTATTTTTTGAGCCACGGGGCACACAGCTAAAACTGCAGAAAGTAATGCCATAGCTAAGAGAGAGAAGGGTACTATATGTTTAGATTTTTTTTTTAACTTCATTGGTAACAAAGTAATGAAACTAAAATTGTGAGAATCAATTCAGAGTTTATAATATAAACAGAATAGTACATTAGTGTTGAATGAAGGCTGCTTGTTTATTTCCTGGCTGCCCAGACTCCCAAAATAGTTACACAGAAACCATATTATCTGCAATACTGTTTGGCCAATAGCCTAAGCTTATTTCTGACTAACTCTTATCTTAAATAAAACCATCTCCGTTAATCTGTGAATCGCCATGAAGCCGTGTCTTACTGGGTAAAGTTCGGGTGTCTGTCTCCAGCAGGGCTACATGGCTTCACGCTGACTCTGCCTTCTTCTCCATTCAGTTTACTTTCCCCTGCCTGCCTCTATTCTTCCCTGCGCAGGCCTAGGACAGTTTATTAACCAATGGTATTTACAACATACAAGAAGGGAATCCCAAATCACCTGCCTTTTTTGTTTAAGCAAAAAGGAAGGTTTTAACTTTAACATAGTGAAATTATATATAACAAAATAGTTATCAAGCAAGAATTACAGTGACAATATTTTACATCTACTTTATCTTTTTCGTAACTAAAGAAAACTCTAACTATCTATTCTTTAACTTCATCAAAGACTCCAGAAGGATATAATATTACGTAAGTTAACAGGAAGTGCATTATAAGCAATGTCCAAAACTCTAGAACTGACAGAGACATCTTGCTATCTGGACAGTCACCCAAAGTTGTTGTTGGTTTTTTTTTGGTTTTTCGAGACAGGGTTTCTCTGTGGTTTTGGAGCCTGTCCTGGAACTAGCTCT
>NC_022025.1:9804370-9849447 GCF_000317375.1 Microtus ochrogaster | reverse complement strand
TGTAGACCAGGCTGGTCTCGAACTCACAGAGATCCGCCTGCCTCTGCCTCCCTAGTGCTGGGATTAAAGGCGTGCGCCACCATCGCCTGGCTTTCCCACTAACTTCTTATGGTCTAAGTGGCAGATGAGAAGTGAGGCCACAGTTCTTTCGCCCTCAGCTCACGCCCTCAGGGTCAGCTCACCCATGCCCTACCAGTACAGTCAGTTCTACTGTGCTTTTCAGGCAAGGTTCAGTTTCTGGATCATGAGAGATACGGCAAATTCTATTCTCATGACTTCAGGGCCAGCTCTCCTGCCTGCCACAAATGGTGATGGGTAAAAAGCAAAGGGGGGGGCATCAATTTCTTGACCATGCAACCATATATCAGATAAGGAATGGGACCAGGTCTCCCTCCTCATGTCCTCGGACTGGCTCACCCCTGCCTCCATCAGCAGAGTCAGCTCTAATATACTGCTCTGGCAATGTGCAGGGTCTACTCTCCCAAATGCTATAGTTGGCGAGGGACTGGGTCAGCTCTCCCACCTGCTACAGGTGGCAAGGGGCTGAAGATTTTATCTAAATTTCAACCATTTAATGTTACCAATAAAGACTTGGGAACCAGATGCTGGAGTGAAAATCTGCTAGCACAGTGGAACAAAGAAATCAACCAGCTGAACTTCCTCCTCCACTGATGTCCCAGAAAGATCTTCTCCTATGCTGTCTTAAACAGTACTCAAACTGAATTCCCTCCCTTCTATTACTGTTGTCTCTCTACCCATTCACCTGACTCTGTTAATTTCTGCAGCTTCTTCCAGTCAGCTGGTTGCTTGCTCTGCCTCTTAGCCTATGTTTGACTTTATTTAGTCCTGGTTACAGTATTCAAGCAGAAAACTCTTAAAGGTGTGTTCTAGGCCTGAGCCACATCACAACTAAAAACAAGCTTTTCCAGAAAGTAATGAAATCTCAGCCTTCACAGTGTGATCAAATATCCTGTAGCAAAGGTGTAGTCAGAGGCTGCTCATTTGTTCCCGGCTTCCCAGACCCAAAATAACCACACAGAAATCTATATCAATTGCAATACTGTTTGACCAATAACTTAAGCGTATTTCTGTCTAACTCTTATATTTTAAATTAACTCATTTCTATTAATCTGTGTATCTCCACATGGCTGTGACTTACTGGCCAGGTTCTGGTGGGCTTCAGAGGAGGTGTCTGTCTCTGGCGGCAGCTACATGACTCCACCTTCTTTCTCCCAGCATTCAGTTTACCTTTCCTCGCCTAACTCTATTCTGCCCTATCACAGGCCAAAGCAGCTTGTTTATTCATTAACCAATGAAAGCAACACATATACAGAAGGACTTCCCACATCACAAGGGGAAAGAACACAGTGTGTATTTTTCAATATAAAAACCTATACCAAACACATTGCAGTGTCACTATTGCAGAGAAAAAGACCAGAGAAGGATGGAACAATGGGAAGAGGGCATCGTATTATAAAACAAGGAAATAATCTAGTACAGAGGAATAATTATTGAACTGAACTTGCAACTCTCTTTGTGGTTGAGAGGCATCAAAAGTTTCAGTCCTTTTAGATTTCCAAGAATTGTACTAACAAGGAGAAAGACACCAGGAACTTGCAGGAACCTTAACGGTAGGCCACAGCTTTGTGGCAATACACAGATAAATTTTAAAAAATTAAGATATAAGAGCTAGATAGAAAGATGCCTAAGCTACTGGCCAAGCAGTGTTGTAGTTAAGATAGATTCTATGTGATTATTCAGATCTGGACAGCTGGGAACCGAACAAGCAGTTTCCACCTACAAAATGGCTCCTATACATTTGGGGCTAACCCACCTGGAAAGCCACACACTTCAGATCTGGGTGCTTGTATGTCTACTCAGGGGGAAAACAGCTGAGAGCATGCCTACCACACGGTACCAACACCTGGGGAAGCAGCTGGGTCATGTCAGCTAGGCATGCACAGCAGAAAAACATGGCAGATTCCACCATCATACATGGAGACATTCCCAGGCCACGCAGCACACTGCATGACAGATTTAGCTTTTACTCGGACTAAAAGGATTTATGTGCTGCACAGTGCCTCCCAGGGTAGAGATGGTGAGCATGGCTCCTACCCAGAAGTTCCAGAGCTGGTGGTAAATGTACCTCTGCCATATTGAAAGACCAAGAGAGGTGGAGCCAGCATCCACAGCTGCCATAACGACATTTCAAATGTTTTAAGGACTTAAACTTTTCTTGACCGTGAGACAAGTCTGTTTCTGAAAACACAAATTACTTCAAGAGGAAGATGGGCATTGAAGAGTCCCCTTATGGAGCTTGTTAGCATTTGGGCAAGAAACTGTTCTTGCCTGGACTATTTGATGGTATGCTGTATGAACTGGATATGCAGAACTTACAGAAAATGACTGCTGAACTTGCCTAAAGAAGGTAAGACAAACTTTCAGGTTTCCTCCTTCACAGAGAAAAAAAAAACTGCCAGACATTTTGCAAAATACAAAAGAATACAAGTGATGAACTTTACCATTACAAAGCAGAACAGATCTTCAAATTTCCTGCTTCATAGAAAAGTCTGTCAGATACTATGGGCCTATAGGATGGATCCACTAATGTTCCAGAAAAACTTTGGATGACTGTCCAGACACCAAGATGTCTCTGACAATTCTAGAACTTTGGAAGTTGCTTAAAATGTGCTTCCTATTGACTTAGGTAATATTGTATTCTCCTGGGGTCTTTGAAGAGTTGAAGACAAATAGTTATATTTGTTGTTAACCTTAGTTATGATAAAAGATAAATTAGATATAAAACTTTAGACTCACAAAGATAGCATAGATGATAGAATATTTTCCCACAATTTGTCAAATGTAAATGAACTAAATATTGTAACTATGATTCTTTCTGGATAACTGTTTTGTATGTGTAATTTTACTATTTTAAGGTTAAAATCTTCCTTTTTATTTACAAAGAAAAGGGGAGATGATGTGAGATTCTCTCTGTATGCTTGAATATGTTTTATTACTATTGGTTAATAAAGAAGTTGTTTCAGCCAATGAATTAGCATAGTAAAGCCGGAAATAAGAAAAGAGAGAGAGATTAGGTCAAGTCAACAAGACGCTGAAGGAGACAGTCACCAGAACCTTGCCAGAACCTTATCAGTAGGCCACAGGTTTGTGGCAATACATAGATTGATCGAAATGGGTTAATTTAAGAGGTAAGAGCTATCTAAAAAGATGTCTAAGATATTGGCCCAGTAGTGTTGTAATTAATATAATTTCTGCATGATTATTTGGGTCTAGGCAGCCGGGAAATGAATGAGCAGTTTCTGCATAGCGTCGAGGCAGGCTTTGAGGCTTCGTATGCCCACGATGCTTCCCAGTATCTCAGTCAATTTCACGTTGCCTGCAAGATTGGTATTTTCAGCTACTCTTCCAGCACCATATCTGCGGCGTGTTGCCATGCTCCCTGCCATTACGATATTGGACTGAACCTCTGAAACTGTATGTAAACTGTCCCAATTAAATGTTTTCATTTATAACGGTTGCTATGGTCATGGTGTCTCTTCACAGCAATAAAACCCTAAGTAAGACAACAACCATCATATTTATGCAAAGGGGCCTAGGTCAGTCCCATGCAGGCTCCCTGGTTGTCAAGGCAGTCTTTGTGCACTCCTAAGAGCCCATGTTAGTTGATCCTGTGGGTTTTCTTGTGTCGTCCTTGACCCCTCTGGCTCCTGCAATCCTTCTTCCCTTTCCTGGAGGATTTCCTGAGATCAGCCTAATGTTTGCCTGTGAGTCTCTGCGTCTATTCCCACCAGTTGTTTCATGAAGCCTATCAGACAGCCTTTGGGCTAGGTACCAATTGATGAGTATAGCAGAATATCATTAAACATCATTACATTGGCATTCCTTTTTCTCCAGTGGCATCTGTGCTTGCTGGGGGCCATGTCAGAGAAGCAGTTAGTGGCAATTCATATCCCATAGGCCAGACGGATTTACGGATTTTAAGTCAAAAGTTATGTGGCTGGATTTATGTCCCATTTCCTCCACTGGTAGTCTTACCTGTCAAGCAACTAGACACCGAAAACTAAATAATCTAATTTAAAAGGGGGAAACAGATATAAATGGAGAATTCTCAACAGAAGAATCTCAAATGACTGAGATGCACTTACAGAAATGCTCAACATTCTTAGCCATCAGGGAAATATAAATCAAAACAACTCTGAGATTCCACCTTACACCTGTAAGAATGGCTAAGATCAAGAACATAAGTGACAGCTCATGCTGGAGAGGATGGGGAGCAAAGGCAACATTCCTCTGTTGCTTGCGGGAGTGCAAAGTTCTGTACCCACTCAGGGTGTCAATATGATGTTGCTCCTAAAATTGAGAATCAATCTACCTCAGTACCCAGCAATACCACTCTTGGGCATATTTGCAAAGGATACTCTACAAGGACAATTGCTCAACTATGTACATAGCAGCTTTATTCATAATAGCCAGAATGTGGAAACAACCTAGATGTCGCTCAACTGAAGAATAGATAAAGAAAATACTCCATTTACACAATGGAGTATTACTCAGCTGTTAAAAGGAATGACACCGGGAAATTCAAAGTCAAATAGATGGAACTCGAAAAAATCATCCCGAGTGAGGTAATCCAGATCCAGAAAGATAAACATGGTATGTACTCACTTATAAGTGAATGTTTGTTGTAAAGGGTAACCATGCTACTATCTACAAACCCAAAGAGGCTAGATATCAGGTTGGGCTCAAAGAGAATCCTTGGAACTTCCTGGGAAGGGGAAATAGAGATTTTGGGGGGTTGACAGGGGCAGGTGGGGATGGGAACATGAGGGAAAAGATGGGGGCAGGTTGGAGGGAGAGTACTGAAAGAATTGACAGGAAAGGGAGTCATTTCAGGGACAGGTAAAAACCTGGTCCAAGGGAAACTCCCAGGAATCCGCAAGGATGGTCCTAGCTAAGACTCCTAGTGAAAGGCTGAACTGTTATTATTAGAATTTTTTAACCTTTGGACTATCTCATCAAAGCAGATTCTGTCATGGTAGTAGCCTAATCTTGAGCTTAGTAGAAATTCTTTATGTCTCTCTTTTCAATTATTTTTATGCTAATGTGACAATTAGCTTCAAACACATAACTTACAATAATTAAATTCTATTGTTGGAAGAAGAAAATAGTGGAAATCCCATGAGTAGGATAGAAGTCAATGTAACTCAAATTCACTCTTAAAGGTTTGCTTGCCTGAGAAGGGAATCTTGGGAGATTCAAATACCAGAGGTGGTTTTATAAATAACACTGAAGTTCCTCTAAAGGTGAATCTATAATTAGGGAGCATATATCCTTTGACTTTTACAGTGATTCTTACTACTACATACAAATTATTATTTTTTATTTGTTTTTGGTTTCTATTTATGTAAAATTGCTAATATGTGTGTATAATAAGGAAAAAACCATAGAAGTGATCACTTTTGAATTAAAAAATACTGTAAAACATTAGGTTGAGTGGTTTGAAATTTCCTTTCAATTTTAGTCTACAAAAAAAACTCAATTTCAAAGTCTCCAAATAACACATATCTTTTGCACAAAATTGATAAAATGGAAAAATATAAGCAAAAATATTTTAAGCATTTGATTTTAATTATGATCTAAGCACATACTTTATATTTTCATTAACATTTTATTTTACACACATTAAATTGTACTGTCTATGATATAACTCCATAAACTATTACCTTCTGTAAAATGTTGGGGATTCTCGCTGGCTTTGGACAAGTGTTATGCTGCTTGCTTATGCTTATTCTGCTTCCAATATTGTTGCCATTAGTTCTCAGTGATACTTTCATAATTCACTTTTGCAAATATTGAGAAATTCTACTGGATTCTTTAGCAAGCTGCTTTTCAGAAACATTATTTTACTACAATATGGAATACTGCTTATAATTTTGGTAAGAATGGTTACATTGGCATAATTTCTAACATGGATGAATTAAAGTATTCTTATATTTACTGAAGTTTTAGAACATTTGTGGTTCTGGCTATAGTTTCTAAGCATCAAAATGGCAAAACAGGGTATGTATCTGTTTCTTGTGTTCAAAGTTTAAGTTATATTAATTATGATAAAAAAAACTCATGTCATAGAAATTGGAAGAGGTTTCCCGTGGTATTTCATTGGAGCTATTGTTTGTAGATAATAATTTAGAACTCCCTGGTGCTATTGTTTCAGTTTGGTGCTGCAGGCAAGCATCGCTTCCTGCACACACAGCTAGTCCATGGCTTGCTCCTGAGACAGCAACTATAAAACCATTTCAGATCTCCAACTGGTTAAAGTGAATATTAAAAAATAAGATACTTATAAAAATAACATACATCTCAACAGCAATTTATAAATATTTCATTATTCCTTTATCACCAGTGTTTAGTATTGGCTGGAAGAACTAAAACACAAGTAGAAATGATGTTTCCCTCTAGCTTTACTTGAAAAGTGGTTGTAAGATGTCTAAAGAAGACAAAACCATGGGATTTCATTTAAATAGAATATTCTACACTGTAGAAATGAGAAACATAAAGGATCAAAAGAATAAACTAGGAAGGGGCATTCTACAAGGAGGATATGCAATCACAACTTTACACATTAGTATGTCTATTGGTATTATCTTTGCTCAGCTCATGTTTAGGTACTCATCTTGGTAAGACTTTATAGGTGTAGCTACTGACATCCTAAGAGACACAGTCTCCCGGAAAACTTCTGATCCTCTGGCTCTTATAATTCTTCATATCCCTGAGCCATAGGTACCGTGTTCTGTAGAGGTATCCCTTGTGACTGGTACAGCTCTGCATTTTGATGTGTGTGGCTCTCTGTAATAGTTCATGTTGGAATTGAAGTTTTCTTTGTTCCAGGTAAGGACCACACTTACCTGTGGATATAAGGACAAACATTTAGAGTGTAATTAGAGATTGTGTTCCTTGGAGAAGAAGAGAGGGAACCCAGGAGGCCTTAATGCTACAAAGCAAACCGCAGGCAGCTAAGAAATGCTAATAGCAGTAAAAATTGTCTGGACAAGAGAAGAGCACTTTGTAATCAGTTATCAGATGGTCAACCTAGAAAACTAAGTAACAGAGTAGGTTGTACTTATGTATTTAGGATGTGTATGTGTGTGTTTCACAGAGGAATTGATGATAAAAGATGAAATTAATATTAAAAAGAGGAGAGTGTTCATGATAGGCTTTGGATTAAAGAAAAGGAAGAAGATTATACAATTATAATCTTAAAATGAAAGAATTTATTTAAGGTTATTCGTAAAACAATGTCTGCTGCCACTAGATGGCAGAAAAGAGCTGAGATCTCATATTATACAATGTTCTTAATTCATTGCATCCCCAAAACCTCAAAATATTGCTAATTAAAATAACACACACACACATATATATATAAATTCAAAACAAATATTTTAAATACAGAAAAATAAAATACAAAAACATCAATACTGTGACCTGATCCTGTCTACAATATTCTTTCTGGCATGGTGCTCAATAAATACACAGTAATAAATAAAAGTGAAAAGATATATTCTTTCTCCTACATATCAAATGTATGCACTTAGTAGATTCCATTTTTCCGAATTGTATCATTTTTTAAATGGTAACGGAATTTAGTTTCTCAAAAGTGGCAGATTAGGCAACAATTATTCTCAAATTGAAATAAAATTGGATAGTAATAATATAGATTATTTCTATATTGAGTTAAAATAAAGAGGGTTCATTTCATTCATATATAATTTCCTATCCTCTCTTCTAATTTGGGTACATTTTATTTATTTTTCTTATCTGATTCTCCTGGACAGTATTTCTAGTACTACACTAGATAGTAAGATCAGGTGACCTTATTTTCTTCCAAATCTTAGAGTAAAATTTTTGGATTTTACCCTTCAAATACTATTCTGCCTGTACTCCTTATTATACTGAGGTAAATTCCTTTTACATCCAGTTGTAAAGAACACTTTTTTTCAAGCAATAGATTACCTTCTTCTTCAGCACCTCTTCAGATGAGCCTGCCATTTTCATTTTGTTAATTGGTTTATATATGCTGAACATTCCTTGCATCATGTTAAATCTCATTTTCTTTAAATGTATAGTTCTTTGTATATGTTGCTTATTTCTGCTTTCTATTATTTTGTTGAAGATTTAAAGATTTATTAATTTGTGTGTGTGTTTGCATGTGTAGGTGGTATATATATATACAGATGTGTAGTTTTATGGGGTAGAAGGGGGCTTTGGTGTCCTTTTTATCAGTCTCCATCAATTATTTTATGTAACTGGAGACCGTTTGCTCCTGACCTCCTAGACCCGGATAATCACACAGAAACTATGTTAATTACAATACTGCTTGGTCTATTAGCTCAGCTTTTTAATTAACATTTTAAATTAACTCATTTCTACTAATCTCTGTGTATCACCATGAGGCTGTGGCCTACTGATAAGGTTTTAGCATCTGTCTTCTTCAACAGCTACTTGGTGTCTCCCTGACTCTGCCTACTCTCTCTCTATATATATCTCTTCCAGCCTGACTAGAGTCTGCCCTCCCATAGGCCAAAACAGCTTCTTTATTAACCAATGGTAATAAGATATATTCACAGCATTATCTGATTCTGGCTCTTTTGGGAGTCTCCAAAATGTCACCCAACATCTGAAACATGGATCCACATAAGACCTTTTTAAAAGCTTTTTAAAAATGGTTTCTAGACAGACCCACAAAAGCAGGAGCCAGGCACAGATTCTTGGTAGACACATTTTTTTTTAGATAACTTCTATTTTGCTGATGGTGAACAAAGGTGTAGCTCCTTTAAGAGAAAGCTTCCAGACTCAGCATTAGCAGCAAATACTACAAGACTTCTTAAAGAAATGGTGGCTTCCTGGTTCATGCTGACCGCACAAACATTGGCTCTTTGGGGAGGCCCTTCACCTAAATAGGGTTAATGAGCAATGTACTACAAGTTCCTTAATGGTAACATAGACCTGCTGCATCCCTGGAGCTGGGGTGGTGAGTATGGCTAGCAGAGGCAGTGACGTAGCTCCACCATGTTGGATGGGATGGGGCCAACAGGCAGAGTCATAGAGTTGGTCCTAGCCTCGCCCACTTCACATTGAAAAACAAAGAAAGACACTCCTGGACAGAAAATGATTACAGATACACAATAAGACAGATTCAGACAAAATTTTGGATGAATGTACATGGACTTATGAGCGAGAAGAAAGAGTATAGAAAGTCATAGTTTAAAGGAGTAAAGATATTTAAATATTACAAAGTAATAAGTTTAAAAAGGCCATGTAAAGATGAAAGATACACAGAGTCTGGATTATGCATATTGTAGTGTTTTCTTTTAATTTTTTTTAAATGCAGAGAGACATTTGATTCTGGGGGCTGCTAAGTTAAATTGACATATATATTTTAAATGAACCTTGACTTCAAAATTTGAGCCTAAGGATATGTTACTTTGGAAAAGATGTTCTGCTTTTGTTTCCACAGAAGATGAAAACCTATGGATTCCTTCCAGGCTAATGTAGTTTGATGGAACAAGATTCCCCCCCCCCCCCGAAAGGTCTCCATCAACCCTAAAATTACTTTGCCCAATAAACAGCAGTAAGTGGTTTGGAGAAAACTACAGCCAAATTTCCAAAATTATTGTTTATAAATGTTTATTTCAATTTAAAGGCATATGGTGTGGAAATGAACATTTTACATTGGTAAGGATCTTGGTCTATTGATACAAATTTAAGGTAAATTTTGTTACATGGTGTATGTGTATTTTTGCTCTTGTTTAAGGTATTGTTTTTGTGCAGCTCATTTAAAAATTTAATGGATAATTAAATACAGATCAGTAGACAGTCATCATGTTAATTAGGTTTTCTAGATATACACAGACATATTTCAGTTTGGTAGATAACTTTGAAAGACTTCAAAGACCTACAGAATATGGCATTTAAAATTTTTAAGAATTTAGACTTTTCTCTACTGGGAGACATGTACTTTTCTGACAGCACCAATCCAATTACTTTAGAGAGTTTGATGGGTGTTGAAGAAACTTGTTATGGAATTTGCGTTCAATGTGACAAGGCTAGCCATTCGGACAAGAAACCAGTCTTGCCAAGACTGCTTGACTATATGCTGTTTGAACTGAGTATGCAAGACCTATAGAAAAATGACTGTTGACCTTGCCTGAAGAAGGTGAGACATTCCCTCAGGGTCCTGCTTCATGGAAGAGTCTACATCCTGCAGGACCCAGAATAAAGTAACTGACAAACTGCAAATATAGGCAAAATAGTCTTTCAAATTTCCTGCATCATGGAAAAGTTCGCCAGATACTATAGGCCTGTAGGCTAAATATGGGTGCCACAATGTTATATAAGAACTTTGGGTGACTGTCCAGGCAGAAAGATGTCTCATCAATTCTAGAGTTTCAAAAGTTGCTTACAATGTACTTCCTTTTTACTTAGGTAATATTGTATCCTTCTGGAGTCTTTGATAGACTTGAAGACATATAGTTATAGTTATAGATTTCCTTAGCTATGATAAAAAATAATTTAGATATGAAACTTTAGACTCACAAAGAAATACTGTAACTGTAATTCTTGCTTGATACATGTTTTGTTATATGTAATTTTATTATGTTAAATTCAAAACCTTCCTTTTTATTTAGACAAAACAGGGCAGATAATGTGGGATTCCCCTCTGTATGCAGTGAATATGTTTTACTACCATTGACCAATAAAGAAATTTTGGCCTATGGCAGGACAGAATATAGCCAATATAGGGAGAGAATACATGGAGTCAGCGAAACATTATGTAGCTGCCAAAGGAGACAGACGCCGGAACCTTACCAGCAGGCCACAGCCTCATTGTGATACATAGATTAATAGAAATGGGTTAATTTAAGATGTAAGCATTAGTTAATAAGAAACCTGACCTAATCAGTGTTGTAATTAATACAGTTTCTGTGCGATTATTCAGGTGCGGGAGGCTGGGAATGAACGAGCAATCTCTAGTTACAATTCTAAGGGAGGGTCTACCCTTAAATCTGGGACTCAGATTTACTAGGTTAGGCTGCAAACTAGTGAGCCTCAGCTGTATTTCTATCGCTTTCTCTCTTAGAACTGGGGATCCATATGTACAAGGCACTCCAGGCCTGTCTCTCTTAGAGCTGGGTATCCGTATGTACAAGGCACGCCAGACCTGTCTCTCTTAGAGCTGGGGGTCCAATAAATGCTGGATGCCAGGCCTGTTTGATGGGTCCTGGAGTCTGACTATTTAGTCCTCATGGTTACACAGTCCATGCTTTTAATCACTGAAACAACCTTCTTGTCCCTATTGAGGACTTTTGCGTAAACTTTGTCACGGATCAACCTAGGGTTTTCACATCTCCTGTTGTCTTTGAGAAGCTTCAGAATCAATGCAATGCTGCTCTCAGAACTCTAAGAAGTGTCCCCATCAATGTTTTCAAAGAGTTTGGAAAGGAATGATGTTAATTCTTTAACTGTTTGGTACAATTCAGCAGTAAACCATTTCATCCTTGGTTGTTCTTTGATAAGTTGTTTTGTTTTGTTTTTCTTCTGATCCAATCTTCTACTTGATACTGAACAGCATAGGTTTTCGTTTTATGACTACAAATTGTAGTAGATTTTATGTTTCTGGGAATTTACCCATTTCTTCTAAGTTACATAATTTGTGGTAATTGTTTATGATTTCTGACAATGCTTTTGGCTTTTATCAGTAGCAATGTCTTCTCTTCCATTTTTGAGTTTGCATGCGCTTTCTCTCCAGTTTTCTTTATCAGACTAAAGATTTGTCAATTTTACTTACCCTTCAGAAAAACAGCTGTTGGTTTTGTTTATTTGTGTGCTGATTTCAAATGCCATGATCATTAAGAACATGTCCTAAAGATAACAAGACTCCAGAAAGCTGTTGTTAAAAGTAAACCAGTTTAATAAAAGTTCAAGTCAGAAAATTAACACAAAAAGTCCGTTGCGTTTCTGTTCACACAACTACCAAATAAGGAAATAAAGACACTTTACAACTAATAGGAGCAACAGAAAAAAAAAAAAACTGAAAGCCTGCATTTAACTTCTTTTCTTCCAATCTGATTATTACACTTTTTCTTTCTTACATTATTTCTCAGGATAAAATTCTAGCACAGTTACAGGAGAGTGGACTTTACCTCTAGGTGGAGACATGTCTTTGCTAGACCTTAGGGTAAGACTGGCTGGTCAGGGACCTGACTAAGGTACTGTCCCAAGAAGGCAATTTCATCCTTGAGATAATGTACTTTTTCTCGCTCCTGCCCCTCACCCCTCAGTGCTCCTGAGAGCTACCCTGGTGGTCAGCTGTGTCTGCCTGCCTTCCTAAGCCCTAACTCACGAATGTGTACCTATTATCTATTTTCCTCTTCTGTCCTCTTCTTTCAGAAGGTAGCCAAAACCTGAGTATGTGTTCCCTACCTAGTCTTTGGGCTTTCTTACTGTTCCTCTAACTGTCCCCTTGATATCACGTGGCCTGCTGGTCTGCCATGTAACTGATTCCATGCTGACGTAACTCAGGCACATTTTTTTCTTTCTTTCTCTTCTCCATTCTTCTCTAGGCAACTGCCAAGACCTACAGCTTATCTTCCCTAAGGTTTCTCTGTTGAATACTAATTGGCTTTGACTTTCTGACCCCATGCTTAAATTCTTTTACATTTTTTATAGATTTATTTTTATTTTATGTGTGTGGATGTTTTGCTGCATGTATGTCTGTATAGCATGTATATGCATGGTACCCACTAAAAGCCTGATGAGGGTGTTGGATCCCCTGAAGCTGGAGTTACTGAAGGTTGTTATCCGGTACATGGGGGCTGAGAATTGAACCTAGAATCCTTCAAAGATCAGCAAGTGCTCTCTGTCTTCCCAGCTCCTTAAATTCTTTTTTTTAAATTAGACTAATGATCCAAGAGCAGACCCCAGTTTTTCTGGTATTGTATGGCATACTGATGAGACTCCCCCAAAATCTCTAGTTTTGTGTATTCTATACCCAAAACACATAAGGTTACAGTAAGAAATAGATCTGGGCTTGGTGGGACACACCTTTAATTCCAACACTTGGGAGAAAAATTCAAATGAAATTCTGGGAGTTCGAGGCCAGCCTGGTGCAAATAACTCTTTTCAGAATAGTCAGTGGTATGCAGTGATGTCATGTCAAGAATGATAATAAAATAAAGCAAAAATATATATACAGAACTACATCAAACTAAAACATTCTGTAGAGCAATAAACAGAACAGAGTGAAAGGTCAACCTACAGACTGAGGGGAGGAGGAGCGAACCGTTATCCCTAAGACAACTACAAAGCACCTACAACCCAAATGCAAAACACAATGATTGACTTCAGTAGGCATTCCTCCAAAGAGAAACGTGTTACTATCTGGAAATCAACGATTGAAAAGCAGTTACTTGGGTACTAACCAACAAGAAGTCTTCATGAATATTGATGTTCTATTTTCTATAGAATTTTCTATAGAACCTATTTTCTATAGAATAGCACAACTGAAAAATCACTGTGTCTTCGAGGGGACTGTCTCAATAATGATTACTGGAGTTCATGCCTGTGGCAAGGAGGCATTCTCGTCCTCCCTAACAGCCTGAGACATGTATACAGAGAGAGATGAAAGACAGCAGGAAGGAAGTTGGGGCCTGCCTTTCATTGAGCCTTGAGCTCTCCTCTAAAGCCTTTAAAGGCCAGGAAAAAACCAAGCTGGCTCTGCACATAACTCTGGGGTGTGGGGTTCCAGTAAAACCTCAGTTCTCAGCTGTGGCAAATCTCTTCTACCAAGGTCAAGACCTTATTTGGAAAGAAGTGAAACTTGGAATCAAGACATCTAGAAGGCATTCCGCTTGAAACACAGTCTTTTCTGAACCCCTTAGCCCTGTGGAAATGGCCCAACCCGCTCTGGAAATGAGTAGCAGTCTCCATTAAACTGGAAGGCAATGCCTTAAAATTTACTTTGCAGGTAAGTGACAACTGACTTTCACACTCTCTCCTGGTTACCAGACTATTAACTAAGGTCCAGAGGACATACATCCTCGGGAGAGGGGGGGAGTTGATTTTGCCATGGAAGAAGAAATGTATTTCAGTCAAGTTGCAAAATGGAACAAGCACAGACTAGAAGGAGCTTCAAGGGGACACATGAGATTAACTCCTGAGGATGCTGAGCTTGACAGATTTACAGTTCTGTTACAAAAAAAAAAAATGATAAGGTAATCCATCAGTTTGAGAGTAGAAAGTACGAACCTTGCACAAATCACAAGGGACAACATTTTACTACTAAATTTCCCTTTAAGTTGGAAAAATAAAAGGGCCTAATGAAATTAAGTAAAAATAGAATTTTTTCACAGAAAATAGACAAAAGCAACAAAATGATTTTTAAAATGTGATTATAAATAAAAATATATTAAAAAAACAAAAGTTATCTGTTGCCTGTGCTCTATAAGGAAACCCCAAAATACTGCATTATTCAATATATCAGTAAAGAATTCCTAATGTACAGTGTCCCTGCTGAGAATCCCAGGGGGAGCTGCCTTCTGCAAGCCAACGGTGGCAGCAGACATTTGACAGACTCATCACGAGTGCAGTGGGGATGAAAGCATGCTAATACGACAGAAACCATCCACATGAACAGTCAAGATCTAGAACAAGCAGTGTGGTGACATGGAAGGCTGGGAAAGTCTGTCCCGATGCAGGGTGAGGATTCTCACTAGGGTGAGATTCTCTGCTCCACACAGCAGTTTGCGGCCTGCCCAGCTGTGCTACTTCTGCAGTGAAATAAATTAAAGATCTCTCAACCTGAAGTTTAAAGCAGATGCTCGGATAAGAACTCAAGCGCTCATGCCCAGGACCCAGAACTGAGGTAATTAACAAAATTTCTCACTAGAAGAGCATCTCAGTTCTTAGTAGAAGGAAACCTGCTTCAGTAGTACCTCTGCACACGCCTTTCTTCAAGGGGAAAATCTAGTCTTTTTTGTTTGTTTTTGTTTCTTTCCTGCAAGTGATGATTTTAAGTGAGGGAAATGAGTCACTCTATCACTGTACACAAGGTTTAAGCTGAATTTAGTTTACAGACTTGGTGGCATCACCCTGACTTCAGAAATCAGGTCCTGGAGGTCAGGTAAAATAGTCTCTGGCCATGTCCAGCTTAACCCAAGTCCAAGGCAATGGTGAGTAGTTCATTTCCACTTGCTGAACATGTCTACCACCCAGACCCATAACCACAAAGAATGTGAGCTGTCAAGCACAAAACAGTGTTAGTATCCTAGCCTGTAACAAAGGTCAAAAGCTTCGAAGCTACCGACTCTATGACAAGACAGTATATTAAAGACATCACGATTTGCAGATAGATGAAGCATGACCTAGATTAGTGCTACTCAACATACTTAGAGGGTGGTGTGGGTACTGTTACAAGACTTTCCACAACAAAAATCAGAATGAGGGGAAATAATCTCAAACTCTGTGCAGAAACGGCCACACTGTCAACAGTTGGGCAGAGTACAGCAGTTGTACTAGAGAGAGCAGCTTTGCCCGTGGTGCATATCATGAGAATGATGAGTTGAACAGTGTTCATTATACCTATCTGAGAAAAGGTTCCTGATCCAAAAAAGACAATAGGTGGGGTCAGGATCTGTCCCTGGTGCTTGAACTGACTTGTTGCAACCTACTATCCATGCTGGATTGCCTTGCCTAGCCTTGTAAGGGGAGGAGCTTGGTCCCAGTTATCGAACTTGATGTGCCATAGGGAGACGTTTGGTCCTGCCTCCACTTGATCTGCCATGTTTTGCTGACTCCCATGAGAGGCCTGCCCCTTCCTGAACAGAGAAGGAAGAGGAGTGGATGGGGAGGTCCAAGATGGGAAGTGAGGGGAGGGAGGAACAGGAGGCAGGGAGGAAAGGGTCAGTATGTAAAATAAATGAAAAAAAATTAACAAAAAAATAAAGAAAAAATATAGACAATAGTAAATGTTTGTGGTCCCATATTTCTGTCATAGTAAGTCCAAGGGAACCATGGCTGTTGGGATATAGAGGCATGCTCTTCCATTGTCTGTCCGGTGCCACGCTAATAATGCAGATATATAAGGTAAGGAAGTTGCAGGGCTTGATAAGATACATACATAATATCTTAGGAAGAGTAAAATCCACATACTTCTGAGAACAGTTACCACAGGTGCTATTTTGACTCCATGCATTTTGATTTATTATGATGCTACCTTAAAATAGACAAGGAAAATTATTTCACTTGGTGTTCCCCAGTAAACAAGAAAATAAACAAGCAAACAAAAATCCAGCACCTTTAATTACTGGGCTGATTTATTTTCTAGGTGCGTTCATAGGGCTGAACTGCAGATCCAAACTGTCTTCAGTAGAGAGTCCTACAACATCAAAAATAAAAAGAAAAAGAAAAAGAAAAAAAAGGCAGAAAACAGAACAAACATGTTATTTCTAAAGAGATAATAATAAAGTATCCATATGTGAAATTTATTAAATGGCTATGTGGCCTTATCATGCTAGTTCTCACGGGCCAAATAAGACAAAAACCGGGTGGTGTTAACAACAACACATAGCAGACAAAAAGTATAAATATGTCTACATCAGCCATGTTAGTGTCAGAGGACCCAAGTGAGCCTCAGGCTTTGGTGTGTCCAAAGCCTGTACACTATGCATTGATAGTCTATATTCAGCTACATAGGTGTCCCGGGTATAAGAGAAGAGAAAAGTCTAAGTCTGTGTATTGGCTGATCTTTCTTGGTATGTGGATGCCAACAGAAAGCAGAGCATTGCTGGCACAGCTGAAAGCCACAACAGCCATTTGCTATTTCTCTTTCGTGATACCCATCTTGCATTATTTTTTCTCTTGGACAGAAGCTCTATGGCAACTCTGAAAGTTCTGCTTTCATCCAATCATTCTATCTGTTTTCAATATTTATCTGTTTTCAATACTTATCTAAATTAATATTTGTCCTCCAAGTACCAGTCAGTAAGCAATATGCTAAAGAATTGTAATTTTTCCATCTATTTCAGAAGAAAGTTTCTCTGATGATGGCTGAGCAAGGCATTGATCTATGAGTATAGCCGAATGTTCTTAGGGGTCATTTTATTGCTATGTCTCTATAACAGAATAATAGTATTTGGTTTTCTCCTAGCCCTAAAGTACATGCAGTCTAAGGTTCATGTCAAGTATGGGTTCCTATTCATGGAATGTGTGTCTCTGCTTGTTAGTTTTTTGTTTGTTTGTTTTTTCTTGTTTTTTTTTAATTCTGGTGTTTTGATTTGTTTCTCTTTGTTTGCCTATTGTTTAAGAGAGAGAGAGAATAAGGTTGGTGGGTTGGGAGGTAGGAAGGTCTGGAAAGAGTTAAGAGAAGGGAAATCACAATCAGAAAGTAATATTTGATTTTTAAAATAAGAAAAAATAAAAAAGAATTGAATTTTCAGAAAATTTGACCTAGGATAATCCTATTTGACGTAAGATGTACCTATTTAAACAAAACCCAAGTAAATGAAAATTACCTTTTTTTGCATTGCAGCTGATAATAAAAGCAAAAAATTTCAGAATACCAAAGATATTTAAGTTTGTTAGTATGTAGGACTACATAGTCCCCATGGAAGAGTTCTCAAATAGGGGCTGGAAAGATGTCTAAAGAGTTAAGAGAACTTGCTGATTGATCTTGTTGAGGACCCAGGTTTTTCTTCCCATCACCCAAACCAGGTGGCTCACAACTGTCTGTAACTCTAGTTCCAGGTAATGGAACACTCTCTCCTTCAGTGCTAAAGGCACTTGTACACACATGGTTAACGTATAGACAAGGAGACAACACCCATACACACAAGTAAAAACAAGTTTATCAGAAAAGTGGATTATTGACAGATAAGAAATTGTCACACACGTTTGACCTTGTCTTTCAAAAATAAACATTTTCTAGAGGTCTAATGAAGAATTTAGTATTATAACATATATCTTATTTTCTAAATTAATTCATACAATGATTACCATTTTTAAATACATTAAAACAGTTATTGAGATATCATTATAATCTGAGTACAATTTCAGTCTATTTTTTGCCTGCTTATTAGGATATCACAGTAACTTTCTTAAAGGCACACAAGCAGATCTTTATGACATATAAACCTTAGCACAGATGCAGCAGTAAAATTCAGATGCATCGAATCATTTGACAGGCTACACAAAAGTACTTGGATATGTTGAAAACCCTGGCGCTGTTTTATTGTGAAAAAGCTGTGTTTTCAAAGACCTTTTCAAACAGAGCAAGTGACATGAGGATATAGTGACCTTTCTTCTAGTTAAAGTCAAAATGTCTTCTGTTAAAATTATTTTCTCTTCTTAATAGTTCAACATCTTGACATCCCCTGTCTGTCACTGGCGAAAAGAAAAACACTGGATTAAAACCTTAGTAAAAAATTGAATATTAAGTATTAAAATATAACTTGATTAATAAAGATAATGCCAATGAAATATTGAACAATATTAAGATTATTGTTGTTGCTATTGCCACATATGTTTTAAAACTTATTAATTATGGTGAAAATGATAATGCACCCCATGATACCAGGTTCACCAATAATTAACCAAATAATCTCAACTGTATGTTCATTGGATTATGTATGAGAAAGAATAAAGATGAGGGATTTAGATTAAACTTAATTGCCTTAAAAATCATAAGCATATTTTAATTTCTCCTTATCATTGCATTCTGCCAATGAAATTCCTTCACTCTCATTAAACTGCATGAAGCCTCTTGGGCCCTTCAGGAACTCTTCACTCCACTATCACTAACGTCTTGTTGAGTCCATTTGTCAAGGTCTTAAAGAGCATTCTCACTGAGAGACTAACAATGAATATTAACAACACAGTATTTGAAAATCTCTTTTACATTCTAAATGACCATAACCATTGCTGGAGCTCACAACTGAAGTGAATAATATGCCTGGAAGTCATTTAAGATTTAAGACTGCCAGCCTACTGTGTAATCGAAATATTTGCTTAGCCTGCCTTTACGAGAACATTGTAACAGTCAACTTTACTTGCTTTGAGCATCCCATGTATCAACTTTCTCAACCTAATCAAAGATAAAGCTGCAATCTTTAATTCTATACTGTTCCATGCCCTGACCCAGAGTAATATGTATCATTTCCTAAAAGCAGCAAGTACAGAAGTTTAAAGTAACTTCCCAAACTCTAGCATAAGAGTTAAATGCAGAGACCCTGTCTCAAGAAAAAAATTTTAAAAAATTTTCATTTCATTTTGACTATGAAATAACAGAATTGAGATCAAGATGTGCTTTTAATGTTAACCAAGGTCAAGAAAAAAGAGGGCCTGGTAGTACAAGCCTTACATTCCAGCTACTGTGGAAGCTAAAGCAAGATGGTCAAAAATTCTAGATTTTTCTGGGATACTCAGTGAGTCCCAAACCAGCCTGGGTTACAGAGTAAAATGCTAAAGAAAATAATGTAGAGCTCAATAAAAATCAATGAAAAAAATCATGAGGCAATGGAAGGGAGATCATGGTGAATAAATATGTATGAGTAAGTTGTTTTCTACCCATGGAAAAGACATTGTGTAGAGTTGTCTGGCTCACAGCTCACGATACTGACTATAAAACAAACAAACAACAAACAAAACAAACTCTAGTTAAACCTTCCTGTTGTGTTTACATGTTACGTATATGCATGTATGTGAAAATGCATATAAAATTAATCATTGATCTTTCATGGAGCAGTAGCACTCCATATGGAATATCTGGAGAAGAAGGCATTCTTGCAACTCTTGTTCCAAGTTGCACAGAGTGGTAAGGAAGAGCTTTGGAAGGGCAATCTTTGATGGGAGATAAAGGTAATGCCATGGAACTTGGATTCCTTATAACAAAAACAATTAGAAACAAAATTAACCTGAGAAATTGGCAAAACTATACTAGCTTTTAGTCAATAAAAAAATTAACAAAATTAATGCTCTATTTCAAATAAGAAGCATATCATTCCTTAAACACAAAAATGAATAAAAAGCATGAAACAAATAATTGGATGTTGATGATAACCGTGTCTTCCTTCCTAGGGTCTACTACCCTGCACTTGTAGAATAATGGCTTCCAAATATGTACACACATAATCCAGTGGCCATAGGAAGTTTGCTGTGATTTGTTTTCAGTGTTTTAAAGTTCACATCTTTTCTTGTACTTTGATGTAGAAGTCAAAATAGTGTAGTAGTTCACATATACACACTCATGTGTGATGCAAAGAGGCATTAAACTTGTTCCTGGAAATGGGTCATGTGTTCCATGACAAAATAGGAAATGCATGGAATATAACAAGAAAGCAAATAAATGCCATGCTTGAATTTCATTTAGCTCGTCATCAAAGTGTATTCATGTTATGTGCTGCATGTCTTGTGCCCCAGAACCTAATGATGGTGATGTGGGAGTGAAGAAAGTTTGAACACACAAGCACACATACAGAGAAGCTGCTATCAGTTGACCCTGGTGGAGACACACCAACTATACAGCAACCTCATGTTCCAGCACATTTATCATGTTCAGCAGAGGAGAGGAGCCAGCTAGCCTCCATAGGGGCACAGTCTCAGGGTTCAGTTACCAGATAGAAGGAAGCTGTGCTGCTAGTTTTGGAACTTGCTGGTCAGTCAAGTAAACTATTGTATGTTGACCAAAGCTTGCCTTTCCAAGTCTTCAAAGTTGACCCCATAAAGGCTTTGTAAATTCCCTTCGGTGTGTAGTGTTGGGGTCCTTGTCAATAATACCCATTCATTCTAGGACTTCATATGTTTCTTACACATGTACTCAGGACTTCCTTCACTCAGCAAATATTCATATAACCATAACTATGTGTTATGGATGGCAATTTATTAACTTGAAGGATAAAATAATGGTTGCTTATAGAGACAGAGAGTAAAACTTATAGTACACATCTGAGTCATTAGAGGCATAAAGTGGTGGTTCCTTTATTCCACCCATATCAATCCAAAGTGTTGTTTTAGGTACAAGTGTCAGTAACTCCTGACAAGAATGACAGCTACAGATTACAGATGAAGGGACAGACTAATAATTTACGGGAATTAAACAATGAAATTATGACTCCAACGTATCCCCAAACTCCAGCCTCTCTACACCTTCCAGATATGAATCAAACAGTACATATTGTTTACCTCACTTCCTATTTCAATAAAATATCCCCATAGCTTATCATTACACATAAGACAGAGATACAGAGACACACAGAGATGGAGTCCAGACGTAGAGCCTTATGCTATCATAAGACAAAGATAAGTTATCACGTAATGTCCTCTATGCTGTTTTACTCTCCTCTCTCCTAAATTACACTTTAAAAAAAAAATCTATGGAAAAAGTAGGTTGAACCAGATTGCACATATTGTTGTGACTAATCCTTTAAAGTATGAAATTTACCTTCTTAAAGGGTACCAATAATATCTTAAATAGAAAACCCCCTTTAATCAAACACAATTTGAATGTCTAGTATTTATTTAACACAAGGCATAATAGTTTAACTGGCATCCCATACTGTCTTCGGAGATGTTTGTAATAAGGTTAGCAGAGATCAGTGTTATTATATATGCTGGTAATTATTTTGTAAGCAGAGTGGAGACACGTACATTCAATAGAGTTTATCCAGAGGCTATGAATTCTATCCTGCTTTTTTTTTTTAGATATTTGAGAAAGTTAAGTGGGTCAGAGTAATCTAAATTTTGAAAACTACATAACCAGCATGTATTTAAAGATGTCCTTTACCAAAGAACAAGGGCCTGACACATTGTGACAGAGTTACAAACCGCAAATGTCACGACGGTATCAGAAGTGATGAGATATATTTGGGGCTCTCGATGCTTAAGAACAGTGAAGACATTTTCATCTCTGTCACCCAGTGAGTTTGATAGTATGTTCTTTGCCTCAAACCTTTACATCCTGTAGGAAAAACTAGAATATAATTATTTCTATCTTTGTAAACTGATGAGGAAGTAATGAACATTGGAATGCTTTTTTGCTCATGTGGGCTTGGATTTGTAACAGGTTTCTCCAATGTTATTTATGAATAGCTTGTGTCAATATGCAATAGAAATGGATATAGTATTTAAACTGTTAAAAATTACAGAAAGGAAAGAGTAAGGCAAATTAGGTGTAATTTCTAGGCCTGAAAAAATTAATTAAGGCTGTTCAGGTAAAAATTGAGATTAATGGGAGATAATAGAAGTACTCAAAACTACTTAAATCAATAATGAGGTCTGTGAATTTTTGAAATATTCATTTCAAGAAAAATGTGATCACAAAAGGAAGCAATGGCTATTAAAGAGTAAAATAACTAATAATGCATATGGATCTTTTAGCATAACTGAGCACCTAGAGTTTCCTTCCTCAGTATCTTTAACATAAAGAAAACTTGACAGTGTGATACGGATCACCCAATAACATACTGCTATGAATATTTCCATGTGTTAAAATCAGGAGCTTCTTTCTAGTATCAATTGCATATCCATCATAAACTACTGATGGAAGAAATAAATTTATAACTATTTTATTCCAAATTTTTATCACTATATACAGTTGTTGATTTTATTAACCACCTCATAAATATTAATAAGAAAAATCCTTTACAATATATTCTATTGTCCCAGAGTCCTTTATACATCAAGAAATCTGACAACAGGGTACTTAACTTAATACTATTTACCATTATTAAATAATTATTTATAACATTCAGAAGACTTCCTTACAGTTTCAAAGCAATTTGCTGGTTAAAACATCACTCAGTTCACTGATTACTGTTAACACAGTTTCACCAGGATTCCTAGAAGGAGCATGTAGTATTACCTTCCTATTGGATTTCTCACAATAGGCTTAGAGAACTCAAAATTGGGCCAATTTTCTTTCCTAAACTGTGTGTCATAGGGACCTGAGTAAGGGGTATATAGAGAAAATATTGATTATGTGAGGAATATTTTTGAATTGAGTGGATATTTGGAGGTTAGCATCAGAAGGCAGTCAGTCTCCTTCCTAAGGTTTGTATGATCCCTAAACGGATGAATGAAGTCTGGAGAAGACCTTCAGAGAATAGTGGGAAAAACAAATAACAGTGACTACCATCTCAGGTCTTGCAGTTAGGCAGCAGAAACAGGGCAAAGAAATGCTTTGATGAAATCAGCAAGGGAAAAACTTAGAATAAAAAGAGGTGATAAGCAGAGGGGGCATCTCAGTACCTAGAGGGTAGAACAGAAGATTCTGAGATGACATCTCAGCAGCTAAAGGGTAGAGCAGAAGGTTTCTGAGGCTGCTTTTTAAGATCCCATGAGAGCTTTTAAAAGCTTTACTTTTTTAATTTAATGTGTGTGTGTGTGTGTGTGTGTGTGTGTGTGTGTGTGTGTGTACGTACAGGTATCCATTAAGACCGGAGGTATCTGATTCTTGAGAGTTGGAGTTACAGGCAGTTTTAAGCTAATGGTTGTAGGTGTTGGGAACCAAACTTGTGTCCTCTATAAGAGCGATATGATCTGTGAACTACTAAGGCATGTCTCTAAGCATGTCTGAGAGAGTTGTAGATCTAATTTTCTTCCTTTTTATTGTTTGAGAAGTACGCAGAGATATCACAGTTCAAAGTGAGAAGACAGAGATGGGTTGGAAATTAGGAGAAAAGAAGGACTACAAAATGACATCATTCAAAGTAGGAAGGTTAATTTACTATGAATCTATAGTTAGTGTGGTTATGTTGAGCTGTCATTTGAAAGCATTGTCTTAAGTTGTATTGAGTTCAGAAGACAGAATTGCATTATTTTCCTAGAAAACACAGGGCAGCTTAATATTGCCACACAATAAACTGATCCATGGATTTCATTAGGACTGGAGAGTTTCTCTAAACGAGTTTAAATGAGATAGTGAAAGAAAAAAGTGAAATGATTGTTGGTAGAATCAAGATGCCAGAAAGTAAATCCCAAGACAGATAGAAGCAAAGTGCAACACTAGATCAGTAATAAGGAAAGAAAATGCATGGCATTCTGGAGATGGCTCCAGGGTAAGAGCCACTGTACTGTGGTGAGCCCACAAGTATTATACAGTTTGAGTCTCTTGTACACAGTTAAATGCTGGCCATGGTCAAGTATGTCTCTAATCCTAGACATGGGGTGGAGAACACATAACTCAGAGGAATCCCAACATTAACTAGTCAGCCAGCCTAGCCATTGAGTTCTGGTCTCCAAAACTAAAACAAAAGGTGATTCAGAAAGATATCTAACATTGAAATCTGTCTTTCATATGCCCACCCACATGCATGCTACGTGCACACACACACACACACACACACACACACACACATACACACACACACCGGGGGGGGAGGGGGGGCGACAGAAAGGAGAGATAGAAAAATCCACCACACACAACAAAGAAAAAAATTAAGAAGTATGACAATCAACATAAACGAGAGGGGTGAATTGATAAACACCTGAATTTTTTTAATCAAATTGGAAAATAACCAGGGAGGATATATTTTTAATCTGTAGTTTTGAAAGTGTTAAAAATTTTCATTGCAGTAAAGTCTTGAGGGTAGCTATAAGAAAACTTGTCTAGACTAGGGAGAGTGACTAAAGAGAAAGAACAAAGGAATTAAAGTACTCATTGGTCATGATATACGTTGGCCAATTTTTGAGAAAGTTTAATATTCCATGAAAGATGCCAAAGACACACTGGGAAAGACACGTTGGAGCCAGAGAGCAAAGCGTTCAATTAGTTCAGGGGTAACTTGAACAGGAATAGTGTTTGTAAATGGCACCTATGTCATAATATAGTAATTTGGAGGAGGAAAGAAATGTCCACAGGAAGAGGAAAAAGGATTTAAAACTAAGTTAGTGATTGTCTCTACAATCCTTGAGATATTAGGATGTGGCTTCACATAGAACTTCAGTGGTAGTGCTCTTCAACTGAAAAAAAAAAAGCCCTCTGTATCCGTGAAGGCAGAAGAAATCACGTGGGCAATGCACACATGCCTCTGCCTATGACATGATAGAGCAAGAGTGAAGGATGTGTAGGCTTCTATGGACATATTTAACTTAGACTAATCGGGAGAATCAGAGACTAAGGGACTGTGGCACTGTGAATATGCACACAGAGTCCTAGAGTATAAGAAAGGCAAAAGAGAGGAACGCTGCCCAAGTGGATGGAAAGGTTGTGAAACATCTTGGAGTTTGTAACCCAAGTTCTGTGCCAAGATAAACATGTGTGATGTTTCTCCATTTCCCATCTAGAAGCAATGCAACTCCTTTGTGTGAACACTCATGCTAAATTCCTGTGCAGTTTTCCTAGATGTTCTACAGCACAGGAACTTTGTAGATCTCTGAAATTCTGTGGAACTTACTACGTGCGGTACACAATTGAGAATGTAGCAAGTGCCAGCATTATTCCTTCCAATATTTTATTTATTTTTCTCCTAGCTGAAATATGGCCTTAGAAACAGTGAAATTCATGTTCAATATCTCCTTAAAACTTTCATATACTCTAAAATGACCTTTATACTTAGATATTGAATAGTTGTCCATTGAATTAATATTATTGATTGTCTTGGTGTTGACTTGAAAACATTTTACTTGTCAAAGATACTGAACCACGTATAGTTTTAGACAAATCTATTTCTGTAGCATCATGGTTTAAAGTTATTTTTTTAATGGCAATCTACGTCACATCTCCTCTACCTAACGTGAAGAGGGACAGAAAGTTTGTAAAAGCCAGTGGATGGCTACAAGACAGTGTTTATGAGACACACATGACAGCTTGGTATATAAAACCACAGCAATTGGCAAAGCACATGCAAGAGCTGCACATGATAAAGCCAGACCAAGTCCCAGCAATGAGAGGGAAGGTGGTCATGTAGTCCGTGGTCTCTAGGAGAGGAAAAGTTAATTTTCTCTATGGACACAGCTCTCATGGGGGCTAATCATGCCTCAGTAGATAACCCTTCTTATACACATATTTGCAGCACAGTCTGAGAAGAAACCACCTTGGTTTGAGAAGAAATACTGATATTCCCAGAGAAAGGATCTCTAGGGGGATTTGTAGCAGGAAGAATGGGAAGGGTGGGCTTGATAAAACCACATCGCATGCATGTATAAAATTCTTACTTAAATAATAAAAATGCAACAAAAAGAGCATATACCCAGTGAATATCCCAACAGAAACTTTTTCAAGAGACAGTTTGACACGTGACAAGTATTCAGTGAATAAGTGAATTGCATAAAGATGAACAGGCACCACAGTTACTCCTAGCAATAACCCTGCTAGATTATCTATGTAATTTAAGTTCACCTAAAGAATGAAAAAAGGAGACCTGAAAGCTATCTCAACAATACCCGAAATCAATTTGACCTCTACGGATGTATCAGCACTGTCCCTTGCCTCCTCGTTGACATCATGAGCATCAAATCATTGAAAAGTGGGTGGGAACTCTACCCCCTCCAAGTTTTGCTTACCCTTTGAATTGAATTGACTAAACTCTCTATTCTGTTTATGAGTTCCTATTCACCAGTTCTTACTCACAAGTCATCTAGAGTCTATGAAATGGAAAAAATAAATAAATATTCTGAACTCTACAGCTTGTTGTTTTTTTTTTTTCCTTTTTGTCCTTACTTTATCATTTCCAGGCAGCAAGTTTGGTCTTGTATTCAGTCTGAAGCCAATACTCAGTGAGTCTTCATACCTATTACAGAACATATTTGAAGCATTTACTTTACTCATTAACACAAAATACGTTTTCCCATGCTAATGTGAGAAAACAATGAATGATATAACAGTCTACTTTTATAAATCACTAAGTATACCTACCCTACATATGCAACACTTAGACAGTGTTAAAAGTAGCTTTAATAGCTTCTGGTATGTTATCAGAACTGGTTGTGTTTCAAATTCAGACTGCAGTGATTATTGTTAGTGTTTTATATTATCTCTTACATAAATAAGTAATGTGTTTCGATGGTATGCTAAGAAAATTTTCTATAAAATACTATATTCTTATTATTCTAACCTGAATTCCCATTGTCATTGAATAAACAAAATGATTTATAAAGTACAATGATATTACCAGTAGTAAGATACCAGGACTATATTATAATTCTCATTTCAAATCTGACTTTGCTCTCGGCTATGATCCCAGACCTAGAAGTGTATTGTGTGGTCAATAAATATTGATGGGCAAGGCTACTTTAAAAATCGATGTAAAATTTACAGGTAAGGTTTAACATTCCAAAGCCCCAACTGACATTACCTATATCTAAACTTAAAATAGATTGAATCACTGAAGATTCAACTTGTAGAGCCTCAAACTTCTTTGTCTAAATCACTAAATCTGCTTTACCTTGGTACCTGTGCAGCTTCTTTTTCAGTGAGGCGTGGTTGACTCTGCTGTCTGTAACAGTGAGCAAACAGTCGTGAGCAGGCAGGAACCAAATGCAGAGAGTGTCGGCGCAAGGGAAATTCAGTGCTCCCTTTTCTTCCCTGTCCCCTGCTGCTTTCCTTTGCAACAGTGAGTTCTCTTCTTCTTAGACCATTCACTCCACTTACTATTATTTGTATGTAAAAGAATGAAGAAAAATTTACGGGACGTGTATAGCCTTTCAAGGACTGCATCCCTGAAGAAACTGACTCCCCCACCCCAACGCCAACAGCAGTGAATTGCCAGGAGCTTATCAATTAGGGATGGGAAATGCCTCCCCCGCACTGCTGCGATTGTGGTTGGCTTGATCTTGTGCAGGTGTTATGCATGCGGTCTCTGATGTTGTGAGCTCTTGTGTGCACCGGCCCTCCCATGCCCATCAAAGGATTCTTACATTTCTTTCAGCTGTCCGCTTTCTTTCTTTCTTTTTTTTCTTTTTTCAAACCTTCTTGTTAACCCTTCCTTCACCTTTGGATCATGTCACTTTGTCTTTCAGAATATATAGTCAACTTTTCAGGATAAGGCCCATGGTTGTAAAAAATAGATTCGTATGAACGCAGTTTCATATTATGCTTATGAAAAGGAGAACCAATCACCCTTGGTGTAGATAAAGTGTTTTCAGCATCCTTCCTTGATTTTTGCTTCCAATTACTCTTCAAAAGACCATTGTGATGGCCCTTTCTTAGCAAAACTTTCTCTGGCCAATTTCATAGAAAGATGCTTGCGTTTCGGCCACACCCTTATCATCCTGCTCTGTGATCTGATTCTTTCTCTGTTAAAGGATGTGTTTGTGCAAAGCACACACTGTCTGTTACTGTGCCTGTGTGTTGCTCACCTCTCCTCACCCCAACCATGAGAGATCACAAGATGCTTACTGGGTTATTTCAAGCTTTCTCTGATTACCCTTCAATTGCTTTGGTCTCTTTGTGACTTCTGTCTATTCTCTGATAAGCAAATATAACCAGGGATCCTGACCTTGATTATGCATATGGATAGTTAAAATCTCATTTATGATCATCTAATTATGATTAATTATGACTGATTTATGATCACGTTAATTCTAGCTCTAAGCTAGAATCATTTCATCAACAATTTTGGTAACAGATATTGGCTTTCAGGCAGGAAGGTTTTCCTTAGCACTCCAACTCCACATGTAAAGCAGTTGTCATGATGAAGCATGAAAAGCAACACAGAAATTTCTCCCAAGTCTTTGTCTCCATTTTCATTCTTTTTCGAAGGCATACCTGATAGATTTCATTATAAACTGATTCAAAGGGGAGCAAAAAGGAAAATCTTACTCTTTGAAGAGGCACCATGCCACTGCGTACAGACACATCACGAAGAGCGCTCCCGTTAGAGTGAGGGCCGCAGGAAACCAGCTGTCGGGCTTCCAGTAGTGTGCCATCTTCCTTAAGACGGAGGTAGTAATCTGAGGGAATGCAATAAGAACGTACTAAGCATTGGCAGTGCAACTGTCAAAAATATAAAATACAGTGTATGCTGAAAGGATTTCTTTATATTCGTTTTCTTTATGATTATTCCTGCTAGGGAATAAACTCTTTTTGAAGAAAAAAATATGTCTTTGTGGAGTCTATGAAAATCTTGGCAGGAACATTAATGACTGCTGGCTAAATGACTAAAGAATGAGTCAGCAAGTATTATTTCAAAATGGACTGCAGCATTATTGGCCTTTTCTGCCTCCTGCCAAAAAATCTCAGCGTGGTTTTCCTCCCAGCATATAAATTCCCATTACTATCTCAACTATGATCATTAAGAAACCACTAAGAGGGAGAAGGTTTTCACGGATGCTGACTATCGCCCTTGCCTAAGGAACAGTGGCATCCAGCAGATGGCAGTGTAAGCTAGGGTAAGCTTTCAAACACGCGCATTAGGTGTGACATTTAAGGTAAAGTAACGTATAAAGCTAATCTCACAAAGATGGCATGGAAATAGGGAACGCCAAAAATGGAACTTAAGGGAGACCTTTGCCAGAAAGGATCTGTCAGCAGGAGAGGTGGAAGAAGTCTCATTGCTTATCTGGCTGAGTAAAAGGAACCCTTTCACTGTTGAAAGTGTTGAATGTTGGTAGTTGTCAAGATTAAGCATTATATGACTAGTCATTCTGCTTTACAATACACAAGTGCAGGCATGTCCAAACAAAGGAAGATGGGGAAAACAGATTAAGCTTAAGAGATGCCCATTAAAATGCTGTGATCTAATTTTCATGAATAAATAGTGTCGTGCTGTATTTCTAAATAAATAGATTGAAAGGTTGACAATTTGCTGGTCACTTAGTCATATAGCTATATTTTCAGATCGTTAAGAAATAGCTCTGTGTGATGCCACACCCGTAGCGTTCCAACTACTCCGGAGGCAGAGAGACTCAAAGATTACTAGTGCCAAGGAGTTCGAGTTCAGAATAATAATGCTCTCACAAATACATTTTCCACCATATAAGAAAATAGATTCTAACTTGCCCTTGTTCATTCTTTCTCCCTACTGCCCTTTCTCCCTCTCTTTCCTTCTAATAAGCACTTATTGAATATTTGTTCTGCTCTGGGAATTAACTGATAGAGGTCATACACAATCTGAATCCCAGACACAACATTTATTTACCAACCACTGTGAACCACGACTCGGCAAAACCCTTTTAGTTAGTTTTTCTCCTAATTCTCATCTCAGAGGAGTGGGGCTCACTTGGAGGAGGAGCTGAGCTGAGTGGTACCAGGCATCCTGGACAGGGCCAAGTTCAAGATGGTAGCAATGGAGTTCACACAAGTCTGCATGCCTCCAAAGACCACAAGCTTTTTACACATTCCCAAACATGTGCCTTATGCTACATACTCTCCAACTTAACAATTTTAATGTTAAAAAGTCCACCCTATAGCAAGGCACTAAACTACAATATTTCAATAGCTGTTGTAGCTCCCTCTTACACACAGCTCTTGACACCTGGTGTGTGTCAAGCTTACTTACTTGACAACAAGCAAAGATTTTTAAAGTGGTTTTTATTTTCTCATGTGCTCACATAAAATTTATATAATGCTTTTTGTTTGCAAAATGCCATGCTTCATTGTGAAATATGTCAGTCTTCTAAGGTGAGTCAGGATCATACCGTGATGTGGTGTAAAAAGAGCAAAATCTTTCTACAGTTATTAATACAATGTCAATGGATTGCATTTACATAACATGTTTATTACAAGACCTTTCATTTCTCTGGCTTCATTTGATACTTATAAGACCCTTTGTACAACACATAGAATTATTCTAATCCATCTAGTAATCCCTGTACACTCAGTAAATATTTAGAAGTGTATTTTGTGTTGGCTGGACGCCCTTGCTACACCCTTCCCATTGTGTGACTCAAAACAAACTTGAGAGTATTGGATGTAGGACTTCATATTCTTATCGCCCTCTCACAAGGCATATTAAGCTATCACTTTATGTTTTAAATATTTTCAAGTTTATTGGCGACACCAGAGCCCAGAAGTCACAACAGAGATCAGTGCTTGCTTGAACTTTCCTGCCTAACTTTCTTGTCTCTGTTCCTTTTTTTTCTTTTGCATTTTGCATTTTGCTGCTCTCCCAGCTTTGTTGATCTGCCTAATATCTTCGTTATCTCTGTATCGGACCAACCGCGCTCTCCATCTCAAGACACACTTGATCACTCTCCTGTTATGAATAAACCATGTGCTCTCACATCTACCTTTCCTCATCAGTGGGTGTTTCTTAATGTCTGCTCTTCTCGTTCTGTCCATCAAGACCTACCTAAAATTCCACTATCTCTCCTGGGACTTTCTCAGATCCTTCAGGCCAGAATTTGATATGATGTCTGCCCTACGTTTGTTTAGAGTGCTTGTCAAAATGACTTGTAACTTAATTTGCTGGAAACCACCCTCTGGACTCATGGGAACGTCTTGTATGCTAAGACCACTTTCTTCTATTTCATACCTCAGTTGCTACGCTGGTCACATGATTCCTCAAACTTCAAGCTTCACTGTTTCTTTAAGGATTGCTATTGATCTCCCTGGTTCTATCATTTAGTAAATCTGTGAGCTTTAGAAAATAATTTAACCTCGAGAAAAGAATTTGGACTTTCAGCATTCCAGTTTCAACTTTGTAAAGAGACAAAAACCAAATCTTTGTGTTTGATTAAATAAAATCACTTTTTAAATGTGAAAACTCAAATATGGATGTATTTATAAATATAAATCTCGTTAATAGGTAAGAAGTCTCGTTCAAATATTAGTTACACAATGTTATAAGAAGAAAACTGACTTTAATTATTAAACCCCAAACTTCACAAAATTCATCTTAAATTGTGCATTCATGGTTGTACAAAATGCATGGTTTCTATATTTGTTTAGAAATATAGTGTGGGAGATTTTCGAATGTTCCCAAGTTTGCCTAAGCAAACAACCCAAAGGCACTCATAAACTTAGACACTGGAGTGATGTCTCCTCCTGGTGAAGAAGCTGAAGACTGAAGTCACAAACTGCTCAGGACTGGGAGATCATGTGTATCATCAAACATTTATCTCACCTGAAGGTAAATCACTGGTGAAAACAAAAGAATCCCATCTGTCACTCGGCTATGCTCTAAGCTTCTCACTGCTGCATGCGACTAATTAATTTTGTATCATTACCTTAACTACTTCACAGAAAGGACAATAATAATGGTGTTCCCTGTCATGGAATCTTTCGACAGTGTTCAGAATCAGAGTCACAACAGGTGTCCAAAGCTGCCTGGTCTACCGCCTTTCATGTTATTCCACTTAACTCTCACTGAACAACACATTGCAGAAAAGATGTCAATAGCAATTTTTTTATTAACTTTTTGTTCTCAAATATGTTATTAAATACAGACTAGGTGTCTACTGAAAATGTCAAGTAACATTTAATAGTAAAACTGCTGATTAGAGCAGAAACAGTGTTTTTTTCCACTTCCTTAGAAACCACAAATAGTAAAAGTTGTGAAATTAAATATTAGAAAATTTTAGTATTATAAAGGAAACATGGAAACGTGTTTTTCCTTAGTGGGAGCTGTAAATGAGAAGTAAGTGGTTTGTGCCTAATACTTCAAAACAAGAAACAATCTATTTCTGTATGTTTTCAGTTAATAAAATATAAAGCATGTTATGTATTAATGACATCTTATGTTCTGGCCAACACACTGGGGCAGGTTGAAGACATCTCGGTTCATAATCCCTATGACAAACTGGAAACTGAGGCGCGGTATGCTAAATGACTCAGCACAGGTTTACATGGTGATGGGAAGGGCAAGCTAAGAGTCAAGCCAGGACCTGCCTCATCGCTAAGGCCACAACCTGCCCCTCCATTTGGATCTAAGATTGTTTACCATCAGGATAAAACTATTTTAGCAAAATCTACATGACCTGAGATCATTACATAGTCTTGCATTTCAATCTTTATTTTCTCTTAGCATGGGGAACCTGGTCATAATATGAATGAATGGCTATGCAGAACATTTTCAAATTTAAAGTTACAGGTGTTTGCTAAGAATTCTTATAATTAAAGGACACCTGCCACATGGATTTTACATCTTTTAATAATAATAATGGTATTCAAGCTTCTTGTCTACCCTTGCATATTAGGTCCTAACTCAATTCATACATTCCACTAATGGAAAATAACTGCATGAAAAGAAGGAAAAAAGGACTTTAAAACATAAAGACAGACACTTCTTCCAGAGGTCCTAGTGCCCACCTAAAATTCTAGCACCTGGGAAGCCGAGGTGGATTCAAGGCAGCCCACCCCACGTAAAGTTTGTAGCCATTTAGAACACTTGTTCTCTTACAATTCCTGGGTTCATTTCCTAGCATTCCCATGATATCTGAAATCCATCCTAAGTCCACTTCCAGGAGAACTAATGTTCTCTGACTTCTGTGTATGCCAGGCATGCATGTCGTCCACATACATACATGTGGGCAAAACACCCGGTCCCAAATAAGAACTAAATCTTAAAAAAAGAAAACTAAAATGAAAGTTTAAAGCAAGCCTAGACTACATAACAAGATTGGTTAAAACAAAACACAGAACAAAAATTTAAAGCCATTAATCACCTGTCTTCTTTTTCAAACATGAAAAAAAAAATGAACAGGGAAGATAATGTTTAAGAAGTCCAATGAAAATGATGTTAAATGAATTAATTTATTTCTCGAGTTTCTGATTTGTCTCACTTTGGTGGCTTAGTCTATTGCTGTGAAGAGAAATGGCCAAGGCAATGCTTATAAAAGAACACATCTACTTGGGGGCTGGTTTACAGTTTCAGATGCCTACTGATCTATCACCTTGGTGAGGAGCAAGGTGGCAGGAACACAAACAGGTGCTAAAAAAGCAGTTAAGAGCCACATCCTCATCCATATGCAGTAGGAGCAAGAGAAAGAGAAAAAGACAGAGCAGAGATAGAGACAAAGACATGTCAGAGAGGGAGAGGAAGGGAGGGAGAGACAGACAGAGACAGAGAGAGAAACTGGGCTTGTCATGAGAAACTTCAAAGTCCACCTGTATAGAAACACTTCCCTCAAAAAGCCACATACTCCGACAAGGCCACACCTCCACATCCTTCTCAAATGGTACCACTTTTTGATGACTTGAGTTCAAATATATGAACCTGGGAGGGCCATTCTTATTTAAATCACCATAGCTGCTCCCATAGTCCTCACTGAAAAACACATGACGTTGTCCTATGCACTCTGTACATATTAATATTAAACACTGCTAAGTTGAGTTGATGTAACCAGACACAATCTTCCTGGGTGAGGATACTATTTTTTTCTTTAATTTCTTCAATAAATGATTTTATTTTGAATTCTTTTTCTTATTTTTTGAGATTATAAAATAATTACATCATTTTCTCTTTTACCTTTCTCCCATACAACCCTTTCTATATATCCCAATCCCAATTCTTTCCAATTCAAAACTATTCTGTAAAACATTTAAAGCAGTTAGAACAACATATAAAAGATTAACAAAAGGAATGTTCTCTCTCTTTCTCTCTTTCTTTGTTAGGGAAGACTCTACTTTCTTTAAAAAACTAGGTGGAATTTTTTTTTTTTTGTAATGATAAGCCCAGTGGGACTTAATTTGTACTTTTAGGCATAGAAGTAATCAAGTACAATTATTAAAAAGAGAATTAGATATCTTTTCTCTAGAATGTAGTTCACTTATGAAAAAACAGACATGACAGATATATACCTGATTTTTTGGCTGATTTTATTCTTTTTTAAATTATTTTTATTGAGTTACACATTTTTCTCAACTCCCCTCCCTTTCTCCCCTCACCCATTTTACCTTCTCCCATAACTCCCACACTCCCAGTTCACTCAGGAGAGCTTGTCAAAACTGAACATCTGTGCCCCAAATACAAGAGCATCCTCATATGTAAAGAAACACTACTAAAGCTTAAATCACACATTAAACCCCACACACTAATAGTGAGGTATTTCAACAACCAACTCTCACAACTGGGCAGGTCTATCAGACAGAAAATTCACAGAGAAATAAGTGAACTAACAAATGTTATAAACCAAATGGACATAATAAATAAATCTTTTTTAAAAAAATGTCAAACTCTTACTATTTGCTGCTGATATGATAGTTTGCATAAGTATCTCCAAAAATTCTACAAAGTAATGTCTTGGACTTTCTTTTGTTGTCTTATTGCCCTAACTAGACCCTCAAGTACTATGTTGAATAAATATGGAGAAAGAGTAGACAACCTTGTCTTGTTTCTGATTTCAATGGGATCACTTTGAGTTTCTCTCCATTTTGTTTGATGTTGGTTGTTGACTTGCCATATGTTGCTTTTTTTATGTTTAGATATGTTCTTTGTATCCCTGCTTTCTCCAAGACCTTTATCATGAAAGAATGTTGTGTTTTTTTGAAGGCTTTTTTGGCATCTACTGAGATGATCATATGTTTTTTTTTTTTATTTTTCAGTTTGTTTATATGGTGGATTATATTGACAGATTTTCATATGTTGAGCCATCCCTGCTTCTCTGGGATGAAGCCAACTGGATCATGGTGGATACTTATTCTGATATATTCTTGGACTCAGTTTGTCAGTATTTTATTGGAGTATTTTTTCAACAATGTTTGTGAGGGAAATTGGTCTGTAATTCTCTTTCTTAGTAATATCTGTATGGTTTGGATATCAGGGTAATTGTAGCTTCATAAAAAGAGTTTGGCAGTGTTCCTTCTGTTTTTATTGTGTGGAACAATTTGAGCAGTATTGGTATTAGTTCTTCATTGACAATCTTGTAGAATTCTGTGATGAAACCATCTGGTCCTGGGCTTTTATTTTGGTTAGGAAACTTTTATTGACTGTTTTTATTACATTAGCAGTTATAGGCTTGTCTAATTTGCTTATCTTGTCTTGATTTAATTTTGGTAAGGAATATTTATCCAGAAAATTGTCCATTTCCTTCAAGTTTTCCAATTTTGTGAAATATGATCCCATGAAAAATAATTTCTTCCATGTCTGTTATTTCCCTGTTTCATTTCTGTTTTTGTTCATTTGGATAGTCTCTCTCTCTTTTGGTTAGTTTGGATGAAGGTTTGTCTATTTTGTTGATTTTCTCAAAGAACAAACTGTCTCATTGATTGTATTGTTTTCTTTGTTTCTATTTTGTTGATTTCAGCTCTTAATTTGAAAATCCTGCTATCTAGTCCTCGTGGGTGAGTTTGTTTCTTTTTGTTCTAGAGTTTTCTGGTGTTCTGCTAACTCACTGATGTGGGATTTTTCCAGCTTTTTTTAAGTAGACACTTAGTACTATGAATTTTTCTCTTAACACTACTTTCATTGTGTCTCATAAATTTGGGTATGTTGTGTCATCATTTTCATGGAACTTTAGGAAGTTTTTTATTTCTTCCCTTATTTCTTCCTTGGCCCATTGGTGGTTCAGGTTAGCATTGCTTAGCAAGTGTTTGTGGGCTTTCTGGAATTAGTGTTGCTGTCAAATTATAATTTTAAGCCAAGGCAATCTAATACAATACATGGGGTTATTCCAATTTTTCTGTGTCTCTGGAGGTTTGCTTTGTTACCTAGTATGTGATCAGTTTTTGAGAAGGTTCCATGATGTCTTGGAAGAGGGTTTTTTTTTATGTTTGGATGAAATGTTCTATTGATGTCTGTTAAGTCCATTTGGTTTATAACATTTGTTAGTTCAATTATTTCTCTGTGAATTTTCTGTCTGATAGACCTGCCCAGTTGTGAGAGTTGGTTGTTGAAATACCTCACTATTAGTGTGTGGGGTTTAATGTGTGATTTAAGCTTTAGTAGTGTTTCTTTACATATGAGGATGCTCTTGTATTTGGGGCACAGATGTTCAGTTTTGAGATTTTCTTTGATGGATTTTTTCCTGTGACTAATATGAAATGTCATTCTTTGTCTCTTTTGATTAATTTTAGTTTGAGTTCTATTTTGTTAGATATTAGGATAGCTACACCAGCTTGTTTCTTAGGTCCATTTGATTGAAAAAAAATTCCCCAACCCTTTACTCTGAGACAATATCTGTCTTTGAGGTTGAGGTGTGTTTCTTGTATGCAGCAGAAGGATGAATTCTATTTTTATATCCATTCTGTTTATAGGTGAGTTGAATCCACTCATATTAAACAATATTAATGACCAGGGATTGCTAGTTCCTGTTATTTAAGTTTTCATTGTTGGTGATGTTATTTTGTGTGTTTCCCTTCTTTGGGACTTGCTGCTGTGAGATCATCTATTGTCTATGTTTTTGTAGATGTATCTAACTTCCTTGGATTGGAGTTTTCCTTCTAGAACTTGGTATAGGGTTGGGTTTGTAGCTAGGCATTGGTTAAATCTGGTTCTGTCATGGAATATCTGGTTTTGTCTGTCTATGGTGATTGAAAGTTTTGCTGGGTGTAGTAGCCTGGGCTGCTATCTGAGGTCTCTTAATGTCTGCATGACATTTGTCCAGGACCTTCTGGCTTTCATTGTTTCCATTGAGAAGTCAGGTGTAATTCTGATAGGTCTGCCTTTATATGTTACTTGGCCTTTTTCATTGCCACACTTAATATAACTTTTCTTCTATAATTTTATTGAATATATTTTCTGTGCTTTTGAGTTGGACTTCTCCTTCTTCTATTTCTATCATTCTCAGGCTTGGTATTTTCATAGTGTCCCATATTTTCTGGATAGTTTGTGCTAAGCTTTCATTGGAGTTAATTTTCTTTGACCAATGAGCTTTATTCCTCTATTGTATCTTCAGCACTTGAGATTCTCTCTTCCATCTCTTGTATTCTGCTGCTTATGCTTGTATTTGTTATTCCTGATAATTTTCTCATAATTTCTGTTTCTATAATTCCCTCGGTTTGTGTTTTTCTTTATTGTCTCTATTTCAGTTTTCAAGTCTTGAATCGTTTCTTTTTTATATGTTTGATTGCTTTTTCTTGGTTTTCTTTAAGGGATTTGTTGATTTCTTATTTTTGTTTACCTTTTCCTCCATTTCTTTGAGGAAATTTTTCATTTCTTCTTTAAGGTCCTCAAGTATTTTCTTAAAGTTATTTTTTAGGTCATTTTCTTCTGCTTTATCTGTATTTGTTCAAGTCTTGCTCTTGTAGGACTACTAGTTTTTGTTGGTGTCATGTTGCTTTTTATGTTGTTGAGTGTGTTCTTATCTTAACTACCCATCTTTTCCTCTGATTGGTGTAGTTGGGGCTCTGACTCTGGTGATCAATCTTCCAGGTGCCAGTAAATCTAAGGCTTAGATGTCTACTCCTCATGGTACAGTAGGACCATGGTTCAGTCACCCTAGAAGTCACTTGGTGTTTCCAGAGGTAACTTAGCACTCCCAGGGGTTACTCTGCAATCCATGGTATCCTTTGGTCCTGCCCCCATGGAAGTTGCTTATTTGGGGCTGCTCCCAGTGAGGTTGTTGTCTTGGGCCTGCTCCAGCAGAGGTTGCTGACTCAGGCCTGCTTCACTGGAGGTCATTGACTTGTGCCTGGTCCTAAAAAGGTTGCTGGCTTGGGCTTGCTTACTTGGAGGTTGCTGATTAGTGCCTGGTCCCACAGAAGTCTCTGGCTCAGGCCTGCTCTCTCAGCAGTGGCTCTTTTGTACCTGCTCCTGTGGAGCTCATTGCCTCTGGCCTGCTCCAGCTGAGGTTGCTGGCTCGGGCCTGTTCCCACAGATGTCCCTGGCTTGGGACTGCTCCCATGTAAGTTCATGTTTTGGGCCCAGTCCCAGAGGTCTCTGGTTTGGGCCTGCTCCCTCCGTGGACACTCCCGTGTATCAGCTCCTGTGGAGATTGCTGGCTCAGGCCTGCCCCTGTGGAGGTCCCCAGTTTTGTTTTGTTTTTTTTTCAGTATTGTCATTGCTTTTCCAAATAGTTCTTTTCATACATTCCTTCAGTCATTCTGTATTCATTTCTTATGAGAGTTACATGAGTACTGAAGCCAAGAAAAGACTGACTGAAAATGCACAACTTATGCATGCATATTTTTGTATTTGTTTTTTTTTTTTTTTACAAGGCGGGATTTTTCTTTGTAGTCCTGACTATCCTACAACTAACTTTGTAGACCAGGCTCTCCTCTTACTTGGAGATCAGCCTGCCTCTGCCTCCCAAGTGCTGGGATTAGAGGCATGTACCACCACCCAGTTATGTATTTTATCTTTAAAAAAATGGTTATTGTGGCATAACACATAGAAGTGAATTCTCATTCACTTGTCTAACATGTAACTTCCCAATATAGCAGAAAATGAAATGTTTTCAGGGTCTTTAAGAGCCTACTCACTGGGTACACCTGAGAAACAAAGGTGCATTTTTTCACAGTGCTCATATCTGCAAGTTAAGAAAAGCACATAGTCCGACAAATAGATCTTGAATACTGGAAGGCTCAAGCTATGTAGTAAACATTTCCACCCCTATATGCTCAGGGTACCTGTTATTATTAGTTGTATGATAAAAGCAACTCTAAAAAATCAGAGAAGCAAAATCCTAAGAGGTGGCATTTGTCTACTGCTGCAGTGTAAGCTCCTCCACCCTGATGAGTTTATTAATTTCAGTTTATACCAGAAACATAGCAGGAGAAGGACATTAATTGCAATTGGTTTATGGGGTCCATATTAATAAGTATTGCTTTTCTGGTGATAGGGAATCAGTCTTGGAAACACAGTGTGCAGGTGAGCACTACAGGGAAACAGAACACAGAGCGCCATGTGTACAGGAAAGGCTCAGTATTCATTTGTAAAGATCAGATTCAGTAAAGGCCAGAAAGATTCAGTTTTTACCACTTTGAACTCTAATGTCTTTTCTCATTTTTTTTCCCCTGATAGGATAAAAGCCTTTCCGTGATACTGATGTGCACCAGGAAGTGTGGATGTGCTACTCAGAGCTGATGACAAGACAGGGCAGCCATGCACGGACTTTCTCTATTCTATGAAAAAAGAATAAAGATCAGAGCTACAAATGAGGATGATTTAAAGTCTCTCCCATCATCCCTTCTGTCAAAATAGACATTAGTCCTGGAATTTTTATTCTGGTCTCAATTTGCTGCACACAGTCTCTGGAATTTTGATTCATGATTCCTTTGGGGAATTGTATTTGCAGGAAATGGTGTCTAGCCGGTTACCTCACTGTCTCTTTAGACACCGTGCATTTAAGCTGAAGAATTTTATTGACTTCTTGAAAGATGACTTAGTGTCTCTCTTCTCTACCTTCTCGCAAAAGTCTGAGTGAGGTTTGGGGTGATCGTGGGAGCCTTTACAACGGCTCTGTTTATTCTCATTGGTCCATGTTCGGGCTCGTTTGCTATCAGCCCTTTATCTAACTTGCTCCGTAGTTGAAGCCATTCGATCTTGCTTTCTTCCCTTCTGGAATCGTGTTACTTATTCTAATGTCTACCTTGACAAGTGTTACCACCTTTAAGGAGTGTTTTATAGTGCTCTCAAGGGCTCTGTACCCTGTCTTCTCTGCTTACTTTGTTCCAAAAGACATATATTTGTTCATTGAAACCTTTCCTTTTTTCACAAATTCACAGGCAGGGAATGCTGTGTGATGCTGCTTTCTTTAAGGGGTTTTTAATCTGGGTTCCAAAGATGATCTTTTACAAGTCTCTGAAATGAGATGTAAAATTGTGCATATGCAGGCGTCTTTTTCTGCATAAAGGGAGCAAAGATTTCATCTGATTCTTCATGCACCACCACTTTTCTCAACTAAAAAGTGCCACATGCTTTCCTTGTAACATATAGCATTGGTTCTTTGGCCATAATTGTGTCGTACTTGGCACTGTAAAATATGCAGAAGTCTGTGGAATGTCCTCAGTACGTTGCAATTTCTGAGATACCCTCTATCTTTTTTCCAATAGATACAAGAAACATTTGTTGATCTCTCTCTGCATTTACAATGAGTTTCAGACTGAAGATGCACTCTAAAGTACTTATAACATAATTCAGTAAAATTAATTCCTTTAAGCTTTTTATCATCCGAACCTCATTTCTCTAGAACTCACAGGCAGACACTGTTAGCGATCTGTTTTTAAGAAAGTTCTATTTTTATAACTTGTGTTTGAGGTTGTATTTTAGGAGCAGATAAAATTCTGGCAGTGTACTTTGACCACTTAGAAATGTTTTTAAGTTTTCATATCTAATTCAACACGCTAAGTAAAAAGATCTGCTTTATAATAATAATAATAAAGATATACTTATTGCTATTTAGAGAAATCTTCTTTCTGATGACATATTATATTCATATTCTTTTACCTGTTCCTATAAAAATGCATGAAAAACTGTTTCATAAACATGTTTTTAATATAGCAATGCAAAGAAAAGACAAAGGTCTTATTTTCCAGGCTCCTGTATCTAAATCATTACTACAAATGACTAATCGCTGTTGTGGGCATTTCTTCTACAATCTGCCAATATTCACTTAGTATTTTATGTACCCTTATTAAACCCTACCAAATATAGAAACACTGTGTCTGGCACAAGTATCTCCACATCTCTCTGAAGACCCTCCATAATGGAATATAGAGTCAATATTCCTTAGGCTGGCACATGTTTCAAAATACTTCCATGGGAGTCTGCTACAATGCTGAACACAATGCTATTATTGAAGCCATATCTAGTCACATCTTTTGTTATCTATTTTTCTTTAGCATACTCAACATTGGATACTAACAGCTAGCCCAAAGTCTGCTGAAGAAGTAAATAAGCAAACAGCTAAAGGCATGGGTGAATTTTATCTGATAATTTTATAATATCTTTAAATGAAATAGTAGCTAGCTGGTGATCCTTTTAATGAGACCTTAGAAATATTCTATTTTAAAACTATTCTATAATTTGTAATTGATTTTGCATATGTGTCTACCCACTCTCAAGCTAGCATATGGAAGTAGAAATGTTTGAGCAGCATTTATTTTTTTTCCTCTATAATAAACAAGTTGGACTACAGAACTTGTAAGGTAATTTCTGGTTTGGTAAAAATTTTTCTGCAAAAAAGAAGTACATATATCTCCCTGTGGAGATCTGTGTATTATGTTAGTGCACATACAAACATTAACACTGATATGGCTTGTGTGGAAAACACTCACTTAGTGGAAATGATTCGTAGATTACAAGTTGGAAATCACTTCCAGACAGCTTTAACTGCCCTACCTCTCTTAGAGAGCCTATGTGTATCACCAAGGGAAGGGTATAGATTACAATACCACTTAGCTCTACTACAAAAAAAAAAATAAAATCTTGTACTTTTTCATGTAGAACATCTTTATTCTATCTAATACATTTTACTATAATGGCTTCTGCTTCGCTAGATGTTGCTTTCAGCCTCTTGAGTGGCAGAAAGGTGGATATAAAAATAAGTTTGGATGGACGTATTTATCCCCAATAGCAATGTAGGCTAAAATAATCTCTCAGAGAAGAGCAGGATCCATTAGAATAGGATGATTCAGAACAAAGAGGTAAGGTTCACATTGACCCAGGAAGGAGAAACGATGCATTTTAACCCTTTGAAGGCTACTCTAACGTCTGACCGCATTGCCAACAAGATAGGCTCTTGGCAATGTTTGCCTGACTGATAAAATCACAGCATATTTGTGGAAATTCTATGAACATATACTCCTGGAGTGAGAAGAGAGACTAAAAACTAATTGCTTATGACCAGATGAATATTCATATTTAAAGTAAAAAATGATTTAGTTTAACTGAATAAAATGTATGCGTAGAGTCCCTGAAGCAGAAGACAGAGCTTCAATCAATAAGTAAAACCAGTTCAGTTATGAAGGCTGCATAGGAAGGAAACTCAAGCTCTTAAATACTAATGCTTTATAATAATGCACCTCACGTCATTAAACGCTTGGGAGAACAGTCAGTACTGTTCCATCAAAATTTCATTTATTTTCTTTAAATTTAGAATAGCAAAATTTGGATTGCTATGTTTTTCTACAGCTAACACAAAAGTTCAATATGAAATCAAGAGAAATATTTTCTAAATTCGTTCAACAAATGACTATTTTCTTTCAAGTGTGTCTCTTTGGGTTAGCATTGTTACATAGACTGTATCAAAGGCATGTTAGTAAGATCACAGATATGCAAAGGGGCATGGCTGTCGCAACTTGACTTATCTGAAGTCATACAGAAAATCAACTCTACCACATTGACCATGTTTCTTTGAATATTATTAAAGTCTACCAAACACTATGGATTTATCTTCTCTGCTGTGAAATGGTTGCAATTTCAGGTCTTTTCTAATTCCAGCCCTCTCAGCTTCAAGACCTCCCGTGTTCCAATAGTTTACATATATGCCAAGCATGATCTTCTTCTTTCTTACTAAGCTACATGCTCAACCCTCTTTGTCCTGAAAGAGAAAATAGCTTACAGCATCACTGCCTTGGGATTTATTATATTCTTCCTGGGACAATTGGTGCCTATTTCTTGAAAAGTTTTTTTCTCTTTACATAGAAATATGAACTATATTTTTAAAAAAGAACTACATTTTTATTTTCCTGTACAATGGAGAACTAAAGACTTCCCTGGAAAACTTACTTTATTTTCAGCCTCAACTACTGAAACAGGTGTACCATAATTTCACAGTGTATAGTTTTTACAAACTATATTAAAATTACTAACTTCAATGTGTTGAGGACTGATGCTTGTGTTTCTTTCAAAATGCTTTGTTACAATCCTAACCAGCAATGCTTCTTAAAAGAGGAAGCTGCCAAATGCCTTTTCTAAGCATAAAATGACACTTTTACCACAGCAAATTATTCCGGAGTACTGATTTAAACAGAAAAAAAAAACACACTATGATATGAATAAACAACGCTGTGGCTGGAGAGATGGCTCAGTGGGTACGAGCACTGGCTGCTCTTCAAAAGGACCTGGGTTCAATTCCCAGCACCCACATGGCAGTTTACACTTGTTTGTAGTATGAGTTCCAGGGGACCTGACACCCTCCTACAGACATACATGTAGGCAGAGCTGTAATGTACAATAAATAAATAAATAAATAAATAAATAAATAAATAAATAAATAAATAAATGTTTTTAAAAAAAGATTGACCAGAACTACTAGGAATTCTAAACAGCAAAGACTACAAAAATGATCATGTTTAATATATTTGTCTCACTTCAACACAGATGGCTAATAGCTACAATAGTTTGCCTCTCGTGTGAGGATGAGACCGCAACCGTCCTAATGTAACTGTTTCCGTTCAAGTCTTTCAATGACAAAACAACAGGATAACTCCTATGACTGTGCTCAAGAACTTCCCGTTTGGACTCATTCAAAGGCCTTCAGAATTACAGGTCACCAGTGTTACTCACTGTAGTCGGAGCTGTGCTTCTGGAAGAAGCTGGCTGTGCTGTGGTCCAGGGAAGCACATGAATGATGGCTGTAGCGGTGGTCGTCAGCTGACTAGCTGCACTCCCACCCAGTTCATCAGTGACTTCGATAAGCAACTGGAATGTCACTGCCTCTTGAGCTCCTTGGAATAGATCATACCGGAAATCCTGCCTGGTGGCCAGAAACGGAGACTCGGCACCTTCCCTCCAAAGCGTGAACTGATTATCTGTGTTTCCTAAGAGTGGTGAGTTAACAAAACAAAGGGACCTGTATTATGAAAGCTCGTTTTCGTTTGCTTGCTTAAGTTTTTGTTTGAACTATATTTTATGGTTTGTCCTCAACAGTCCCAAGGCCTCTGACTTGAGACTCTGGTGAGCCAGCACGGAGGGAACCAATGTCAATGCCCACGCTTTACCTGCTGCGATGGAATAGCTCAGATGGTCCTGGGGGGAATCCTTGTCTAAACAATTGAGGCGAGTGAAAGGACCCCTGAAGTTGGCATGAATCTGAGTTTCTAAGTGTGGTGGTGTGCACACAGGAGGCTCGTCATTCACATTCTACAACAAAAGGATATTTTCTTAGATTAAATCATATTTCAAAACTATCACCATGAATAATTAGTCAGCTCTCTAACTTTCATTGTGTCTAGTGTTGGCCTAGATAATTTCCAGTGAACTATAGAAACACATCATACACACACATACACACATACACTCATACAC